>NC_049182.1:9273560-9576590 GCF_009769625.2 Cygnus olor | reverse complement strand
TGTGGGGGGGAAGGGAAGGTAAGATAGAAGCACAGAGAAAAGAAAAGAAGAGGCACTTGTGAGCTCCATTATGAATATAAAATATTAGTGGTGATGGCTTAAAAACAGAGATCTGAGGAAAAGAAGAGGGATTTATTTATGCAGTAAGTGTGGCATTTTTATGTTTTTAATACCTAATGTATCAAAATTGGTTCTACTCATCAAAGATAGCCATTCAGTAAGATATCCAAGAGCAACACAAAAATGTTGTGTTGATTTCAGCTGAAAGCTGACAAAATGAAGTATGCTTTTACATGCAGAAAATATCTACAAGAAGGTGGAGCTGTTGAAGGGATGATTATTTGCACATTTGAGGAGGAAGGAATATTACTTTTCTATGGACATCAGTATGGTGATCCTTCTTTTCTCACAAATGGATGAAACATCCAGCTGAACTACAGACTGAATTAAATTACCAACTATTTATGATGACAACGTTTATTCCAGTACCTGTACATACCCCAGTCAAAATTACTCAAACATTAATAAATACATGGAGATATAGTGTACACAACTGCACTGTATATCATATAGAAGTGTCTGAGCTAAGTGCACTGGTTTTGATATGTTATTATGAAAATCAACAAGGCTTTTTTTTTTATTTAGATCCCAAGCCACTTTACATATCTTTACCTAGCAAGCAATATATCCCACAGTTCATACTAATGAATTAAGCTTAATTTGTATATATTCAGAAGAAACAAGTCACTCAGTGAGGAGCAACAAAAAATTCATCACCTTTCCCCAGCCCCACAGCTTGCACATCTACTGAACATTGTTATTCTTCATAACAAATATCTCAGCAGGGCACCATAAACTGAAATGTGCTTGCATAGTGTTAGAGTAGTTGCAGATAACAAGAATATTTATTGTTTTGTTGTTATTTTTTCATAAATTCATCCTAGGAAGGAAAAGGGTCAAACTGATTAGAGAATTATTCCCTACAAGGGTTTCAGCAAGATCTTAATAATGTTCTGCACAGGAGTTATTTTTTATGTGCAAAATTAGAGAATTCAGATACTTTGAAAGCTCTCATTCACCTCTTAGTCACCTCTCCTGAGATGTGTATTGAATAGCAATGGAATAAAAGTCATTGTGCTTAGTATTTTTTTAGCCACTGCCTTGAGCTTGTAAGATCTGTATAATAATTGAAGAAATACTCACAGCTGACTAACTGGCAAGGGGCTATTTATGGATCTACTTCTGAAGGTTTTTATATTTTGAAAGTTCGGAAGGTAAAATTTCTCAAGTGCATAAAATGATTCTTTGTGTGTTTCTGTCTTTGATGCAGTTTAACATAGCAGTGGACCCTGGTTTTGCACAATATTTTTAGGTCTTCCCATTCCTACGAGGGCTTTGCTAAAGAAAGAGCTAGGGAGATTCAAGAAGCTTGTTTATTGATGAGACATGACAAAAATACATAAATAAATAAACTCTGTGTGAGCTGTCTGGACTGTACAAGGCTGGGCTGTGCAGATGTGTCCATGAATGGGGAAAAAAATACATCCAGACAGGGCTCTCCAGAAAGAGGATCCATCACCATATTTTTCATGTGATGGGAAAGCTTAAGATACGCCACATCCTTGGGGATTTACAGAGCCCCCAAGCCAGGGCAGTAACATCTTTTCAGTGTCTTCTAAAAATACTAATTAGGATGAGCTAGTGTCAGTTGGTCCTGTCCAGCTTGAAGTGCTCCAGTGTAAAGAAACCTCCCCTGTCTTGTGGTGGCCTTCGAGTGCCCCTGCTCTGGACAGTGTCCCCAGTCAGCAGTGCTGGAGGGAACCCAGTTCGTCAGAAACAAGACTCCCTCCCCTTTTTTTCTTCTTGAAGATCTGCAGCTGAACTGAATCCAAAGCTTCTCCTCCTCTTTGCTGCTGTAAGGTGTGAGCAGCTGAAAACTGTATCCAGGTGCTAAATATAGAACAAGGCATGTTCCAAGGGACTGGCTGTCAAAGAGCTGCAAGCATCAGCCTACTCTCTTCCCCTCTATTTTTGTCTGTGTCTGTAGAACTAAGAGGACATCAGACATGTTTACCACTCCAGATTGCTCAGTACGACGTAGCCTTTCTGCACAAATGGTAACAGGGCATTTCACAATTACAAAAATTCCAAAACTCAAGCCCAGGGGATGTACGGGATGGGGGTAAGACATTGTTTGCAGTAATGCAGCCCAGGCAATGTAAAGCTATCAAGATTTCATAGTTTTCATAGAAATCCTTCAAAATGCCACCAATAAATGGTGGCAAAATCAGAAAAGTTATGCTTTCCTTTGCTAAACTAGATTTCACTATCTGGCCAAGCCACTGTATTCTAGACTTTGCAATCATTTTTAGATGACTGAATCACTGGTAGAACTCCCAGGTGCTCCCTCCATCTACTCGAAGGAAGGAAGGAAGGGAGGAAGGAAGAATGGAAGGTTAGTTTTAAGGCTAAAAGTCATGACCCTATAAGTCTGATCTGAGTAGCACAGGGTAAAACATCTTTCCTGGTAATTTTTTGCACAATCATTTCTGATTCAGTTAAGGCATAGTTTTATATGAAGAGGAATTATCTGTATCCCTAGCTACATTATTCCAATGCTTTATTACTTTAAAACATTGTTTAAAACATCCAGCTATTTGTTCTTCTCCTGCTAGATTAAAAAATTCTTTACTGTGAGAATTATCATCTCCAGACAGTCTGTACTCTGTCTTTTTTGTCTCTGTCGGGATAACTGAAGCAGATCGTGCCCTTAGTCTCTTACTACACAGTGCATTTTCCACAAGACAGCATATTCCCTCTAAGACCTCTTCTGTGTTCATGTTTTCACCTACAAACCCAGATCGCAAGGCACTGCAAGAGCTCTGTAAACCTGCACTGTCTCCTCCCCTGCCCCCTGCACTCACCCCCAACCAGGCTGAAAAAAGACCTAGAGAGATGCAGCAGGGTACAAGAGCCAGGAATGCAGAAAATTTCTTTCCCATGCTAATAAAGAGGCTTTGCCCAGGTAAAACAACACAGCTTTTAAGAGGTTTGTTCTTGTCAAATATGCTATGGTTCAACATTGTCCCAACAGAAGAAGCTGTACACTGTTAAATTTTCTTACTGCATTTGAATATCTTCTGATGAAGCCATCTCTCCCCCTTTCCCAACAACGCAGAGAGGTCAACTTTTTCCATTCAGCCTGCATCATGGGCTAACGTTACCCCATCTTGTTACACCTGAGCACAGCTTCCTTATTTGTTTTCCCACTAGCCAAAAGCAAACAGGTAACAGGGAAGCTGCCTGGATGTGAAGGTGTCGCAAATTTGTAGGTGCACGGAGAAGGAGGGGTGCAGTGAGATCTTCCTTCCGAATCAGTGCTCATCAGCACCCCAAAGAGAAAACAGTGGAAGAGGCCTCCTGAGATGATCTCAGTAGAGGGGTTAAGGGTGCTGTGAGCTGCAGACACTGAGCTCTCACCCTTCCAATGAATCTCTTCAGGAGGATATTCTGATGGCACAATGCAAAATAATGATTGCAGTTGCAATCTTCCTGCGGTTCATTTCCTTTGGAAAGAGCAGAAATGTTCGAACTATGGCCATCTAAGAGGCTATTTGATCCCTCAAGGGCATCTCTCCTCCAGTCAGAACAGATTTGTTTCAAATATGACTGTTTTTCTTTAAAATAAATGAGTTTTTCTGTTATTGAAGATACCAGATTTATTTTATGGACAAATAATGTGGTGGTGTTTTTTTTTTTTAATTTCCCTCACTTTAAACATGATTGTTGCATATCTATTTTCAAGGTGCTGAATTCTATGGAGAATTTGCCAGTGGTCTTAATGCAAATTAAAAAATGGCTTCTGCAAAAAAAAAAGGCATTTGTACTGAAATGCAAACTCAATGAAAAATCACATCATAAAAACAATTGGGGGGTGTTTTAAAATGTTGTTATTAAATTACATAGGAAATTGTCTTTTTACCAGCTGCACTCTTCTGTGCAACCAACAGTCAGGAACATCTCTGACCATGCTGTGGTTATTACTTTACCTGTCACTATTCTTGGATTTGCCCTTTTGATTCCCTCACACAGTTTCATTAAAGATTTCTACGCTTTTACAGGTCTGCAGCCTTTCATTAGAGGCCTCTCAATGCAATGAGACAGTGGCCTTAATCCGCAGAAAGTATTGCTTTTGAGGATAATGATTTTACTCCTTACTTTAGCCAGATAATTACTCCACTGTATCAAACCTTTTTTCATCAGCTTTTTGGCAACTGATAAAGCATTTCATTTTCAGCTTTGACACTCTTGACTGTTTCAAACTGAAACCTTTACTGTCTCAATTATAACTTTAGAAATATGAATGGAAGGAACCATGTAAAAATCTCTTTTTTTGAAAAGACTCTGAACTACCTCTAATTTAATTCTGCGTAATCAGGTTTTGAATTCTTACATAGAAAAAAAAAAAAAAGGGAAATAATTAGTTACTCAGGAATTAGAAATTAGATAGCCTGGGGAAAGCACTGCCAACCACCATCAGTGACAGAGGAGTTGCTTGTTGTGCAGGGTGGCCTTCACATCATAAACCTCCCCAAGAAACTGCTCCTCCACTTCCTCTAAAAGCACCTGAAGATAAGGATTATTCAGAGACTAGAGATCTCAGAGATGGAGATCAATTTAAGTTAAATTTAATTTAAAAATCTTACAACTCAGCAAATGTCCCTCATGCAGACAAATGAGTATCATAAGCTGTATTAATTCTACCTCTCTTTGCTGTCATTCAGTTTTCCTTTTCTTAAGATGTATCTGATCATCACATTATCTCTATGTAATAGCTTGATGGATACACATATAGGACTTTAATTGGGTTTAAAAGGAAATTCGCTTACCTCTGGGCAAAAAAAAAAAATCTCTCCTGTTGTAGCCCTGAAACTTTAGACTCCATCATAGGTATATACATAGAAAATAATTCTAATACTATTAATAATTATTATATTATATTATATACCTTTATATGAGAAGAGTTCTTTCCATTCCTTCCCCTTTTCTACCCTCTTTAATGAAATCTCTCTGATTGTGCATCCAAAATTCTCAGAGTGGTCACATCTGTTTTCTTCTGTTCATTTAATCTTTAGAGACTTTAATCTTTGGATGCCATTCACTCAGAAGATGCTGAAACTCCAAGCATCTACAGATTTAAAAAAAAAAAAAAAAAATTTACTTTAACATCATTTAAGATAACAAGAAGATTTTCTTTTTTGTTGCTGCCCTTAATACAACAATTTGCCTTCAAGTTGCTGTGCCAGAGTGATCAAAGACAAGAACATAAAAAACTGCAGTAGGTTTCAGACTAGATGTAGGTCCAGTTGAAGCTGAAGAATTTCTTTCATCCTTAATGAAAGTTGCTACATACAAAAGCAATGGCAAATGATCCTTTCAGATAATTTCTGGTCAATTTGGAGAGTCAAGACTGGAGTTTTCCAAAAGATGACAGTTTTCCTGAGTTTCTTAAGCCAAAGAAGTATTCATTATATATCATATCATATCATATCATATCACCATATATTATATCATATGAACCCAAATATTTCAGTGTATGTTAGGAAAAATCACCAAAATGAGTTCCATGAGATTGTAATTCCAGTAGAATAACATCAGTTTATACTGGGGGGGAATGTCTCCAATGTTTTCATTTTTTTGTTAGTAGCATTTATCTTTTTTTTTTTTTTTAATTTAATCAGAGGATGAAACCTATGCTCAGAGGATTAAAATTCCCTGTAACTGTTTCTATGTTTTGGTGAATGCCTGACCACTCTTAGCACATTTATGAGTTGTATATATGACATACCTCATAAAAGTTTTAAAGCGGTTTTATTATCTATAGGTTTTTATCTATATGTTGCAGAGCTGCCTGTAACCCTGGGGCTTCTTATAATGTGCTGTTAAAAATACTTTGCAATCACTAGACTGATTACAGCAAGTTCACTGGTTGTAAACACTGGCCTGATCATTATTGGTTGGATTTGTTTTCATTTGTTTGCTCATTGTAAGTCCTGGATATTCAGGGAGGAAAACCTGGACGTTGTGTAACTGGATTCCAGGTTGTTTAGTGTATACTATACTCAATAATATAAATTAATATTAAACAATATTTGTCAAAATGAATTTGCGTACAGCTTTTCCAACTCTGTTCTGAGACACAATAACTGTGACAGCCTTCTGGCATCCTATTTGCAATTATTATTGTTGTTGTCATTTGATTGTTTATCTTTTGTCATTTAACATCAGGCACTTTCTATATAATGTTCAATATTCACACTGCTAACAAGTCCCATTACATATTCTAGCCACTCTGTGCCCAGAGCTCTAGTAAATATTGATTCAAGTTAATTTAATAAAAAGAAATAAAAAATAGCCCCTGGTCCAATGTTAAAGTGAGCAAAATACAAACCAGAGGGTGGAAACCAATGAAAGATTTAATTAAACCTTTACAAGATTCTGGAAGCAATTTTCAACTCTTTCATGTGTTTCTTTTATAGCAGAGGTGCTAGCTGCTGTTCCAACTCAAAGATAATGTTTTGTCCTTTCTTCTATATGCATGCAAAGCAAGAACTGGGACTGCTACATGGTGTAGCAATTTTCTTACGGCCTTTCAGACGGAAGAGCAAGACCACTCCAAGTGCACCTGTCTGATAGGAATGCTCTTTAGCAGTCACTTCAGATTTTCTTTTCCAAAGTAGCAGCAGACACAGGTTTAGCTAAAAGGACCAGGCACAGAGGAGAGGCAGTTTTCTGCTTGGAATAAGTTTCTAATAAATGAGAGAGTTTATCTGTTTCTGCTATTTGATGAATATCTCCTGCTCTTTTGTGCTTTAGCACCTCACATCCTCTTCCTAGCCCCAGTCCTACATCCTAAAAATGCCACTGATCTTTCCTCTTCCAAAATCTATCCCTGCCGCAGACTTTGTCATTCAGCAGCAGTTTTGAAGATCACATTATTGCACAGAAAACAAACAGGAAGGAAAAATTCTCCAAGAGAATTGGAATTCAATTTTTTTTTCCTTTTTGCTAGTGTAACACATGAGAATTGATGTGCATGTGTTATTCTGCTCTAGCACAAATGCATCTTTGTCTCTGCTTCCCGAAACCGTTCTGTCACTCAGCAAAAACAACGCCATAAATTACTCCACACTGATTTAATAAAGTGACCTGGCTTATAGCCCAGCGAAGCAGATGGCATTATAGATTATAGGCTAATGCCCCGAGGGAGGCCCAATAAAGAAAGATCTTCAGAAAAGAACTCAAAGGAAGAAAAAGGCTGCACCCAGTGTCTGTAATCATCTTTCTTAGCTGGCAGAATTGATAGAGTCATGACAGAAAACAACTACACGTTGCAAACAGCAATATGCTAAATGCCATCATAAAACACCTTTCCAACCAGGAGGATTTATGAAGCCTGAAGTTCCCAACCCATACAGGAGAGCAACCCGTGTCCCTGTGGAGCAGGCAGTGTGCTCACAGCCGCTTGCTGCTCAGGCAGGACTGCAGAGGCATGCATCGCACCTCACTGCTGCAGACACTGCTCAAAGCTGTGTGAGGAAAACCATCAGGAGCATTTCACCTGTCTGGACCTTTGGGCTTGCAGGTTCTTTTCCCCGTCTGCACCAGGACTGAGGCATTTCTACTGCTTCATGGCTCGCTTGCTTTAGTAACCTGGAGTTGGCACCATATCAGCACAATGAGAAGGAATCTCACTGCCTGCTGTTCTCATGCACTTCTTAATCAGACGTCAGTGCCTACACTTTGCACTAAATTAAAAGAGGTGATAAAAGGACAAAGAGACGGGTTGCTGATTGGCACCACAGTCAAATTGCATTTTAGTATCTTAGGGAACAACAAAGGTCTGCAACTGCTCAAAGTGGGTCAGGACTTTGGTTGCATGCCTCATGCAGGAATCAGGAAACACAGGCACTGAGCTGCTGTGACCTCTTAAGTGATTACAATCATAATCCATTGTGTACTTGTTTGTAGCAGATCCATTTCTGTAAGCAGTTGAGTTTAATTGGGCCACAGCTGGTGTTGGCTAAGCATGAGGAAAGCGGGATGGTGGGGGGGAGGTGAGGGGAAGAGGTTTATTGACTCAAGAGCTCTCTTTAAAGTGGGGTTAAACTGTTTGATGATATCTGCCTTATTTCCTTTAGCTCATGAACTGCTAATGCAGCAGTTGGCCTTCGGACTCGTGTGCACCTCCGTGGCAGTCTGAGAAAAGTCACCTCTTCCCACTCATGGAGTGGTGCTTCCGGGTCAGCTTTGTGGCACTTTGGAACAAATCCTAGTCCTAGCCTGTTATACAGAGCAAAGGTAATGATGACAAGCAAGAGAGAAGACAGGCTGCAGTTTTTGACTGCCTCTTCTTTTATTCTTCTCCTCACAGTGTGATTATTTTCTTCTATGAACAGAGGTTGATCTACAACCTTGGCTCTCTCCTTCCCTACAGCTTATATGCCTGTCTCTCCCAAAATTCACAGTTGCAGCCACCAATGACCATGAAGAGTCAGGACATGCAGGCAACCACTCAGAAAACAGCTGTAAGTGCATGTTCCCAGTCTTCCATCCATCTTCCTTTAGTGAGGAAACTCTCAGCTGAACTCAAAGAAATGATGCAGCACTGCAGCAAACAGGCTAGTTTATGCCTGCTGTCTCAGAGGGTGTGTATGAGGACACGAGGAGCAGGGATAACTGCTCAGTAAGCAGAATAAAAAGCCCACACAGAGCATGGCCCCATCCCACAATATACTGTGATGAATTTCAATCTTCATGATACCGCTCTGCGCATTTGGTGTCGTTTCACGTCTGTGATAAATTTTGGCCATGCTTAGCCTGCAGATCAATCAGTCTGAAAATCCCCATTCCTCTGTTGCACACTGAACCTAGATTAGGACTTATGGACCACAGTGAAGGTCGCAGTTACAGCCACATATATAGCTCCCCTCCGCAGCAACTCACTTGGCAGTGGTTTCCTTCCCTTTTATGACTGCTCTGCCGAGAAAGACTCTGCAGGTGGTATTTGCAGACTTTCTATAGTGGCAAATCCTTTTCCACACTGTTTTTCAGCTCCTGATCTGATGGGCAGCAGCTGCAGTGGTGGCATGCCTCTGCAGCTCTGAAATGGCCCTTCAGTGGATGCCAGCAAGCCAAAGATGTGGGAAATGACTGCCTGCTAAGGTAGGCAATTGCCACAGCTTTATCTGATGATTCATTTGTCATATACTAAAAATTAATCTGCGGAGATAATAAAACCCCACAGCAAAGCTTTTGCACTGGTGGATGCCATCAGGACTGCTCATGGGATGCTTACAGCCTTTGGTGCACCTCTTAGCTGGAGCTCCTATGATACCAGGTTAAAATCCAGCCCTTTCTTCCTGCTACCTGGTAAAGCTAGATGGCAAATACAAAGCCAGCCAATGCACAGTGTCCCTCTGTGTCCCACAGTATCGCTCATTCCCTTTCCCTCTGCTCACACAGGGAAAGCTCCTATGAGTTTTCTGTGAAAAATCCTGAATATATTCTGCTAGCGAACAATATTCCTTCACTTCAGCATGCCTTCCCCTCCCTGCTGTGTCTGTGGCATTCAGTCAGAGCTTCACGCAGTAACTGTAGACCCGCTTTTCCTCCACGCTCGGCTCCACCATCCCCACTGAACCTCCCAGGTGCCTAGGAGCTAGCTGGAAAAGCTCTCATCAGCCGTAGACCACTTGTTCTCCCTCCTGTGCCTTCCCCACAGCGGTATGCTGTCTCACTTTGCAAATGGAAGCAGCATGCCAAATCCCAGGTGTGTCCTCGTGCGATGAAGAGCCGGACAAACAACCTCCCACTTAGGCTAGGCCTGGCACCACGCGTCTCTGATCTCTTTCAAGTGTATGGATTTTAATCTCTCAATTTTTCTGGCTTCTGCAGCTCAAAGTCATTCTAGGGAAAGTGCTGGAAATGGAAAGGGGATAAAGCAAGGGCACTTCTAATGGCCTCCATCTGAAGGACCAGGACTGATTCCCAGCACAAAATACCCTCCAAGCAGCAGCAGCAAGTGGGTATTTCATACCTTCGGGTAGCCTTTGAAATCTCAGATGACTCACCCAACGAGATACAGAAGGTTACACATCCATTTTCAAGACAGAGAAGCTGGAGAACAAGCGGCTTGTCCTTGCCTGAATTTCCTGACTGAGCAGGGCAAGCGCAGGGAGCCCTGCCAGGTGAGGCTCCCCACCTCCTGTGACAGCAACCAGGAATTTGTGGTGAAGAACTGCTCAGCATCATGAAACCTAAGGTTAGGTTGCCAAAGGAATAACCCCTCCCAGGGTTATGTTAGGAAGGGTTTGAGGAAGAGAAGAATGCCTGAGTCTGACCCAAGTGAGACAGGTGAGCACCTGGCCAAGCTGAGAACCTGAGGGAATGCCCTGAGCATGGGACAGCAAACTGGGGCTGGGTTTGGTGTACAGCCAGCCCAGAAATCAGTGTGTGAGCACCTCAGAATGAACCGTCATCCTCCAGTCAGCTCTATTTTAGGTAAAAGAGCAAGGAAATAATCTAAACTATTCATAGTTTCAGTTAGCATCTCATACAGATACCATTTAAAATAAAAATGTTTTGTGGTTGTTGGTTTTGTGTTTTTTGTTGTTGTTGTTGTTGTTGTTTTTCAGTGAAAGTTTGATATAGTACTATGTTGCTGTGGAAAATGGAGACAATTTTGAGTCTACAACAGGCGTAAAAGCTCCGATTTCCAGCATTAGGAATGTCACTGCAAGCACTTCATCTGCTGTTAAGACAGTGTGATACATCACTGCATATAAACTGAGGAAATAAACATAGTTCAAGGGCTTACACTGAGAGTAGCTCAATTATTAAAACATGGTAGTGCTATTATGCCACAAACAGCTATTGATGTGTCTAAAGGAGACATCTAACTGGCATGATCCACGTTCAAGACTTCTAAAATAAATCTTATCTGAAGCATGTCATAATAGCAGGAGTTTGTAACACAGTGCAGCTCTGGGTGCTTGTGTGTGTGTGTGTGTGTGTGTATTCTCATTTCCTCAAGCATCACTGTTGTACGTAAGGATACAATTTATTTGTTAACACTTATGAATATTTATAAGCAAAATTTCAATGAATATTTCACAAAGGAAGAGTTGCTCATATTCGTGCTAATTAACGAAAGGAATAACATTGCCCTCTGAGTGTTTTTTGACACGCCGATACAGGGAAAAGTCAATGCAGCAGGTTTAATTCTGCCTTTGCATACAAAGCCAGTGGGTGGAAAAAGTGAGTCCCATTGGGCCAAACAATTACTTAAATGATGTCATATCACATCCAATACAAGTGAGTCAGATAATAGGCCAAGCTCATATCTCACTGAAGGCAGTGGGAGCAAGGGCAAAGTAGTGAGACGCCTATTAGTGTTGCATTCAGTGGGTGTAACTGGGGAAGCAGAAGAAGAGAATTGACTCCCACTGTGTCTTTCACCTTAATTTGTACCTTCCTGGTACTTTCTTTTCTATGTGCTTCAGGAGGTCATTTTGCAGAATATCTTAAAAAAAAATGTAGTTCTCCTGTAATTGAATTACACAGCAGTTGCAGATGCGGGTCTCTAATCTGTCAGTGAAAATAAGTAGTTTTTACATTTACAAAATTTAATGATTTTCAATGGCTTAAAAATATGCACGAGATGAAAATTAATCTTGATATTTTGAAGAAAATTCAAGCAATTACTTACTCAACACGAAGTCCCAGAGTAAGAACGATGTCACTCCTTGGTTTGTTCCACCTCTGGCCAGGTTCCCCACCGGGCTGGAGAGGAGGGCTGCCTTGGAGGGCACAGCAGGACAGGTGCTGGGGAAACCTGGAGCTTTCCTGCAGCGACAGCACTGCTTTTAGCCAGTTTGCCCTAACCGATGAACTCCCAAGTCAAATACTTCTAATAATTTATGAGTAATAGAAATGTGAAAGCAGTAATAAAAGCTCTCTAGGTCCTTTAAGTCTTTCCTTACAGGTTTCAATGTATTAGTTAATAAGTTTTCTTCTGTTTCTTCTATAGCTCCAGTGCATGCTGGAGCTTCCTGGATCCTTCAAACAGTTCAATAACAATGGGTAACACACAGTGCCATTTTAATTAAGCCTGATGTGCATTGACCTTGAAATTGGATCAAAGTGTCTATTTACTGATCGTGTTGTAGCTAAATACAATAATTGATTTTCATTAGTTAGACTGGAAATGCCAGTGAACAGTTCCGTGTAATTTCAGTTGGTCACTGGAGACAGTGAGACCCTTCAGGGTGCAATAAATGTGCTTATCCTAAGCGGCAAAAGATTTTTAAGTATTTCTATTTACCTTTCTCTAGCACGGGGAGAGAAAACTTTGGCATCTTCACTATCCATGCAGGGAATACTAATAAAAAATATATATTTTAGTGCCTTTCATTTGGACACTTAAACCATTTCACTGCTACTGAGTTTCTCAGTGGTCCTGTGAGACTCACAAAAGCCTTACCTCCAGTTCGCTACTGAGAAAATTGAGGAACCAGGTAATTGAATAACTTGTCAAAATCAAATGGAAGGACTGTCATGCTAGAGAATATTGCAGGGCTTTTAGTTTTTCTCCTTAACATGATGTCAGGCCTCAGATTTTATGACCAAATATTCCTCTCTGCCAATGTAAATGCAGGTTAAGGCCACTAATGTCTATGAGGGTCATCAGTTTAAATCTCAGGCAAACAAGATCACAGTCAGCCTTTAATCTTTTGGTTCTTTTATATAATATAGGGTAGCTTTCTGCAGTCTGCTGTCTTTTTTCTTAGACTTAGCTGGGATATTATAAAACACAGCAAACAGTATTCCCTTTTCAAATGGACATAGCTGTTTTGACTGGATGATTTTATCTATTTTGTTATATGCTGCGTTACACAGTTTTCAGTAAGAATGGAATGTAGAAAGCATTGACTATTCCTTATTTTGTCTCTGTTTTGCAGTGAAAACTAGCAGGAATAGAAATTCATAAAGAACTTATTTTTCTCTCAGTTGAACTCCTCTTGCAGTAGTTGTTGTATTGATGTCAGTGGAGCTACACTTAATATATAGAAGTATGAGTAGCAAGGAGAGCCAGTGTGTACATAAAAATACCACTTATTCAAAATTCACCCATGAAATTTTCTTCATATTCCTCCCGAGCTTTTGTCCTGACCCTTACCTTTGTTACAAGTACTCCTTGAAAGCATTATAGCTTTATAATACAGATATAAGTGCTTCAGTTCAGGAAATGCAGCAATCTAATGAAAAGATTGATATAAATCACATTGAAGGTTCATGGGCAGCTCTCTGTGGGACAAGATACTGTATAGAGCGTGACAAATAAAGATGGAACTGCCCTCCTGTTGCATTATTGTATATGAAATGTATTGTACAAAAAAATAAAAAAAAAGTACACAGATTTGAATTGGGCTTTTGCAACACATTTCCCATGTGCAGTCAATTTCTCTAGGAAGAAAAATGTCTTTTACTTCTTTGTGCTGACTGTTTTTTCTTATTTGGCAGCACTTTAAAATACAGACATCCACAGGTTGCTTAAATGGCTGTGCTTCTCCCTGAATGAGGCTTCACCACACAGGAGAACCCCTTTTTTTTTAATGGACCTGCATGATGAATATCACTTCCACATACGAAGAAGATGGACTCCAAGTCTAAAGTGAATAACTGAGTCATCCCCTCTCATGAGGAAATACATGGGGGTGAACCCACTCATGCTGGGCTGAAGTGGAACCAATGAAGTCAGCTCAGTAGGAAGAGATCCTGGCATGGGAATTTTTTAAGCCTCTGTCCAGAGCTGTTAGACTCAGATTTTAATATATGGAAAACAGGATGATAAATCCAAGAGCACAGAATCAAGGTGTGAAACTTTTCTTGAAATGTTGCCTTGTCAACTGAGTAAAAGATTTAAGTCAGTTATCTTTTGGAGGACAATGTGGACCCAAAACAGCACATGCTGCAGACTCGGGCATCCTGAGAAGATGAACATTGAAAGAAACTTAATCAATCTTCATGTCTATACCAAGTCCAAAGCAATCACCAAAAAATCTCTGAGAGCATCAATCAACAGTAGGAATTCAGCCATTGAGGTTTTTGTAAGAGACATTGCCCTAATGTGGTGTAAGTTCACTTGGAGGCCTGGTCTCCTCTGCTGGCATTAGAGGTCAGAGATTTTGATTTGACAGCAGGTTATTCTTTTGCTGCTTACTGATCCGTGATTTCTTTTATATTCACTACTTCACGCAATCCCTCTGATAAGTTGGAAGAGGTGAAGGCCTTAATGATTCATCATCACCTAGAGAGAACTGCTAGACAGAAACAACAAAATTACCCTTATCTCCCAACGACTTGGTTTACTTTCTCCATAAAATTTCCACCCCGGTCCAGTGTCTAAGCTGACAAATCCCTATAGTTTTTGAAATATTACTACAAGAATATGACAATTTTTATGAAGAATGGTCAATGAGGCAGATAATTATGTTCTAGGGAAAATAAACTTTTCATGAATAAAGGTCAAGCTAAGCAATTAGATTTATATAAAATAAAACTCCCCCTAGGATATTTTCTAAACAAATTTTAACTCTTGTTTCAAAATGACATTTTTTTAATTTAGTAAATGAGGAACCTATTTGCCAAGAAAAAAGACTAATTAAATACTTAACAACTCAAATGTGCAAAAAAGGTATCAAATATACAAAACTATTAAATATGTAAATGATATGCTGAATATGCAAATGGGCACGAAGACATCATTCAATCAATACGAAATGTTTTGCCAAACAAAATATTTCAGGAAGATCTCAGATTTTTATTTCTGTTTGAAAAACAGCCTTTGCTGGAATCCCTGTCCTGCTCTTTAGGCTCTCTTGGTGGCTCAGGTAAAGGAGTCATGAGCTGGACAGCAGCAGCAAGCAGGGCAGCTTCCAAAGCAAGGAGGAGTAGAAGGAAAAGAAGGAGGAAGAGGCTGAAGAAGAAGAATCCCGATGATACATGGGATCTGGACACATTTTTGGCCAATGGCATCTGGTGGCCAGCGCTGTACGTGGCTGATGGGAACAGTTCCTGCATAGATGTGGGGAAACCACAAACTGGTTCCAGATATGGGTGCAAGTAACCTGGGTGCTTATGCCTCAGTTGTGCCACTGCCGCCCAGCAGAGCTGTAAAAGTGAGGAGGAACTTCAGTAAGAACGAGAAGTCCCAGAACTGTCACGCTGAACTGTTTTTATGTCCCACGGTGTAGGTTGTGACATGCTGTTAGCTGCCCTTGGATCTCACCTGGGTTTATCGGAGTGCTGATTGAACTCCCACCAGAGCTGCTCCAGTGCAGGGGCTGTGCACCCTCTTCTACAGGAACACAATTTACTTTTGAATAGCACCTAACATTTTCCACATAGTAATTAAACAACCTTAGAAGCACAATATGTGAGACTGACTAATATTTTTGCAGTGTGTAGGAATTGGGAAACTGGTTTGTAGGCTAGTATGAGGAGCTTCCCCTTTCCAAGTCCTTCATCTTCATCTGAACCTCATAAGGGTCACGAAAAGACCTTGCCTAAATCCTTCTCAAACTCCCAGCCTGATAACAGTACAGAGGAACTGCATCCCTTATAAAATGCAGTTGCATCCATTCATAGATCACAGAAAAAGGCTGTTTCCAATTGCTGCCTCTCCTCCTTCCATGGCAATCTTTCATGAGGAGGTGGTGAGCTGTGCTCTGGTGTTTCAAAGGGCAGCTTCAGGTAGATATGCTCAGGACAGGTTTTAGGGCTCGGTACTGTACCAGCAAGCATATCGTTTCACCTGAGCTTTAAGCACCTGACATTTTTTATTAGCTCATTTCCCAGCAGCCAAACCCGGGGCATTCAGCAGCAGCACGTCATTTCAGAGCTTCAAAGCAGTTTGCCCTCTTGACACCCAGACATGTTTAGCAGATATTAACAACCCTCTGGTCTCCTGCATCCCACAGCATTATCTTTCCTGACCTTTCTCACTCTCTGCTAACAGTTCATCTTTGTGATTAAGTGCTGCTCTAGCTCCCAATTGCGGAAGGTGGAAGCCCTGAAGAATAAAAGCTGTTAGTGAAGAAATTAGCTCTACAATTGATCCTGGATCCATGCTTAAGTGCATACAATAGCTCTGTCTATTAAACTGTCACTGTTACTGAGTAATTAATAACATCTTTGTATCAGTGGCTATAAAACGCCCTGTGGATTTCTGCAATTCAATCCCGTTTTTTGTTGCTGAGTGTATTACTGGCTGTCTAAAGCCATATCATCATCCTGGAGGATAGGCTGTGGTTATGACAATACTCACACATAACCACAGCAATTTTTTTTTAGGTAAAAGTAAGAGTAAATAAAAAACACATTTTTGTGTACACTGTTTAGGCAAAAGATATATTAATATTTTATGTATTTTTTCATCTTCCACCTTCCCACTGTAGATCACCTGCTTCTCCCACCTGTTTTCTTTGGTGAAAGGAACTATACCTCTCTGCTGTATTATTTCTGGCCAGGGGAGGATATTCCCAGTCAGGGATACCCATTGTGGTGTCCGTTTGCGACGACGTTCTGGTTTCCCACCTGACTTCATAACTGCCTGTAAGTTGCTTGCACAGCAGGGAGGAATATCAGAGATGTCAGGAAAGCAGAACTCACCTCCCAGCCACTTGCTCTTTGACCATACATGATGAACCTTTTTAGCTTCATAATGCTAAGGACCTAAATAAAGAAAACAAATTAATCAAAGGTTGAAATCTAGTAGTTAATTAGGGCATCCAATTATAACTGAATCTTAGGCTCTGCCGCAGGGTTGGTAATACATGCACAGCTTCATTTCACCTATAAAGCTCTCTCTCTATGTATCTGTTCGGCACGTAAATGAGACATTCTAGCTTTGAGGATCACTAAATGCCAGCAATGAAGAAACTAAGAAGAGAAGCTAAACAACCAAGCCAACAATGCCTTAAAAATAAATGTGGTCTGATTCCATTAGATTTGGACCAGATTTCATTTTTCCCCTTGAAGTGATTTCTCTCCCTTTGCCTGCCCATTGCATGTTTCCTGCAGCTGTATGTTTACAATCACCAAGATGATGCTGCAGTTATGTCAGGATCAAAACAATTGCATAATCAATCAGATTGAATGCAGACTGTCTGACTGTGACAGCTGACCAGCAATAACAAGGTTTCCATCAAAAGCCAGGTGAATAACCCAACCTTAATAACTAATGGCATTAAGGAAAGCATGGCTCAGCTCTGCAATTCTGGGTCACCAAGCCAGGAGGAAAAAAAATCAAGCATTCCACAAAAATGAAAATTCCCTTCTAATAAAATTTTAGAGACCTCATCCATCCACTCTGTCTTTTTCAGTTATGAAATAACTTTAATGATTGACCCATGTGAACTATATTAAAAATCTCTGAAGTGTAGTGGAAGACAGAAATCAAGACTGCAAAATAATTGCTCTTTTAAACAGGATCTTCAGTGCATTTTATTGACTTCTAACACCCACGGCCTTATGACTTCTTAAGATTCAATTTCCTCTGGCATGTATTTGTGTGAGAGTCATATATTTGAAAAGGAAGGCAGTCATTTGGTTGTGGAGGTAAAACGAGGAGGCACTGCTAAAACCTTAGCATTCCTTGGAAATTGGATAGATTATTTAACTGCTGGAAATATAAAGCTGCGGCGCCTGGTTTTGTAAATCTCTAAACAAATTTTCACATACAGGCAGTATTTGGAGCACAGGCACACACCAATTCCACTGGCTTAGAGAATCACTGCAGGTGGGCTCAGCCACGGGAATTTTTTAAGTGCAAACCATTAATCCACAGCTATAGTGAAGCAATCTGATCTAAGTTTATTCACCTTTTACTACTAAGTCAGACTACCTCCCATTTGCCATGGGATTTGAGCATGCAAACTGGTAATTCTGGGGTCAGCAGGGTGGTAATTTGTTAGACAGCCCCAGCCTGACCGAATATGCAAAGCCATGGGTGCCTGACTGCACCTCCACTGCAGCTGGGGTGAGCAACTTGAAGTTTTCAGAGCTTCTGATACACACTGCTAGCTGGTGTGAAGCTACCCGGGCACACAAAATTATAAGAACAAACTAGTTCATTCACCTAAATAATTTCATTGGATCCCAGAGGATGTTGCTCAGCCAGGTTGCAAGCAGACGGCGTTGGGTCTGACCCCCTTGGGCAGCACATATGATTACTCTAAGGTTGCAGTACACTTGTGCAATTAAATCTATAATCATTAAAGATCACAAGCCTTTTATTTTGCAGAAGCATTTTAAGCAAGACATTTCTGCTGTAACCATTTATTTGAGCACTTTGAATTGCCTTGTATTCCCTTGCCATTAGCAAGGATGAAATTCCCTGTGTGACAATGACAACACCCATGTGCATTGTCCCTGCCCCTGCAACAGAGACCCAAGCCAGGGATGCCAAGCCCCAGGGCTATGCCTTTCCAAGCAAGCATCCCTCTGCACTGACTCCAGTACAGGCCTGGAGCTGCTCTCAGAATGACTCAAATTTCTACGAGTTAGGGATGATTTTTGGCACAGTAGCCATGATCATGTCTGCAAGGGGCTCAGCACCAACCATTCACACCTGGAGAAATGTTGAGAGGGATATTCAGCATAGTCAGAGGAGGCAGAAGAATAGGAAAAAAAAATACATATTAGAGAAAGGAGAAATATCTTGCCGGGGATAAAGCAGCAGATCAATAGCAGGGACCACAATTCACAACTGTTAACTCACAGCACAAGTACTCAGTTTCTTGACTCCCTCATGTTCCTGTGTTCACAAGGCAGACTGTAATCTTTAGCAAAGTAAGCATACAGGTGGTTAATTAAAAATATGGTGCCTTTCGTTCTTACATTTTATCATTTCTATACTCTTTTTTTTTTGTAAAGTCAGCTTAAAAGATTAAGTACAGATTCTGAAGAAGAAAGCACAATATCTGAACAAGATCAGAAGATGATTTTAAAAGAACATCTGTTTGCTCAATTTTTTATCTGACCTTCAGTGTTTCTTAAGATCTTCAGAAATGCAGCCTTCTTTTTATATGTCCGTACTGAAGCCTGATAAGATGTTCTTTAAGTCCGGCACACATGCAGGCATTTAATAGCTGACTGAAGATAAGCTCACTGTCCAGATCTTCCCTGTTATTTTTTATGGAATTACAATGTTATCTTGATTATAATGTCATTCAAAATATGAAATGAAATCATTATAACCATTTGATGACACTAATTAGGAACACCATCTTCAGTGCTCTTACTTGAAGACAAACAGTATTCCAAAAGAAACAATTTCAACTAAAACGGATCATAAACATTTCAATATATAAATATATGGAACTCAGATATATACATTCATATATTGCATACACCAACACCCAAGGGTTTCTTTGAAGACTCTTTATTTTTAGATGAGTGTACTCAAACACATTGCAGCTGGTTCATCTCTTTGCCACCCTAGTTCAACTTTTGTCCAGTCAGATATACAAACACTGGTGGCTGATCTGTTTGCAGTCTGGACATCAGACTTGGCCATGCCACTGGCTATTTCCCCTGTAACTCTGTCCTGACAGCCCACCTCACTCCCCTGCACTCACCCATCCATACCTCTGCCTCAGTTTCTTTCATTTCTAAGTCTGGGGCTCTCCGGGCTCTGCCACCTCCAGACTTGGCTCTCTGCACCTTGCTTTACAGCAGAGCACAAACCAAAGCACTCCCGTCACTTATAATGGTCTTCCCTCCAGTGCCAGTGTTTAGGCACTTACCCATAGCACCATATGTGAATATTGGCATCGGTCTTTGCTGACAGCATGTTTCTGCCACCTATTGGCACATCTGTACGGGCAGATGCAGGCAGACCCAGCTCCTCCATGATCTTCTGGGTGCAATCACCTCTGGTGCTGAAGCTGTACCCGGCTGCTAGCACCGTTAGGAACCCAGAGCAGCTGGCAGGAAGGGTGACCTACAGGCAACCCGGCTTCCCAGATCACTGGATCCCTGCTGCCTTCAAAAGCTTCGCATTCTGCCACTAATTATTGGCAATGACGTCTCAGACAGTGTAACCAAATATTTGCTTTTCTGTTGTTAAAATGCATTTGGAAATAATAAACTGTCTTTTGCAAATATTATACATATATATATATTTCAAATGCAATTTTCAAACATATATCTGTGTATAGATATGCATGTAAAAAGGCTTATTTCCCTAACTTAACACTGACACAGCCTCATGTACCCTGCTGGGATGGCTTTTTAAGCTGATCTGAGTCAGAATGTATTTGCTTGTGCATAGCACCGGGTTAATGCGTGCGTGTGATATCTCGACCAGAACTCTTTCACATCTTAAAACTTGGAGCATGGACAAAAGACCCCAGATCTCTCCGTACCTACCTGTTAGGCTTCCTTTGTGTTGAGGTCAACATCTTGTTTTCTGATCTCTTCTTCCTGTAATTTTACCCTCAAAGCTTTTAACATTAGCACACTCTTGAAGATTGATTCTGGTACATGAATTTGTCAGTAAAGAGGGTTTATTTTCAGCTTTGTTATTTTGTCATTAAAGTAATGCCAGTTTTAGTTAACTGCAATATCACTGGTCCATATTTCTGTGCTGCAGAGCACCTCAGTGGTTAGCTATTAGTGTCGCAGTATATACTGTGATTGACTGGAGTAATCCATCAGGGAAAAAAATCCCAGAGCCTAATGCAAACAGACTAAGTGCTTGTATTGTCTGTAGGGAGTAAGGAATCACCTGTCACTGAATCTGAAGCCTCGATGCCCAGTGCAGATGACACTTCCACCCCCATATTTTCAATTTCTCTCATCTTAAGATAGGATGTGGTTTTCTTGATTAAATTTGCAATATTTTTATTTACATATGCACATGCACAAAGAGAAATAAGCAACATCTTGTGAAATTAAGGTTTTTCACCAATGCTGCTGCCATCTCTTGAGATGAATTTGCTTGTCCTCAATCTTTTGGGACCAGCTTCCCACCCACCACTTTCTGGAGCTGCATCTCTCTTCCTCCCCACAACCCTTCCGCACAATGCACGCTCTCACTTAGCTTCCTCTCAACATGCTGCTTCCCTAGAGCCTCCATGCACTATGAATATCACATAATATCCTTCTTTTCCCCCTGTGCTACTCCTCAGGCTACCCTCTTAGTTCCTCTGCAGCAGCAGGCCTGTTTTTAACACACATTTGGTTTTCTCATCTTCTCTGGACCTGTTTTCACCAGCTCTCAATATCAGAATTAGCATTGCGCCCCACTGCTTGCAGTCCCCAGAGCAAAACTTAGTTGGCTTCATTGAAGCCCAGAAGATGGAGTGAGGACAAACAGGCAGTTATTTTGGTTCATAGCACTTCTGCAAGCTTTTATCTGCTTTTACGTGGCTACTAATTGCAATCATTGTTCAACATTTTTTTTGTCATGGTTCTTCTGGTGATATGCAGTATGATATTGAAAACCATTTTAGGCCAGATCCAGTAAATAAATGTAGGTGTTTTGTTGCTTAAGTGTTAGTCATACCTAGGGGTAACAGGCACATAAGGTCCCTACATGCTTTATAGGGAACGTAAGGGTGAAAAACAAGCAGCCAGCATCAGTCTAAGGCTCTCAATGGGAAAATTCAGGGAAGAGGGACAAATCTGAGACCATTTTCTTGCTTTCCCAGGGCTGGCAGGAATTCTGACTACAACACAGTCCCTGGACAATGAAATGTGAGAGTAATCCTGCCTTACACAATACCCAGTGGCTGGAAGCATCACCAAAGGAGGGGGGTGGTACATTCAGTGCCTCCTCAACTGGCAGGAATTCTTCCTCTTTACAGATTAATTCAAAATTTAGTACTTAAAGACAACAATTAAGCATTTAAGAAAATTTATGACAGTAAGTAACTAAAATAAGGCACCTCTGTTGTTGTGGTGCCTCGGAGTAATAAATGGCTGAGAAGGTTTTAGGTGCTTAAGATGCATCTAGTTCAAGTGCCCCTGTCCTTTCTTTTTCTGCACCATTTGTCTCACATATTTAGATGAAAAGCTGTCTGGAGCATTATCCTTTAACCTCTGCTTATCTAATGTTTAATAGTTTTTAGAAAGTCTGAAATAGTAGACACAAAAAACAAACCTTCTGTCCACTCCTGCATTTGCTCCATCAGCATCTACATATCTGAAAACTTTGAAAACAATCAACCCAATTTTTGAACCATTAAGCACTTTCAAAACAAAACGATTACATTTTTACTACAGAAGCATTTTGGAGATGCCCATATTTTAAAAGATTTCACTTTCCTCGGCCCAGTGCTAGGCAGAATGAAACTGTTCTATAGAGGTGGAATTTTCTGCAAGAAACAGCTTTGAAACATATTTCAGACAGTTTTACATAGTGTATTACTAGTTCTCTCACACAGTGGAGAAATCAGTACATTCATCAGGAGCTGCATTTCACAAGTGGGAGACATAGCTCTCCATTTTTGAATCTTTTCATTTGAAACAGGAGAGCCATTCAAACTAAGATGTAATTTTATGTCACATAGAAAAATCCCAAAGTGTAAATGATAAGTTCCCTGGCAGCCAGAAAGTAACAGAAAGTAGAACAAATATATCTGCAACTAGGAAAGTCAGAGTCACTGAAAAATAATCTTATTTTCCCAGCTAGACATAAGTTTGACCACAAAAGGGAGAGCTCAATGAAATTGCATTTAATTATGTCTTGCACAGAAATAATCCACTTTATCTTGAAGAAGGTGACCTGTTTACAGTTTGCACATCATCTTCAATATTCCTTCCATACTCAACTGAATCTAATGAATGTGTCATTTGTTTGAACAGCACAGCATGGATTTTGTGCACAGCCTCTCAATATA
The DNA here is from genome assembly GCF_009769625.2 of Cygnus olor. Classification (NCBI taxonomy): domain Eukaryota; kingdom Metazoa; phylum Chordata; class Aves; order Anseriformes; family Anatidae; genus Cygnus; species Cygnus olor. Next base: position 9,553,620 of record NC_049182.1, on the reverse strand, counting down.
CTGCCTGGGTAAAATGGGGAAACTCACCGTTTCCATTTCATTCTTGCATTTTGTTATTAGGAGAGAGGAAATATGGAGATGAATGGAGACGATAAAGGAGAGAAGATATGAAAATTAACACTGAGAACCACTGATTTACTTGGAAGGAGATAAGAGCATGTGTCCAAGTGAAAATTAAAGTATGCAGAATTTCCTGGGCAGATCAACTTCTATCTGTAATGTGTGTAAATGTAATCACCATTTATGAAAATTGAGCAACAGAACAGGACAGAGAGCTTGACACTTTCACAGTCACTGCCCTACTGATTTACTGAATGTCTCTATTCTCAGCAGATTTCTAAGAAAATCAATCTCTCTGTGCCATGGCTATGAGCTAATTGTCCAAGCATGAACAGCACCAAACGCTTAGCAACAATTGTTGTAGTGCCTTCAGATGTTTAAATTAAAGTCTGGTCCAACCTCATTAAGAAAAACCTTATCCCAAAAGAATGAATTGAAATGAGCCAAACGGCAGTGAGAAAAGCAGTTTTCCAGCACTTGGAAGTGTCTGATACTGCTTTTTATAGTTGCCTTTGAAAAGGTTTTATTCTCAGTGATATTTTGTTTACTTCCCCCTTGCATAAATATTCCAGACACTTCATTGTTTGGATGCATTTCTTCAGCAAGTTGTCAGACAAGTGTGGGTGCAAAATGATGGCCCAGGAGAGAGGCTATGCTTGGAAATGTCAAAGCCAGCCACACAAGGAGATGGTATTGCTTGGCATTTCATTCATCAGAACTGCTATTCATGGAGATTTCCAAATCCCCTGAACACCTATATAAGGGGCACTGGTGGTTCATCTTAAACAGTTGATTATTTCCAAATGATGTATTTGCCATCTCTATGGTAATTCTGATCGTTCATGTGACTCAGATGTACAGTTAGCTCGGGAACATGCCATGTTAGCTTTAAAGAAGGGTTCAGCTGCAGAGGAGATACTTTATAAAACCACACTCTGGGGAGCAGGTAGACAGCTCCCCCTCTACCTCTTCTTTTTCTCTCCATTTGGGGGAAAAAAAAAAAAAAAAAACTTCCACTGATGCCTTGAACAATTGTTGTAAACCTTCTTTATTTTAACAGATAAAAAATGTTTTAACAGATTAAAAAAATGTAGGTCCAGAAATGTAGCCAATGTGCTACCTTAGGCAGTGATGAAAAGAAAGGGAAACTGGAGTAAAAAATTTCACTGCCTTCTCAATTTTGCCCTTTTTGATACAGCCATAATAACATTTGAATTTGTTTCCTAAAGTCTTCAGTCAGAGTTTAGGACATGATTAAGCAAAAGTGAATTTAAGTCACATTTCTTTTTCCTTGATCCCAGGCTGGCTTTAGGCCAGTCCAATCATTTTCAAGTAGCTATTTTTAGGCTCTGCACCAGCTCACATCTTGAAGCAGTTGATATGATATGACAAATATTTTTAAGACCTATCAATATGAAAGCTGTGCATATTCTTTGCTAAGCAAGGGCATACAAACCTAATACCCCAATAAGTGACTTTCAAGAAGTGATTTTCACTGCATCACTAGAGGGATTTGTGAAGGAGAGTTGGGAGAATTATAAGAATTGTGATGGAATATGGATTTTTCTACTTTGACCTGCTTGTTTGGTCTCCTGTGAGAAAGCAAGCTGTGACAGAGGCAACATATGAGGTTATGTAGTAGACAAAAAAAAAGATAATGTTAGTCTATTAATGACATATTACAGAAAAACCCAGGGAAGATTTTTAAATGAACTGTCAATAAGCTGTTATTGATCACATACAAGCATAAAGGCGAAGGAAGAATACAGTTATTCTGCAGTCAGCAGGCATATTTTCAAGGTAGTTTTATCTTTATACCTCATTTGCATCTCATCCCCACTGACAGTAATTAATTCAAAGTTGTTTTGGGAAAGCAGATAAAATAGCATTCTGGTACTTTTTGTCTCAGTACTACAGAAAGGCATTATGAAGGATCCATGGAGGAACAGCTCGGGGCCTCAAAAGGCTGGGTTAAGTAGATGTTCGCAAACGTGGAAGTTGTAGCTGTGTACAAACTCCAAGTCTGATCATTTCTGATGCCTCTCAAAACACAGTCTGGGGTAAACACCGCTTGCAGCCTTATGAGCTAAATAAAGGGATCTATTTTTATCGCTCTGCACACACTGGTTAAAATCAGCTCCACAGTGGCCAGGATTTCATTCATCTGTGTCCCAGAAAAAAAGCAAGGTGGAGATCCAATACAGATGCTTCCTAGCACACTGGCAAGTTTGCTGTACGTTTCTAATCAGCACTCACCTTTCCCATTGAGCTGAACATCTCCACTGCCTGTTGCCAATGGCAGGTACCTCCTTCCCAGCACATCACTAGCTCATATTACAAAGACACACCGGGTTTAATTTGCAGAATTTGCAAAAGAGATCTTCTGCCTCCCTTCAGGCAGCAGTGCTAATGTGTTAGGCTCTTACTAGAAAGGTGTCAGCTTGTCACCATCTTTGAACATGAGATTTTTTACAGCGTGTTGCTGAGATTAAGACCACTTGCAGGTTTTGGAGAATTTTTCTTCCAGTTCAGCAAAATCTGTGTGCATGAAAAAGAATCAATGCTGAAATCCCATCTTCTTGGCCATGTTAAACGTGTTTGGGGCTTGGGTATCCTAGACACGTTTTCAGGCAATTCTTTTGGTTTAGGAAAGTGTTGGGACATTAACTGTAGATGTATGAAGCCTTTCCACAGGATTTCTGATATATGTAAAGTTAGGCACAGTGCTGCATCCCCTTTGGAACTGGGGCTAGAAGATGTCTGACTGCTTTTCCGGAAGGCAGAGAAAGTCAGGTGTGTCCAGCACAGAATTTTGCCACTGTTCCCTTGCTATATAATAGCTAAATTCATGAAGAGCCATGCATCAAAAGCTTCCTCCAACTGAACCAGGCTTTCTGACAACCAGCAAACTCACCAAAACTATGCAGAATCAGGCGACCTCATAAAACCAATTGAGTGGGCACAAAAGTGGCAGATGAACTTCAAAGTAGACAAATATTAGGTGATACTTTTAGGGGAAAAGTATCCAAACCATGCCTATGTGTTGCTGGACTCAGAACAGGCACTCTGACACCTATGGAAAGATCTCTCCCAGCAGGTCTCTGAATGGATACTGGGAGGATTAGGTAGGGAGATGCCCTCCAGCATCCTAAATCAGCAACTGGGAGTGCCAGGGGAACAGGGGAAATAGACTGGAAGATGTGACTGCTTTTCTGTCCTCTTCCTAAATAGCATTTCCTGCTGTCCCTGATGGGTAGGGAATTCTGGGTTATTGGTCTCAATTGGTCTTCCTGCATTTTCTTGTACTATTGCTCATATTTGGAAATTAGACCTTCAGAATAATATAGACACCAAAAAAAATTAAAATCACCATGAAATGACTGGTTGCACATTTTCAATTCTTCAGATAAGTAATGGTACCAGAAGGAAACTGTTTCACTTAATGATTTGTTTATTCTTTGATCACTCATGTACATCTGGCCAGTATTGTGACAGCTTTCAGTTCTATATTGCAGTTTCCATCTTATTCCTGATTGATTTATTCATCTTTGCCAGTTTATAAAGAATAGATTTGCAAAGCTGCTCATTTTTTCCAGTTTGTCAGGTGTCAGTCCAGCACTAACAGTCTGATCCAAAGTATAGTTCAGTCAACTGACGTTAGACCCTAATTAATATTACTTATCAGAGAAGCTGAAAATTTGAATTGCTTCTCTCAGTTTCTCTATTCCAGCCCAGAAACTCCACCATAAGCAGCATTTTGAAAAAAAAAGTCTTTGCTTCCAAACTCCTAAGTTTTTCCAGTATGAGTTTTTTGTAGGTTAATCAGAACAAAAATTCAGTCTTACCTGCAATGTGCTGCCTCTGACACCTGGAGTCCAGCACGCAGTGTCCAGAGTCAGGGACCAAAACCAGCCACCTTCTCCTCACCTACAAAACCACATCAGAAGACAGAGTCTTCCACAGAGCAAAGCACCACTGCTGAGCAGCTCCAAGTCCCGCTGCCCACTGCTCTGAGTCAATGTGGGCACGGGGTATGGGGCTGCCTGGTGAATATGAGCCCTACACATATGGCCAAGCTGATGGCCTGGCTGGGAATCCAGCTGGTTTTAGCTCTCTGTGCAGTCCTTTCAAGAGCTCAGCAGGAGGCCTTTGGCACTATCTCACAGAGAAGAGTCCAGCTTTCCTGCAGAAAGTCAGCAAGACAAAGGAGCGGCTGTACATCTGCAGTGCTGCACAAGCAGGAGACCACTGACCACTGACCAGGGGGCTCTCACTCCCTTACAAAGCTCCCAGCTCCCCCGACCACCAATTATCCTCCCACTTTAAATACTAACTCTATGCAATATTTTCTTGTTTCGTATTTTCTTTTTATTAATGCATTTTTTCTCCATAGTGTCTTCCTAAATGCAGTGCAAACAACAACAGGTTTCTAGAACTATTCATAAAAACATGGGCAGCTGTTTTATGGGGTTGTTTCTTTTTTGGTTATGGATCAACAACAACATTATAGATCGTAACTTCACATTAAGGTTCATCAGGGCCTGAGTCAAAGATCTCTTCCCCCAGCACTCTCATCCTGATTTTTGAGGTATCATGGTCCCACTTCTCACAGTTTCTTTGGAATTGTTCTCTGTCCATCAACCCTTCGGTGCGGCTTTGTTTAAGTGAAAACGCCTTGTGTATTTTTCAAGGGATTTGTGTAGATTTTAAGGGATTTTCTAAATTGCTGAAAGTCTTCCTCCTAGGGGTGCGAATCTGAGTTAATTCCTGTCAACATTCCTGGAGCTGAATATTTACTACTGATTATGAGCTGTTATATTGGAGTTATGTATCTTAAGTTTGGCAAGCCTAGTTGTGCTACAGTGTATGTAGTTGAGTTTCAGGGGTGAGAGTGAGAGAACCCTTGGATTTTCTATCCTAGAGGAGATAAGAGCCTGAGACTCCTGAGGCTTCATTCCTAAGAACCTACAAGTTTTATAAAATGATGTGGCAGATGTAGCCTGTCTGAGATTTGATGGCTCTTAAACTTCTGTGCATTCACAAATCTACAGACTGGATTGCTCTGAAGAGCTGCCTCAGAAAGCTGTCCTTCTCATTCTGCAATGAATTCACATCCACTAATCCTCAGATTGTTATGGATTGACACTCTGTAAAGGACGCTGTTTCAAGATAAATCACAAGCCATCTGCCTAGCAAGACAAACTGAAAGGCTATGCCTGCAGATGAGTTCCTGTCACACTCCAAAGAGGAACTGTCAGGCAGCCAGTGGTAATTCAGCAGCCTCCAAGCTTGGGACGGTTTACTGGCAGTGGCTGAGCTGACAAGTCTGTTCTGGTGTCAATGGCATGAGTTTTGGGTTGACCCTATGATCAATGGTACCAGAAGAGAAATGACCCAGAAGATAACAAAGAAAGGTAATTCTTCAATGCCATATGCTTTTCTGTAATTTCTTACCTAGTCAGGCTTAGGGAGAAAGTGATCTATTTGGGAGAATCCCCATGTTCACCAGCCAGTCAACCCTTGCTTTCTCACTTTCTCCTCCTTGATCATTTTTTATCTCCAATTCCATATGATTCTTGTAAAGGAACATGTCCAATATCAAACTGAAAAGTATTTTCTAGGAAACACAACCTTTAACTCCATGGTGCAATGGTAGGCACTCTGTCCACTGCACAAAACCTCAGGTCCATCATTTCAGCTCCTGGGCAAAACATAGTGGGGTGCATGGAGCTGTACACAGCAGGAGCCCTTACCTCAGCATTTGTAACAGCTCTTGGAAATATAAGACATTCAGATGGCTGCAAAATCTGTCTAAACTCCACTCTGCAAAATAAACAGTTACTCAAAAAGAAAGAAAAAAAATAAAATAAAAAAATAAATACATCCCTGAAGACGGAAATAGATTCCTACTCTGGGCTTCCCTGCCAAGCTCCATGCTGGTATGCACAGCGCACTCTTTGGAAAGACAGGAATCAGCAGCAAGCCATTCACTGAACCATCCCATTCACCATATATGTTTTTCCCCTTTTTTTTAATTTCTGTCATATTTGTACTGTGCATCTGCACAGCAAGGCCCCTCTCTTTCCAGATGGCATCTTGCCTGCTTCACTCTGGCTTCCATCTGGAAGAATTGCTTTGCATCTGCTTCTAAAACTACAGCCAGCTCTGCTCCAGTTATCAGTCAGTAACATGAAGCAGTGAGATAGTTCATGCTCTCTTAGGTGGAGATCATTGCCATGATCCCCCTGTTTTCAAAAGTATTAGCGTTCAAGCTAAAAGCTCTGCTATCTTCTTTTCTCAACAGAACTGCCTGTAGCAAACCACTGGCCTGGCTTTGCTGATATTCGTGGGCATGCACTACATGGAACCAATGCAAAAAAGATACTAGCTGGGTCTGTGACATTAATGATTGGACTACTGTTTCTTAATTTCAGACACCTGAAGATAAATCCTTACAGAGTTAAGGTGGAAGCAACATTCCACCTTATTGCAAATGTTCAAGAATATTGCAGAGTGCCTCTACAACAAAGGGTTTCCCTCACCTAAGCTTGAAAGGACAAAGTTAAATCAAAACTACTCATCTAGTCAGAGGAGAGAGGTGGATAATTCACCTCACTTGTCAGATCTTAGGATGGGGTGAATCACTGACATCATGTTAAACTAGTTGTTGACCCTGGCTAAAACCAGACTATACAAATTCCTTGCCAAGCTATATCTAGATCGCAGTTCAGATGACACTGAACATGTTCAAAATTGATTTTCTAGACCTTAAAGTCCTTCTGTGACAGTTCTGGATATGCCAGATGTCACCAAGATGTGTTGACACCAACTATCACATTTAGTGAAAGCATTACAAGAGTTTCAAGTGCAAGCAATCGAATATCTCTTAATAAGTTACAGAGAAGATAACTTCCATGGGACACATGAAAATGATTGTGCTAACCTTGCCCTTGGAATACCACAGGGAAAAGTCTCTCTTTGCAGTCATTTGTAGCCATCTCCTTAAAGCTTCCCTCCCACTCTTCTGGCATGGATGATGGCATATCTAGAGGAAAATTTCTTGCTGACATGTGTGGGCCTACTGTCTGCTAAACACACTGGTTGTGTTCAGTGTAAGGATAAACTTTGACTAATTAAGGCTTATAAACTATCAGCTGCAGATGGTACCAGTTTTAATGCCTCCTTGCATGAATCTGCGTATGGCTGGGAGAAGGGAAGCCAAACACCACCAACAAACTTCCATTAACAATTTTCCAGGAGCTAAAACAGGTCTTTTGAAAAGATTGTTTCTTCTTCTAATTGTCTCAAGTAGCCATAAATTTAGAAGCGTGCATCCCTTGTAACTTTTCATTTTTTGCAATTCCTTTCCTATGTGTTTCTCATTTCTGCATAATGCCATAACAAAACTTCTATATTAACATAGAGGTTGGAAGTTAAATTTAGCTAGGCTATCTCTCTTTGCTTTTGACCTACTGTGCATGTACAGATAGCAGGTAACTAACTCTCACTGATGTTCATTTGTCAGTAAGTGCTTATCTACCACTTATTCTTTGAAAATTCTCTCTGTGATCTTTATTTTTGCTGTCACGAATGAAAAAACATAATTTAATGTAGTCATCTTCCCAAGGCTCATCTCAGCAGGATTTTCTGCCATTCACCTCAATCTCATCTTGCTCATCGGTATGGATTTGAGTTGGCATACAAACATCAAGTTAACAAGTGCAGGCAGTCTGGCATGGAGCGTGACCATGGCACAAGCAGTCAATGGCACAGCTCACCGCACAGAAGCACTTACTCTTTCTGCACAGCCTTTTCCCCATGTGTAAGACAGGAGGCTCATACCTTCCACAGGCAGGGCAGAGAGTCTCCATTTAAGAGGTTCCCCAGAGCACACTTAAATCTTTATGTGAACCAAGCCATATCAGCACCAACATTGTATTCCTGCTTCAGCATTTCCATTCCTGTCTGTGGCACAAAAGAACCAGAGGTTATGAAGTGGGAGCAGGAAAGAAAGATTGCAAGCAATAGGCTCAGCAAATGGAAACCTTTTGGGTCACAAGTAACTCTCTTTTTTTCCTTAGAGTGGACTATAATATCACTGCCCTGCAGTCTATGTCATTTGATAACGTTAGGTATTTCATAATGAAAAGGCTGTCTGACAAATGAAGCAGTGAAATGAAAAAGAATGACAAAGTAAGGAATGCTTTTTGTCCTCATTTCCTCAAATGTTTATCCTGCCTATATGTGATGGGAGGCATTTTTCTCATACATCCAACACAGTTGCAATTGCTAACGTTCATATGACTCTGGGCTCTTTCTGTGTGGATATTGATGTCACCAGCAGAACCTTTCCAACAGATTAACAGACTATATTTCTTACCTTTTAGTTTATTTGTGAAGCTATTTTTGGTATCAGCGTCTTACCTGGTGACGCATTTTATTCTTCCTGCAAACCAAGGCATAAGTTGTCTTCAGCACTTAGGAAAAATATTTGTACTGGATTAACCCTCAGGAACCAATAGATGAGAAACTGTGCCAAATTCTTCTGGGCTGCAAACGCAGATACACAATGAAAACACTGATGCTTAAGAAATAGTAAAGAGAGAAATTCTGCAAACTCATCTTAAAAAAAAAAAAAAAAAAGGAAACTGTAATAAGGAATTACAAGATACACATTTGTCTGTAGATCTGTATTTAAATGCATCCTCTTTAACACAGTAGTGCCCCAGTGATATATGTGTATTGGATTCCTACCTCTGCTAGGTATAAAGCAGGGAACTGAGATATAGATAGGACTTATCTCCTCCAGACAGCTGAAGTGGAATAAAAAAGCTTTTTCAGTTCTGTGCATGTCTGTACAGAAAGCAGCCACATTTGAAATGACAGCATGATTGCATTTTAATGGGACAAATTCAGGATTAACCAGCACTGTACAGGTGTCAACCCCGAAGTGCACCACAGTTGTCACACTCTCTGAGTGTTAATATGACCAGAGCGTTCATTCTTTTGCTGCAAGAATCTGGTCCATCAAAACAGTCAACCTTAAGCAAATTTTACCCAGTAAAAGCAATGCCATTACTCAGCTGATGAGTTACACGCATCTGTGGGCAAGGGTGAATTTACGAACATACTGAAAAGTCCCTACCTTCACATTAGCAAAATGCAGCCCGTGCTACAGCCCAGGCAAGAAGGAAATGCCTGTGCTACTGTGCAGGTTCTCCCCTCCTCTGCCCCACACCAACACAGTGTTCATAGCCCTTGCAGAGGGCTTTGTATTTGTATTTGTCCAAAACTAAATACAAAGACCTCATTGGTCCTTGAGGAACTAGGGCACATAATCTCAGCCCTATCTTTTTTAGCCATCCGCTGGTACAACTTGACTGCATGCAGGGAAGAAAACACGGCCACGTAGCTCTACTTCTGCAGTGCACAGTCACCTGCTGCAGGTGCAGGACCGCGCTCAAGCCCATCGTACACTAAATGTGGTATGGGAATTCTTGCAAGAGTCCCCCATGGAGAACGGAGGACCTGAAGGGTAGCTGCTGTGGTTGTCTGTACAGTGTGAGAAGTCCATTTAAAGAGATGTGCAGAAAAACATCCCTAAGATGTGCAGGTCATGATTTCACTTAATTTTTTTGCAATGACTCAGTGTACTGAAAACATGCCTTCCTTCAACTTCAGCAATATTATATCAGACCCTATATATTTTTCATCTCGAATAAATAAAATATAACATTTCTTTTAATAACTGAACAACTTTATCTTGTCTTCTTCAAAAACTTTTAAAGCATCAGTAATAGAGTAATAGCAGTGGCTGGTAATAGGTCTGCTCACCCACTCCTTCTAAATAATGGAGTAATGTTTTCAGTACAGCATTTTAAAGGGGGATTTGCCAACAGAGATCGTTTCTTATCACGTGCCATAGTTAGGATAGTGCAGCTCTGCATTTTCCCCTGCACTCCCAGCAATGAAGCCCAGCGGTAGGGAAGTTGCTGTACTGGCTGTTCTCAGCGCCAGGGAAATGGTTGTGACAGTGGTCACTGCAGCTAGTGCAAAAATCAGATGTAACTGGACATGAAGGAACCCTTGAAGCATGTCAGAGCTTATTTTTAACTCACTACCCTGCCCTACTTATGCATATTTTTGATGCAAAGCACTTTTAATTCCATGTGAATTAACGAACAAAGTGAAGCAAGAGGCAGAGCATGTCTTTGAGTGCAGCGCTGAGTGTGGACCAACAGACTCCGGCCCTGTGGAAGGGAATGTTCTAAGTGCACAGAAAAGGATGCTTCTAGACCCCCAGAGAAAGGCTGCCAGTGTCAATCAAGCATCCTCACCAAAGGCAAGCAGCAGAAAGAACCCACTTAGAACTTCTGAAGTGATATAAAGAAGTTTAAGAGTTTACAGGCAGTGGTCAATATCTGTAAGAAATCTGTACAACGGTGGTTGTATCAACCAGTATAAGTAATACAAGAATAGACCTGGGACAAAAATGGCAGGGAAATAAATGGGCAGGAACGGAAAGCAATAGAACTGAGGGAATAACATGGTTTATCTGAATAATGAGGAATTCTGTAAAAGTAATCACCAAGCATGGCCTACCCCAAACAGAGAACTGAAAGAAAAACTATTCAAAGGATAGCAATACCCAGATTACACTCCATGAAGGAGTCTTCCAGTCTCAGTACTCTGCTAATCAAAATGTTATTTGTTTAGAGAGAGACTGGTGATTCCCTGCAGCCAGAACTTCCCATTGCCTTTGCTGTCAATGAAGCACATGGATGTTTAGAAACAGATGCTCTGTTTTCCCTAGGCTCAGATCCTCACTACAAGAAGGCTTCAGGGCAGCTCTGCTCTTCCCCTCCTGGCCTTGAGTTTCTTCATCCACATTACAGCTTTTCTGTTAAGATCTCTGTGCTTTTTAGGATTTTTAGGATATGTTTTTGTTGTTGTTGTTGTTGTTGTTGTTGTTTTTGGTTGTTGTTTTTTTAATATTTCCATACTTTTTACATTGATCTCTGCTCCATTCCCACTTTGATTATTTAGGCAGAGAAGCCTTCCTGGATTTTCCTTTCCATGTTTTAGTTCTTCCACTGCATGAATTAAACCCACTGTGCTTTCACCAGTCCATTGAATCTGTGTATATTCATACATATACCAAGAAATGAACCGAGTTCATTCATCCCATACATCTTCTCTGACCTCTCAGGTCTCTAATTAAAGGATTTCCTTCCAGCCTGCAAGTACAATGCAAATAAATATTTTTATGCTCAAGTCTAGTGAGGCGTTTCTTTCTCATTAAAACAGCAAAGCCATTGGCTCAACCAGGCAGTGAACAAGCTCACGGAACTAGAACAGACCTCCTACAAGGGAGCAAAGGAAGGCACATTAGAAGAGCATCAAAGCTACTCAGTCATTAAATAGTTGTTAGCAGCTCAGAAGTGAAAGGTCCGTGGAGGTTAAGAATGGTGCTACATCTCCCACAGTTTGATTCACCAACCTGCTGAAGAACATGAAGAAGAACAGAGATATACGAGAAGACAATAAAAATTAAAAACAGACCTCTGTCTTAGCAACAGCCCTGGTCAGAGATGTATCAACAACAGCAATCAACTGTTCCTCATCAGGCTGAGGGTTCTGATTTACTGCATGTTACTACAATCACAAAGACCACCAAGGCCATGAAGAAAAAAGAGAAAAAAGAAAAAGAACTATGACTGGCATGTTGTCAGCTTCAATAAGATTGTTTTTGCAGAATACCTTACTATCCCCACATCTCTACACAATCAGTGCACAGAGCAATTCAAGGGCACACTGTTATCACCTTTCGAAAGCTTTGCTGCTATCAAATATAAACTCAATATAAACTTCAATATTTATAGAAAAAGCATGGCCCATAAGGCAGGTTACTGGGGTGTGAAAAATTTGCTATTTAATGCAAGTCCACTTTAAATTCAATATCGATGGAAATTGAGGGAGGTATTACAACTCTTCTGTCTTAAAATAAAAATCCACTTAGCTTCATTGCATTCAATCTTTTTAATACATTTTACAGCTACACAAATTAAAAAGTTTGAAATTGAGCGGACTTTAGAAAGGGTTTAGAAGAAAAACAACTAATATGCCAGTTTTCAAATGAAATAAATATTTCTGAGTTAATTTTCCTTTTTTAGAAAACGTACCTTTTATTTGAAAATAGAGCCATCTTCGTAAGTCAAAAATACATACTAAACTTAGAAAAGAAAGAACAACATAAAAGATAAAAATAATGCAAAACCAAAAAAAGTCAGTTTGCCAGTTGCTAATATAGTTATTCAAATTATCCACATGGAGAATCTAAAACATCTCTCTTTGATTATCCCACTAACTGTCCACAAAAGAGAGATTTACTGATGACAGTCACTGAGTTTAATCTATAATATTGTGGTAAGAGGAGCATTTTTTACTCCCATTCATTCCTAATGGGAAAGGAGAAAGTGAAATACCACCAGTGTGACTTCCTGCACTGTCTTTGCCTCCTAACTATAAGGCAAATGAAGAACATCAGTGTTTTGGACCACCCTCCCTCCAGATGAGCCCCCACTTAACTAAGCATATAAAATGGAAGAAGTGTCAGTGTGATCAAATTGTCAGGATCTGAACATGTTTTACCTTGAAAATCTCTCTCTTCCTTTATCCAACAAATCTGTTTATTTTTGTTCAAAACAGCTCTTATCTTTGTATCATCAAATCGCAAAACAGGTCACTTCTTTGTACTGAATTTATCAGTAATTTTGAAATCTCCCTCTAAAGCTAAACGTGTGATGAAATACCAGTATAAAAATCAGTCCTAAATTTCATAAAAGAATATAATCTCAAAGCATCCGAGCATAAACACGGCTTCTGTAAGAAAACTCAAACATCTATACTAGCAGAAGTGGTTCTACCTACTCTACTAAAATGGCCTGGGTTTCTGGGAAGCCTCAGCATGTGCAAACTCTGCAACTGATTGTAGAATGTTTATAACAGTTCTGATAAAAGATGATTAAAAGATTTTTTCACTTAAATTCCACAGTGGGATAATGTGCTTTCCTTCAAAATGCCTCTTTAATAAAAAGAGAAAAAAAAAAGAAAAAAGAAAAAAAAAGAAAGAAAAAAGAAAAAAAAAAGATACTTTGAAAAAAAATACAGAATTTTAGTGAACTTAGAATTGTACACTTCTCAATCATAAAAATCAGACGTGCATTGTTACTGGGGGGATGAGCTTTTCCTGAAGATCAGAAGTGTTATATTCATAATTACTGATAAACTGGCTGATTAATTAAGTACTAGAGAGACATATTAATTCATCTAGTGCCTGATCCAATTCTCATTTAGAACTCCCATTAGTAACATTAATGTGAATTGCAATAGGTTTCTCATCCATTTCAGTCTCTCCACCCATTATGCTTTAGGGAGAGCTGACTGAATGCTGCAAAGAGAGTGAGTGCATCTTGGCAAATATTAATTTGCAATTTGAAATGAATTTACTGTGACTGTTCTAGTTTGCCAGCTGGAATACCCATCAGAACAGGGAATTTTAAGCAGAGATTGGACATCATTCAACAAAAGTAAAATTAGGATGGTATCATATTCCCCAGGAAAGCTTTTCTGCATATTTATAAATCCATTCAAAGAAGAAAAAGATATTATATTATTATCATGCAATAAAAATAATATTTTGCCACCTGATATTGTATATCATGTAATGATTATGAACTACTTACAGTGTGTTACACCAAGACAATTCACAGAAATAATTTGATTAATGTCAGAAAAAAAATAAATAAATAAAAAACAGATCTGAGATGACCTTCTAGCTGGCAGTTTGCAGCCAAAAAAGGTTAAATTCACCAAATCACCTTTTCATCTCAAGTCCTCCTTAGACAGATTTAAAACCAAGGAGGAGACACAGAATACTCAACATGAGGTAGAAATCCAGCTGGACATCACTTGTCACGTTGGAGAAAGGTGGGTCAGTCTCTGAATCAATCCACAAGCCTCATTGTTGCCCCAAAACAACCCCAAAGCCAACCTACCACATCAAAGTGCCCGTATCCTTCCTGTGACCTGGGCTGACTGAAATACAAGGAATAAATCTCTATTCCATGAGAATGGAGAAGAGGAAGAAAAATTCCAAAACATCACAGCATGTCACCTGCCAGCTAAAACATCCATGAGGCTTTCCCTGTGACTAAGCAATCCAGATGTCAGCCTGCTTGCTCTTTTCACTTAGCCCACTATTATTTTTATATTATTATATAATAAAAATTTATCCCACAGTAAGACCTGGCCTAGTCCACCTCTTTGTTTCAGTCTTCTGAACATGTGTATAAACAGTTTAACCTCCCTGACTCCAACAGTCACATTGTATGAACCACATCCTCAGCTGCCCAAAAGCAGCACTAATGCCATTTCAATATTTCTCCAAGCCAGGACAAAAAATTTAAGTGCAGTCAGGGGCACTGTATTTGGAACGCAGTAGAACAAGGCAAAATGTGTGTGTACACAGCAGGATATCCTTAAGGATAAAAGAAAATCTTTCAGAGCTAAGAAAAGGATGAATTTTCATCTTCAGTTTTGGAAACCCCAAAAATAGGCCTCCAACAGGGACCTCTAATAAAGTCCAGCAAGCCTTTGCTGCTCTGCCTGCAGTTACACATGGTACTACTGCCTGGCTCTGTCACACTCTACAGAGGCTTTCAGCTTTCCAATGCACTTATTTTTTTAGCCAGAAGTATGTGAATAAGTGGTAAACATTGCTGAGATCTCCTGCATTTCCTCTAAGATATCCTTGCGGGAAGGCTGGTGCTGTTCCACTGCAGCGATGCACGGATGCACCACTGCATGCACAGATAACAGGGGCACATCCATTCTTTTTCACCTTCCTGCCCTATAGTGCCCAGTCCCTTTTCACTTAAAACAGAGTGAAATAAACACTTAAAAGCAATATTTCAGGAAATCTTCCAGAGCAAACCTCAGGTGGGTGGCATAACCCTGTGTGCTGAGGGTCAGCATCAGTCATTAACCGATCTGTCGGCAAACTCCGGGGAGTGACAGAGCTGCCTGTTACAGCAATGACACTCGTTCTGGAGAACAGAAAGGAAAAGTGCTCAGACAACAAATACAGCTCAATTTATAGGCACATGAATCATGGGAAAAGCTTAAAAAATAAGAACATAGAACCCAATTTGTGGTATTTAAAGATTCAGAACACCGCGCATTTAAATGCTTTTTAAACAGAGATGCTACCAAATAGCTTAACGTTTCTTTTTAAATCTTCTATTTTCTGCTGCTCAAATTTTGGACACCTCCAGACTCAGGAGAGCAAAGATGGAATTTACATGAAAATTAAAAAGCATTTCACTTTTTTGATCCATGTCACTTTCAAAAAGTTACTTTCATGAGGCTGGCGGATGCTAGACTGACAGCTCTGGAGACTGGCATCTCTATTTATAGCCAAAGAGCAGGGAAAGAGAGGGCAGGAACAGGGCAGCCACCCACCCAGATGCCCTCCCAATTCCTTATTACCTCTGGCTCCTCTCTGCCTTGCCATCATCCCTTGGGGAGCAGCCAGTGTTGGTTCTCCTGCCCTCCCTGCAGAGATGCCCATGGAAGAGGTGACAAGCCAGGGCAGATGCCATCACCCAGCACGTCTGGGTGATCAACCAACACGTGGTTGATCAACACGTGGCCACATGAAGGCACTGAGAAAAGCAACAATGAAGGTCAGGATACTTTTTCCAGGATAATGCCCAACAAAACAGGCTGGGGAGGGCTGGTTCCAGGGTCGAGGCAGAAAGCTGAGGGAATTGGGTTACTAGAATGCAATGCACAGGACCAGACAGTGATGATGCAACAACAGGAAATTTATGCTACAGCCGTTAATATGGGGCAGGAGTGGTATTTAGTACAGAGCAACAAGTTTATCATAGATTCATCTGAAGCCAAGGATCAAGGGAAGATTTTAAGGTAAGACTAAAAAAGCTCCTCAAGCCTGAGCCAGCACAGCCTACATAGACCAATGATTTCATTTCTACAGTCACATTTTTGGGGAGGAAAAATTTGCATGCTTGCAAGATAGTTACTGTGAAGAGCTTATTCAATTGTGAGCTCTGTTTGAATACCTTAACATCTCATTTTGGAGATGCTCTTGCTTTATTTTTAAATTCTTTTTACATTTCAAGAGCAAACAATGACATACAAAATTAAGACAAGGCTGTCCTTTTTATCTACAAATTGAAGCAAGGTAATAACTGAAAAGGTCTGGGGCAGGGGCTAGCAGAAATCATTTAAAGACCAGGCAGTGGTGATTAGATGAGAGATTTTTCATGCAGGAGATCTGAAGGATTCTGAAAAGGAACTAATGACAATGCCAATAAAAATGTTGGAACTGGAAATTGTACCAGAGACTTGGACACTTCTTCTGAAGGGCAGGATCTTGATTACAGGAATTTTAAACTACTGAGTTTTACTTAGTTTACAAGGACATTGGTTGAAAATGGGAAAATAGATAAAATAACAATACTACTACTACTAAAGAATCACAGGTTACAAACAGATCAGGGTAGCTATTTACAGGAGAATGCTGTTTGTCCAATCCAGTAATGTTACCTGGTTAATGAATAAAATGAAACGGTAGGTGATACAGTTCATCTGGGGTTCCTTGAAGAAAGCCCGCCAAAAATTCTATTACCAGAAGTATTTATAGCTGAAAGGTGATGGTATTGTCATGACTGAAAACTGCTGAAGAACCCATTAAAAACCACTGAAGTGAAAAGTTACTTCAGAAAACTGGAATCAGACTCTAAGGAAAGTGGAAAACCACAATCAGGAATTCATGTCACGTGCCTACGATTTACCTGAAGCACCTTGAAAATCTGCAGGCTTAAATTTAAAGTTGGAAAAGAGAAGTGAATTGGACACTGGTTTTGCAAACCTCCAAATGCATCCCAAGAGCAGCCATGAAACCCTGCAAAATCCCTGTATCCCTTTACCCAAAGTGTTCACTATGCTCTTCCATGCCTTGTATGCTTTGGCTGGCTCTGCCTTTAGCCACGGGCAGGGCCACTGCACCCACCTTTGAAAACTGTCTCCTTCAGGGTGCTTTATCCTGATCCTAGACTGGTGGGAAAGCCCTTGTGGCTTCTTTGGGCTTTGCTCTTGGTTTTTTTGGAGCAAACTTTTTGGGAGCAAAGTTTATTTAAGATTGAAATAAAAAGGCAAACCGTGACATGTGGAATCCTTCCCATTCTCCTATTCCAGTCACGAGGAGCAGTGGGAAGGTGACACTTTCAGCCTAGCTGGTGTCAACCAGGCACCACGTTAGGATGTGGGGAGCTCCCTGCAGGCACTTGGTGCAGGTGCTGCATAAACACGAGGCCTGTTTCCCAGGCAGATGGCTTCCTAAGCAGACAGGATAAATAAAAGGTGATCTGTCAGACTGCACTTTCCCTCCAAAGACTGGAAAGGAGGGCTTTCACGTTGTGCTGAAGGCAGCAGTGACTCTGTTGCTTGGTGAGTAAGAAGTGTAACACCAGTGTGAAACTGAAGCCAAAGAGGCGAACAGGAAAGAGAGAGAGAATGAGTCAGAACAGCAATTGCGGGGGTGTATCAATATTTATAGCAAAAATCCTCAGGCTTCAACTGACTCTATCTGGTGGCATGAAATAGATTTTGTTTTAACAGTAATCAGGAAATCTGTTTGACAACAATGAGGACCTGTTGATTCAAACCTTTCGCTCTGCAGAGCTACACCAAGCTCCAAGATTATTTCCTGAAAACTCCATGCTCTTACCTTTATACTCAAAAATAGAAATGTTTGCTAACAGCCTCCCTAAGGGACAAAACACTTTGTTTTTTCACCCTTTGGTGGCTGCTTGTACTGCATTTTACCTAATCTGTTATTTTGCAATTATGGCAAGAGGAAAGGGTAAAATTAGCCAGATTATTTGTTTCTGATTCTAAAAGGTCTTTCAATTTCATTGCTGAAATAATCTGGGTTTGCTGAATCTGTTGCTAAGCAATTGAAGCCATCAAGGTTTAAATCCTGAATTATTATATTTTATTTTCTGAAAATATGATGGAAGGGAATGGCTCAGAACATGTGCTGATATGTTCCAGTTCTATTCCCAAGGGCTTCTCCCAGTCAAATTTATCATGATGCATGTGACATAGGAGTAAGCCTGTTTTTGAGAGAGCCAAATTCTCTCCTCATTAAGTTATCCCTTTCAAAATAGCATTTGCCAAAGAGACTTTTGAGGACATGGAAGCAGCCCTGAATTATAAAATGTCTAAATGTACCATCTAGCATATTAAATGCTTATACCACAGCACTTAACTTATGGTGAGACATTTTAAAGAGTGGCAAAAACAGCACTTAATGGAGCAAACAGTTTGCCACATTGAACCTTTACTTTATGCAGCCAAGAGTCTTGCAAACACGCTTCTTTTGCTTGCAACAGCCACTGACACACCATGCTCTGGTTTGTGTCTGGAGCTGTACTTTGTTTCCTAAACACTTAAAATTCTGTTTATTACCCACAGACATTTAATCACCCCTGGCTTAACTTTCAAAGCACATTATCATCACTCTTTCACTTAAACGCTTGTTTCAGACTGAATTTTCAGCAGGAAATTGTCCTCAGGCAGTATAAGTTTGGATAGCCACTGATGGAAGCCAGTTTGGGAATTATTGATTGTTGATATTTTCATACTGTGCATATTTTTATTTCAGATTGGTAGGGATGTGGGATTCTTTGCTCTCTCATATGGTCTGAAAAGATTTATATCAATAGCAATTAATTTTATCAGAAAAAGCAAAGTAACATAGACAGCACTCCATGTTATATTTTGGCTTTGGTCTAGCTACTTAGTGAATTTTGAAACGTTAAAAAAAAAAAAAAAAAAAAAGAGTAAATTTTTGTATCCTTTCAATGCCATCTATGATTTCTGATGGATATGTAAGAATCTTTAATGTCACCTATAAAAAATATGCACTATTAGCTACATGGTTCTTTATCCTTGTACAATTTTGTAACGTCACAGAATGTGTAAGATACAGGTTATATGTGAGGTACAGAATATATCTTGAAAAGATTCATGGAAACTTTGGGGCTTTTTAATTGGGTCAAGCTAATATGCATGGATATTCTAGGGCAGTTGCAGGAAGCTGACATTTCTACTTTTCTTGATGAAGCCACCCTGGAAAAAGCTGAGAATTTGGTTCTGCATGAATTAACACATCTCAGGTTTATGTAGATATGTCAGACCAAAGGGACACGAAAAACTGCTCCATTAGTCAATTATGAATGGGTGGGCAGTAATTGTAGTTCCTAAGGGGTTTCAAGGAAGCAATCTGATGAAAGTGGAACTTCCCTATTAGCTACATTTTCCTTCTGCTTGCCCACAGCAAGGGACACAGAATACCTTTTCCTATGGAAGTTTTCTCCTTTAGAGTTAGGACAGAAGCTCAGGTGAAACAACAGCCTGTTTTTCTTCATTTCTGTCCACTCAATGGCAAAGTGCGACAGCACCAAGAACTTTGCATTGGCATGAGATTAAAGACAGTTTCTTCTGGCCCGTGGATCAAATGTAATTTATGTTTACTGATGGTGTGAAAAACATGATGAACTGAGAAACTCACAAAATACCCTATCAACAAAAGCTGTAGGTCATTGACTTTTGAATCAACTGACATTTGAATATCAAACTAAGGGAAGCTCCAGAGGCAAAACAAGCAAACAAAAAAATACACCTAAGATTGCAACCTTTCAATAGAGATTTTCTGCTCTACCCAGTACTTCTTAAAGTGTGCATATCCAGATGGGAGAGCAGTGTTTTATCCTTACAGTACAATGCTGGCACATCAACATAAGAAGGCCAAGATAAGCATCTTAGGAGGATGGTTTTTTCTCTTCACCTTCTGACAAGGTTGTCTCTGTCTCCCTTCCAGGCTTTAGCTTTTCATCTTCTTTCTTTTCTTCTCATCCCTTTCATCTTCTGACCATTATCATGCACAGCCATACCTACATGGGACTACAGGTGCTTCATCCCTGCCCCTGCTCTTGAACCACCCATGAGAAGAAGGAACGCGCTCAGATGTGGTTTGGGGGACATGGAAACTTGCTCTGTTCCTTGTGGAATTCACCAAACATATGGTGAGTCACCCCAAATGCAGATACAACTGAATAATTTTTTAAGAAATTGACTGTTGGGTGTGAAATCATTGCTGGGCTGAATCCAGCTGATCAGATTGAGCGATCGATAGTGATGCTGCTGGTCAGAACAACAAGGCACAGCTCCAGCAACCATCACTGCCTAGGTACAGGCTCTCTACCTACTCATTGCGATAATGGTTCTCAACAGGACCTTTTTCTTTTTTTCTTAAAAAAAAAAAAAAAGAGGCTTTTCTGCGGAGGCTTTCTCATACATTCTGATAATAATAGCATACATAATACATGTGCTCTATTGCTTCATATTCTTTCCTTTTACTTTTGATAAGGTAGATTTACTAAAATCTGAAATTTAAATATTTATACTGTAGGGTATTTGATTAGCATATTTTGAAGCTAATCATAATAGGGTTTAGCTAACTTAGAAGATGTGTCAGGAAAAAGAATGAATTCAGTTACAAGGTTGAAGAGGAAAGGATGATAAAGAAATAATTTGAAATTGTTGGAAAATATAATGCCTGTTACATAGGGACAGACCTACAGAAGGGTAAACGGGAGACAGCTCCCTTTCTAATTCCAGGAACATTTTTTTTAGAGAATGCAGTCTTTGAATATTAAATACCTTAATCTGAAGTGAAAAACTTCCACTAAATTAATTTTCAAAGCTTTCCTGACTTTAACAAGAAAGGATTTAGTCCCTTTGAATACATGGTACAAAGCTGGTGACTAAAAGCATTTAGATCCTGATAAGACAGTTTACAAATGGACAC
This sequence comes from Cygnus olor, assembly GCF_009769625.2. Taxonomy (NCBI): domain Eukaryota; kingdom Metazoa; phylum Chordata; class Aves; order Anseriformes; family Anatidae; genus Cygnus; species Cygnus olor. The sequence continues at coordinate 9,532,598 of NC_049182.1, read as the reverse complement.
CTTTATTAGGATTTCATACACCAGCCTTCTGCAAGTCCAAAACAGAAGATTAATTGAAATGTTCTTTTATTATATATACATAAATATCTTATATATATATATGTATGTGTATCAAGAATGCATTAACTACCTAAAGTTTTTTCAATGTGCAAATAATATCTGTAATGTTTGCACTTATAAATATTTATGTAAATAATGTCAACAGCAATCATTCACCTTGAAGTCACAATGCTGGTAATAACTCCATCTGACAGAGTTCTTCAAAGATGTGAGTACGAAACATTAACAACAATAGCATCACCAAACGTACACATGTCCTATGGCAGGATCTGCATCCACAACAGCCTGTTTAGACTTAACCTTTTCAACTCCCTGTTGCAGTTAACAAGGAAACCAAGGCCATTTGGAATATAATTCAGGCATCAACAGTTCAGAGAAGACTGTCAAGCCCTGGGGTACTTAAACACTTTATAGATGTTTCACTGCCATACAAGATTCTTTGCTTTCCACTTAGGCAGCATTTGTAGATGTCTTCTGACAAGCAATTCTGGCACAGAAAAATAAACCTTTAGAGTTGAGTTTCTTAATTAAGTATCTTTTCATTAAAAATATGGAAGTAGCTTTTTATTTTCCTTCTGACTTCATTTATCTGCTCTCCAAGCAGGAAGTTTGGAACTCCTCTAGTACAAATAGAAAGTTTTCTATGCATCTTAGATGGAGTTACAACTGAACTCAACTTGTAAAGACTTTTAAAATGTCCTCAAAACTTCCTAATGTTTTTAGAGGAAATTACATGTGGAAACTTGGGAGGTAAGACTAATGAACTAATGACTAATTGCCTAATCCATCAGATGAAGACCTTATTATGCAAGTTTTGCCATTCAGCATTACAGCAAGTCAAAGAAAAAAGAAAAATCTCCACTTACATCAACTCAAAGCATTCACAAGTACGTGAGTCAAAATCATTGTCTTGGTTTGGCTAAGAAAACCTGAAACAGAAATTCCAAAACTGAAAAAAAAAAAAAATTTATTCTGACATTTTCCTAATGAAAAGCCTGAGGGTTTTTTTTTGTTTTGTTTTGTTTTGCTGTTGTTAAACAACATTGCATTTAGATATTAAACTAAATACAATTTTAAGGATAGACTCATCCCTAAATGAAATAAATTCATGAATGTATTTTTAAAGAGTTAAATGGGATGTAATCTTTTAATCCAAACCTAATTTTTCTGTAGATTTTTCTTCCATCCAAATCATATTTTTAATGTAATTAATGAATGAATGAATTTAGCCAGGCTGATGAACTGGCACAGTGACAAGCCCCATTCAAAAGGCCAGTTCATTTATTCGGAGAGCTCAAGATCAGGAGCAAACTGCAGTCCTGAGCCTGCCAATTTTATGCCTATACAAAAACCAATTTTGTATTGATGTGATGACTTGGTCTTTTCAGGCTGTGATTTATCCCAAATTACTATAGGAGTGAGACTTACAGTTGGCTTTCATCAGATCTGCTGCTTGTTATCGCCCTTCTTGCAGAACTTACTTATTTGCCAGCTGGTCACCCACGTGGCCATTCCCTCACCTATCTCATGAGCCAAGCAGCTTAAACCTATCCTGGACCCTTGGCATACTGCAGCCTTCTGCACTCCTTCTCAGCATTTCAGCTGGGCTTCAGTACATCAAGAAATTCTGGACAAATGTAAAAATCCTTAAATTATTCCCAAAACAGGCAGCATTGTTCCACTGTGTTTTATGAAGCTCGTCGTCACAAACGAACACTACAATTGATCTCCCCAATGAGGAGGAAATCAAATAATCCTGTATTTCTAAAAGACACAAAAATTATTATTTTATAAACATTTTTTTCAGTAACTATATTCAGAACATAACTTGTATCTACTTACAAGACCAAGGTGATGAGATGATGACATTCTTGCAAAGTTTAATGGAATTTGAGCACCTAATTCCCTGAGGCTCCTTTGACAACTATATTCAAAGTTATTTCCCAAAGAGATGATCTTTTTAAAGCAGTTTCTCTAGTCTATACTTTATACCTTTCTTCTTTCCTTTTGTTGTGCTAGTTGTTATAAATATTCAGTGATTTTTATGAGCCTCAGCAGACCAAAAATCATTTTCAAAGAACTCAGTTACATGTATTCACATATTTAAAAAACCCAAGGAGTTTCTTTGAAAGAAATATTATCTGAATTTCTGCATATCTGTAACTTGTGAAAAGAACTGTTTTACAGCAAATAGTACTTTCAGTGAGGAACAAAGAAGCAGAAGAAAGGATGAGGAGATTGGAGGAGTGATATACATTCGAAGAAATCCTGTTATGGATCTCCTGAGGAATACCTGTCTATCTCAACACAAAATGTCATTAAACTAAATTTGTTCAAGAGCTGATTGTGTGAGATAATGAGGGAAATAAGTCTCCACTGAGATAAACCAGCGGCTGTTTGTTCTCCGTCCTATCTATTATATGTTTTCAATGAAGGGAAAGGGCAAGGAGAACTGTTAAAATAACGCTAAAATATTGTGGTTTGTATTTCACATCTCCAGAGGTGAATTACTAATGGGTGTTTCAGTTAATGCTTTTCCAGCCAGCTGGAGGCAGTAGAAACAAAAACTCTTCTGAAAATGGCAGGTATAAAATGGAACAATTCCAGGACAGAGTAAGGAGAGTAGGGGATGAAATAAAAGTATGGGTCTATCTATAATGAAAAAAGACCACACTCTCTCTTGTATCTTTGTGCATGCTTACCAGAACTGCCACTAAACAAAACCTGGGTTAGCTTGAGGCACACTCTGTATATCACCAGCAAAGGGCAACACAGGACGCAGACACAAAGACACTCTATTACAGGGCCAGCAGCAGCTGCCTTTAGAGACCCCTGAGCAGCAGCTCCAATATATTCCCAATATATTCTGGTATCTTTCTGATAACCTTCTTTACCTTGTAGGCTTGTTTATAAAAAGAAATACATTTCTCTCCTGAAACACAGGAATCCTAGCATATATTTCAAGCTAAAAGGGATAATCGCACTCTGGGTTTTCCACCAATCATTTGCACAACTGATGTGAAATACGTGCAAAAGTAACTTCAACAGTATAAAGTGTGTAGGTTTTAATATAGGAGTTAATAGCACTACTGCAAAGCTGTTAGGGGTCCTCAAACTCTTTGGGCTGAAGAATAATTCATACATCTCAGCTGGAGCTGAGGTAGATTCAGAAAGCACTTCATGCAATTCCATGGGCTGTGTTAGAGAAGTCCAGTAGATGCTGAACTCTGGGTGTTAAATCCATATGATATCTATCAGTTTTCTCAATTTTCCTCACACTAGCTACAAAGTGGAACATGCCACTTGAGTAATACCCACAGGGTAATCAATCACTGTAGGAGAAGATTGAAAGCAATCTGGCCTCCCACAGTAGGTTCAAAGCCACCAGCACCATTTATGGCACATGTTTTATGCATCTGTTATTCCATAGTGGGAAGCATTCAACAGATGGTTTCATTTTTACTTACATTAGGTATATAAAGTTGTAAGCTTGTTTGTAACAAGTGAAAATCAAGTTAGAGCTATAAAAAAGTGCATTTATGACACCTACATTTTCACGAGAAGTTTGCTGCTAGTTTAATGAGATTTAAGGTTTCGAATACACAAGGATCAGTGCTGGTAGGGATACAACGGATCCACCCTCCAAGCCGAGGTCAGAGCACTGCTGCTCCTCCATTTTTTTCTGCTGCAGTTTACAATTAAATTACAATAAGAGCAGGCTGGGATGCTTTACATTACACAGAGCTTTTTCTAAGTCAAAAATTTCAAGTTTTTCCAAAAGCTTACAATTTTCAAAACCCCAGTTTAGGGACCTAATTAGGTCAACCAGGAGACTTAAAAGGTGTAGTGACTGGAGATGAGGACCATCACCTCCGGGTGTAAGTGGACAGAGTGTCATCATATATTATTTTTGTTTATTTATTGTTTGAAAAGAGATTTTCAAATTACTTGAAAATATATATATATAAAATTTTAAAAAAGCCTCCACTAGGTATTCAAGAAAGAGGTAGTCAAAATGCAAAACTATCATCATTATGGACTGTTTGGGTTTGTATTGTGTTTCATGTTCCATTTTTAAGGTCCCTTTAAAATAATGCATGTCATACTTGGTCATTGACATAGTGTAAAAAAATATAATTAGACCAATATACAAATAGAGAACTGCAAACAACTCTAATCAGATTTGAAACACAATTCCTGAACAAAGTTGCTTGCAAAATATGCTTTTCATATTTTCTTTTCATTAAAAAAAAAAAAAAAAAGGTTTTCATTCCAAATCAGAACAAAAACAACACAAAAATACAGCACTTCTTGCTTTCAAGAAATTTTGAGTTTTCACCCTCCCTGTCTCCATGGTGCAGTTTACCCTTGTTCTTTTTCTGTCCCTTTATTATTTGAAGCATGTTCCAGTGTTATTTGAGGAGTGTTTCAGTCCTTAATTCTTCCTCAGGGATAGCTATAAGTAGATTGACAGCAGAAAAGAGTCGTGTGAGAATTTAAAGCAATGAATGAGCTTTGGCAATAATGCAGATGTTTTTTCCCATTTCATAATGAGACAAAAGGTCCTTGTTCTCTAAGATGGCAACACCACAGAAGCAGAAGGACAAGTTCTCACGCACCTCCACAACTATTCCACCACAGTCTTTTTATTTAGGTTATAAAACAATTCAGTCTCCACAGCCTGCCCAGTGGCTCCCTTTCTCATCTGGGCTACCAGCCAGGCAGCAAGCTATGGCCCGGGTTCCCTTACACATCCAGATGTGGCCACCAAGGACAGAAATGAAATGAAATCTACTGAAATGGCCACTAAACAGCAATTTAAACAGAACGGGCTTTCAGACAGCTTCTACCTAGTTTTAATGCCAGTTTATGACTAAGATAGTGGCTTAGTATTTGGAAATGGCTTGCTAGATAGTAAGTAATGAAATGCAAAAAGGTGAATAGCTTTCCTAAAATTCCAGTTTTGACTAACAATGAAAATCAAATATTCTTGATATTCCTATAAACACTAAATTCCTTTGGAATTCTTGTCAAAATTCTCGTTTTCAATGGCTGTTGCTTAAGCAAAAATTTCATGAAATTATTGCCCAGTGTCAGCAGTTTCCCACCTGCCAACCTCCCTTTGTTAACGTGTCGTGACATGTAGAAAAGTTTCTGATAGACTGCTCACCGATCAGGTGCTGCTTTGTGCCTTTCCATCATGTTCCTTTCTTCCCAAAATAATGAATCCATATATAAATATATAAGTTCCCAGGAAAAGAGTTCTAACTATGATGAAACAAAGTTATTTTATCTTAACATGTTAAGCAGCAAATGATTTTCACATAATAGACAAGATGACAGAACTGAGTTGAAGCGTAGTTTCTGAATACAGATGTTTCACAAGTGAATGTAAGAGTGGATTTGTGGTGGCCTTGGGGGAAAAAAAAAATGAAAAAGTGAAACATTTCTGACAGTGATGGTTTCAGTATTTTTCTTGCTTTTTGGTGTGGTTTTTTTTTCATCAGCAAGTTTCACCCAAGGTAAAAATGATTTCCGTTGCTTGAGGAAACAGTCAGAGAGGCACTGGTGAAATGACCTGGAAATGAGCAGATGCAGGAACGCAGCGCTGCAGGCCCAGCACGACAATGCTGCCACCAGCACCACGTGGCCACCTCCACCACGCCACCAAGCTGCCGAGAGGTCCTCATATCCCCCACTAGCACCTCTCTCTCCCCATGACACACATCAGGAGGGAGACCAGCTACCCTGAGCATGTCCTGCGCACGAGGGCCTTTTAATTTCCTGCTGATGTTCATCCATGACCTCTGCAAACTAGCTTCTTGGCATGCCGGCCTTTTGAAGTAAACTGCTTTTCCCCCTATTATATTCCCCTATATTTGTTCCCTAGTCCATTCACCGACAGGTATTCCACCTCCCCTTAGCATTTCTGACGAGAGTGAAGCAGCTTTTTTAGGGCTTTTTCTGCTCTCCTGGTCACCGTGAGGTGCAGGGAGACCTCTGCACCTGTCCCCATGCACCATTTCACCTTGCTCTCCCCACTGGGACAAGAATTCTCTCCTTTGGGCAAGCCATTCTGGTAAGCCCGCTGGTTAGGACTGTTTGTTTGTTTGCTTGTTTCTTTGTTGTTGTTTTTTTGGCAACGTTCGGTTGAAACAGTTGGTTCTGCTAGAAAATGGTGTTCTGCTGCGACATCTCCTGGGCTGCTTGCCTGGAAGGCTCTTCCCAATCGCAAGCTCTGCCCACGGGGACGGATGGGAGCTGGCAAGTCCTGGGGAGGGAGAGGAGCCAGAGGCAGGAGTGGTGGGAGGAGGCAGGCCTCAGAGGGTGGAGGAAGGCCGTGGCAGCCAGCTGGGACAGCTCCTGCCAGCCTCACAGGGAGGGAAGGCCTGCACTGAAACCTGAGATCTCAGCTGGTGTGTCAGAGACATGGCAAAGAGAAGAGACCTATTTTGGTTCTTTCTGAACAGAGAATCCTCTCTTGCCTGCTCGCAAAGCACAGGTGGTTTTTATTTCTCCTCAAGGTGCAAAGCATAGAAAACCACAGCCCAAAGCATCCCCTCTCCTACCTGGTTAGCTTCTGTACCTAGAGCTGAAGACGTTGCGGGGACTCGGCCTGACCAGTGCTGCTGCCCTCCTGTTTTACTGCTCACGGGCACGCTGTAGGCACTGTCTGCTAGCGCAGGCAATGCTTCCCATATGACTGACTGCAAATGTCTGTGCTGCTGGATCGCCCAATATAACACGTTTTGGATGAAGTAGGGGCATCCAAATGCTTTGGATAAGGTGTAAAGTTTCTCAAAGCAGAGAAAATCACATTTTCCCAGCTTTGTAGCTGTGTGTTTTCTGTGTGTCTCTCTATCCTTTCTCTTTCCACAGGACCAGTGTTTCTGAATTGCATTTTTTTCTTGCCAAGAGAACACTGTCAACAAGACAAGGGCTGGTGATTTTCTTCTTCCTGGCTATAAACTGGCTAACATGTTTCAGGACTAACACATTTCTAACCTGTGCATTCACAATGATTTTGTAGCCACGTCTTACAGCCATATGTGCAGAGGGAGAATCTGCGCTTAAGAGAACTGTGCTTTAGGAAACAGTTATTATTATTCCTCCCTTCGTGCCCCAGAATTTGAGGGCTTGGTTCACTGCCTGGCTGGCTGCAGCCAGGGTGCAGATGGCAGCCAGGGAGGGGACGAAGCAGTCTGCTCTTCAAGGGGTGGACAACAGGACCAAGAGTGACACCCCCAGCTGGGGATGCAGGCTCCCAGTACCTGGGCAAGAGCTTAGAAGAACCACAGACAGGGTCTGCCACAATCCAGATCCCCAGGCAAGCACACAGTGATGGGGCAGCTGCAAATCTGTACAATCGAGGCACAGGATGGCTGCAGAACAGCACGGTGATTCCCTGCCCTGTGACCCTCAGTGCCCTGACCACACCACCAGACATCCCCACCAGCACCAACACAGGGAGGCTCTGGGAGCTGCCTGGCGTCCACCAGATGGTTCTTCTGCAACAGAAATGTTTAATTCTTGAATATTATTGGCTGCACTTTGCCTTAAAAATAAAATGTACAAAATCAGTGTGTATTGCAATATTGAAATCTGACAGCAATATTCTGCACAGGGCAGTCTGGTTATTAACACAGCTGCTGACAGCAGTTATGCTACCTTTCTTTGTAAACAGCACCACAGCTGCTGATACAAGGCGAGATAAATAAACATGAGAAAGATCACTCTTTAATATCTGGGCAGTTTTGTATGGCAAAGATGTCTTGAGTCTGCGTACCAGTGCCTGGGGATTAGGTAAATCAGGGTAATTGACATTAATGGCAATCTCGTGGCTCTGTCAGAAGCGTGCTGCTGGGGAACACGTAGCAGATGCAAAAAGGTCATGGAGTGACATCTTTCTACATGATGGCTCCTATGTTATGGGAATGTTATTTCCCTGAAAAATATGTTGGCATATTAATTCATGCTTTCATTTGCATATTGACTTAGAAGGAGAACTTTCTGAGAAATGGCATCCTGAAAGACTTCATGGGAAGAGCTAGGGAACTGCAGACAAAGGACTATATGTCATTTTATTTAGTGGAAAAATAATATATGCATCAAAGCAACTTCACAAAAGTTGCTAGGATGCAGCTTAGCCTTAATTTGTATGTGCAAAATCTCAGGACTTGTTCCTACACTGTCAGTCCAGCTATATTATGGCCATCATTGCCATCACTGGCTATTGGCAGCCATCACTATTTGATTACAAACCCACACATCCATGCATGCCTACCAGCAGGCTCTGATTTCATTGTATTAGCATACTTTAAGCAACATCCTGCCAGATCTGTCATGGATACCAGACCTTGAAAGAAAATTCACGTAGCTGCAGTTTAGAAAGCGTAAAATGTCTGCTCTTAGCTCCCTGCTTAAACCAGTGACAATCATGTACTTCATCATCATGTCAGGCTGTGTTAGGTTTCATTGTATGAGCAAAACAGAAAAGCAGAGATCTGGCTCTCGTTGTTGAGTAAAGATCCAACAGTTAGTAGGGAGGACTTCTCCCATTCTACTGGCTGAATTTCAGCATGAGCAGTTAATTGCCTTCTGCCTCAAATTCTCCTTCAAATTTAATAGATACAGGATATTTTCTCCCATCTTGCCCCAAGATAGTTTGCACTGAGTGATGTACTTTGTAAAAAGACTGTTGTTTCAGCCCAGAAGGGGCTGCAAAGAGCTGATGTATAAAAGGATAAATCTTTAGACAGTTCCTTAGAAAACTGTGCTGAAAAGGACAATAAAAAGGTACATTACAATGAATTTGTTATCAAGATGATCTGAGTTCTGAGAAAAAGTATATTTTGAATATGTGGTCATTCAGTTAAAATGAACAAAATCACAGTTGGTACATTCAGGAATCACCACAGTGGATTTTTATTTATTGATTTATTTATTGGAAATTAACAGCCCTGAAAGGGCTGCAGCTTGCCCAGATTTTAATGACCTTTTTTGTCATTAGATCCGAGCTGAGCCCTCCACAGTATTTTAATCTACCTTGGAATAGTTGGTAAAGAGAAATGAGAAGTGATAGGGATGAGGCCAGATGTCATCCTTTGTCCTAGCTGAACTGAGCAGTCAAGCAAGCGTGCTGCTTCGGTTGCAACATGGGTTTGCTGACGTGATTAATGCAAAGCCTGGCCATTAATGTAATGGAAGATGAGCGTGTGTGGCTGAGGTCAGGGATGCACGCCCGCCAAGCAGGGCTGCTGCACGGGTCCTGGAGTTTGCCAGCAATTGTTCAGTCCCCAGAGAGGGAGTGATGCTCTCTGGCAGCTCCATCTTACAGCGGGGATTTCCAGGGATGCACGCCATGGCAATGTACCCCCATTAGCACGCAGAGCACCATGGTAGAGCTGCCTTGTGGTAAAGGAAAATACGGGCATTGGAAGTCGTGGTTGTGGGGAAAGCAGGAGGGAGGGAAGCTGCATGTGTGCACAGCAGAGGAGGAGCTGCCCAAGGAAGGAGAGAGCTTGGGGGATATAAAAACAAAAGTGGTCTTAGCAAATTCTGCGGCCCCTTCTTCATCTGACAGACAAACCTGAATGCATTTGGGTAACATAAGCAAAAGGAGCGGAACTGGAGAAATGCTGTTATTCAAGAAGGCATTGAAAGGAACCAGCACTAAAAGCTTTGAGGTTACATTTAGAATAGCCCAATTTTGGTATGTGACATACAGATAACCAAGATACTATCTAAGGTGATAAAACTTGTTTTAATCTTATACTGCACTGAAGCTGCAATTTTTTCTTTCCTTTATTTTCCTATTTGGGCTCTTTCTCTTTATTTTCAGATAGGCATTTAAACTCATGGAGGTTGTAGTTTTGCTTGATATAGCTTTGAACTGGCACTCTGGACATATAACTACTCTGACACATGAGCAGGTCAGAAAATGTCTTGTGAAAACATCGCTTGGGAAATATCACCTTCCAACTGAAAATCTCACCAAACCAGTCCTACTCTGAATTTTCAGGGACATTCAAAAAATGCTCATATTTCAGGTATTTTGCATTTTGTTGCATGTAATCCACCTGCTTTCCATGTCATGCTTAAAAAACAATCCCAAGGCTTTTGAATGAATTAATGCTCTTTTTTCTTTTTGTGGAAGAACTTCATTTTATGAGACAAAAGGCTTTATAATCCCCTCTTCTATTTCAGAGGAATATTCACACCAAATAAGAATTTGTGCTTTTAGAACCAAATCATTTATCTTCACATTTTCTGTGGGAGGAGAATTTCTTCATCCAGATTCAAGCCTGAAATCTCATAAAAATTTCTAAAAACAGGGGCAGCATGCATAGAAAACAATGCTTCATATGTGTGCTTTGTGTATATAAGAGGAAAAATATTGACTGATGAGAGCACCCTTTGCCTGTCCAGCTGTGTGTGTTTAATACATCCTTAACAGAGGGCACCTTGGCAGAAGGAAGGGACAGATGTGGAAGGAGCAGAAAATGCCTCAGCTCCTACAGCACTAGGGACTTGGGGACAGATAGAGAGCATCTATCACCTGCAATAGCCCGGATTTGGATGCCACTTTGACCTCCAGACCCAGAGTATAAACTGTATCACTTAATTCAAAGCCACCTCTATCCAGCACTGACAGTAGCATATCTTTTGCTAGTGGCTTTTAATATCTGAAAAAATAGCAGGAGTTACATAATGTAGCATGTTCTCTTTGAATCACTTAAAAAGAGAGAAAAAAAAAAAGAAAAAAGAAAACCTTTGCTTTAAAAGGGCTTTGATACTGGGGAAAATTTTGAAAGGAGTTAGGCTAAAAGCATTTGCTTCACATTTACAAGAGTTCTCTGCAGTCCAGCATTAGCACAACTGTGATTCTGCTTTGACCTCACACCTCTGGAGATGACAAAGAGCAAGGTGCTCCCCTCGAGGTGAGGCTGGATGTCCCCACGCTGCAGATGGGTGGGAGCAGAGCCTGCCAGAGCTTCCTTGGACCACCAGCACTGAGCAGATGGGAGACTGGAGCAGATGGGAGACTGGAGCAGAGGCTTTTGATTCACGTGAAGGCCTTGCAGATGTCTCTCCACCCTGTCATAGCATGGAGGTCTAACGGCCAGGGAGAGGGACACACTCCCCAGTGTGCTGGACATTGAAGGGCTTTGCCCGCTTCACAGTCACTAACCAATAGGGTAAACATCTTAACCTTCCTGGGAAGCCATGGCTCTGACTCTCTTAGCCTGAAGACCTCCTTTTAACCTGGTCCTGGTGCATGCTGAGCAGTGTCCAGCCTGCTGGGAGCCTTGCTGCAGCTGCTTGGGAATGCTCAGCAGGGAGGCAGAGGAAGGGCCAGCGCATCCCACGCACAGACCTCCCCATATCCTGCTCAGAGCACGCATGGGGACAAGCTGCCCTGTGCGCTCACATGGGCATCTAACCTTTCATTTTCCCAAAGTAGTCTCCCCTTTTATAGTCCTTCATAAACAACATGTATAATAGCTGCTGCACTTGAATAACAAACCCACCCCCAGCCTCCTTTGTGCAGCACCAGGCAGGGCGTGAGGCTCTGGTTTCCTGCATCTCTGCGAGGATGCTGGCAGTGGGGCGCTGGGCTGGGGCTTGCTGTGCAGAGCTGATCTCCTGCTGGAAATCTCCACTGCAGAGGTAAATCAGCTCCAAAGTCAGCACCTAAAGGTCTGGAGTGAAGCAAGCATGGATCAAGCAATAGGACAATACAGGAACGGTCTTTATTTTTGCAGGATGGAGCAAATTGCACAGTAACAGGGCAAACAGCTATGGATGGATGAGGATTTTACCCCAGCCCTCCTAATGAGAGCGCCGTGGGCGCTGAAGCAGCCAGATCTCTGCCCTCAGCCACCTCCCCACCGATCCCCTTGGCAGGCAGCCCCGGGCTGGGATCTGATGCTCTGCAGACCAGTGGAGCTTGCACACTGCCTGCTCCACACCCGCTGCACATCTCCCAGTCCCTCCCTGGAACAAGCATCATCAAATGTCAGTTTGCCTGACTCATTCCTGCCTGGAGAGGGTGATGGAGTATCTGAGCTCCCTTTCTACCTCTTGGGTGTGTGAGTTCCTGTGAGTCACACATTACAGTCTTGGTCTCCTTGGGGTTCGGGCTGCTTTCTAATTTCTCTCTGTGATACAGTAAAGATGTACTGTCCGTGACCTATTTTTGAAAATGAAGCTAATTTTTTGTCTCAATCTACTTCCTTCTGAATGCGTTCACTATACATTGCTGTTCTCCATGTCTTAAGCACACAACGTGAGCCCCATCGTATGCCTACATGTGTGAAAGGGTACTTCTTATGCATTATTCAGCCTTTCTTCTCTTTTACTCTGCCTTCTGGGACAAAGTGGACTTCACTGCAAACACCAGATTGTTCAGAAGATAAATTGCTGCTTTTGTTGAGTACATTTTCCAGCAGACATCCTATTTAGTTTCTCAAGCTCTCGGTCCCGTCTGAAGACAGTCGTTCATCAGACAAGCCTGCCTCACGGGCTGTCAGCATGCTGAAGGAAAGCCTTGAAAAGAGAGCACAGTGGAAACAAATCAAGTTCTGGCCCCACCTGAGCAGCCAGTGTTAAATACACCTCAGATCAGAGGTGCTGGACCATCCCATGGAGAAATTTTCCCCTCTGTGGTTATCCAAGCACCCAGCCAATGCCATACTCAGCCCCTACAATGGATCACAATGAGCTCAAAGGGCAGAAGCATGTTACAGATGACAGGATGCTAAATATGAAATTTGTTTTTTTTTTGCTTGTTCTCAACCACAAGCTGCTTGCCTTTTTTTTCAGATGTTTACCATAGTCTACATATGCTATGAGAAGATTTATATTTCAAATCTGCAAACAGCCATTTTTGAGGAAGTAAACAAACAACAAGCATCTGACTGGAAGAGAACTTGTTTTCCTTCATTTCTGAAAAGCCACTGAAGGGTTATGGACGTCGCTATTTGAATAACAGACAATAAACACAGTGAAGTGAAAAATAATTCAAACTAAAATAAGAGATGCATACAACATCTCGTTGGAAAAGTTTTTAAAAAATGGGCTTGCAAAACTATAAATAAAGTGAAAACACGGGTTCAAATTGTGAATGCAGCCTTGCCCATGGAATTCCTTTGTGGTAACTGAGAACAAGCACAACCCTTCCTGTTACCTTCACCTGGAGAGCAAGTGCAAAGAGAGAGGGTGTTCTGTGCGGGAGGCAAGGCAGGGAGCATTGATGGGTGCTAGACAGGCAGTCATGCACCCTGCAGGATGAAACCCCACCACTGGCATTTACTGCTCTGTCTCTGACAGTCTGGTATTGCCTCTGAGCATCTTCTGGGCTAGGGCAGGAGCAAAATACCTGGGGGGAAAGGGAACTGAAGTGGCTTGTGCACACACATAGCAGAGCCAGTCCCCAGTGCCCAAGCTGACACCTTCTCTTCATTTGCACCCACACGCTGTGCGGTGCAGTTGGAAGGCTAAGAGAGAAAAAACGCAGATGATGGGTAACACGACATAGAAGGGAAGATAACACTGCCTGTGGGGGTGGTTTGGCAATGAAGAGAGCTCTCCACAGCCTTCCCTTGTTTAGGAAAATAGGTGAAAAGTGACAAGAAATGAAGTAGTGAGCCAATATTAATGGGCTCCAGCAAAAAAATTCAGTTTTGCCAGATCTCAGTGTTCATGTCTGTATTTAAATGTTATTAATTTTAATCGTTATTTCAGCATCAGGCGCCAGTTGTAAGTGCAGTGCTATAAAAGCCAATAGAGCCAGGACAATTCATACGTAATTCACCATGACTGCACAAAACACTGGTGAAAAACAGACATGCAGCATGCACTAATAAATTTTGCTTTTGGAACAAATACTTCAAGGGGGTACTTGCTTTCCATGTTCATTTCTTCCTTCACCAGAGCCTGACGTTGGACTGAAATTATTCCCTCTCATTCAGAGAGCAATCTATCTGAACACAGTAAAATGCACTTTGGCTTTATTACTAAGAGAGAAGACAGTGTTTAACTGGCCACAGCATGAGGAGGGGTGAAGCGAAGACATTATAGGTGTCTGCTTAACAGGCAGGGCGGTGCTGCGGAACCGCAAGCCCGTTACAGGGGATTTCTGAAATGCTAAGAAGGTTAAGTGGCTGAACAGCTTTTCCAAAGGTGGTTGCTTTTCCCATCCCAGGTCCCTCACAGTACAAAAACATTATCTTATTACTCTCGAAATCACTCACATAGCTTTTTTTTTTTAATTGTGATTTGATTTGGCTGCGAGGTACCGTGGTGACCATCCGGAGCCTGCTGGTTCTGCCCAGTGCATGCAGCCCTGCCAACAGCCTCATGTGACAACACAGGCAGGGCAGCCCCTGAGATTGAAGACATCTCTGGCTAGGAAGGAGAAAAAGTATCTAAATTAAAAACCTCTAAAGAAGAAACCACGTATGGGGTGGTCCGGCCATTACGTGAGGTCACCCTGTGATGTGTGGCAGTGCAGGAGATCCTCCAGGCTTTCCTCTCTGCCGAAAGCTTCAAGTTCTGGAGCAATTGGCCATGAAGAAAGTGAGGACATCAGTAAAATAAAAGAAATACTTTTAGGAGTTAGAGACAGAACAGCTCAGGTTTCTGTTCTGAAACACTCCAGAAAATGAAAACCATAGTGTGATCCATTTTTTGATTTGTTCTGACAAATTCAGACAAAACTTAATTTAAACAATTCTCCCTCACCCCACACTCATTTCAATATTTCAAAAAGGCCACATCTAGCTGGACTACTGAGATGGAATGCGGCTCACTTCCATTTCAGGCCATCTTGTACAGCAAAACTACCACTCAGAGAAACTAGAAACACAAAGATTTTTTTTTCTAATATCACAGATAATTTTAAATGTACAACATTTTGTGAGAAAACCCAGTTCTGCAGAGTTGCTGCAGGCAATTCCTGCTTCAAAGCAGGCAGATATGACGCCTGAAGCTAGACTCCAGAAACCCTCTACACGGTGGGTTGGGAACACAGTTTGATGTGTTCTGTGTGTTCCTGGTGTGAGACAAAACTGGTGTGAATTCCCCCAGCCTTCTGTGCAAGGAGGCATTCCTGAGTTAGGTTTGTGTATCGCAGCCCCAGGCACCAACTCACCAGTTGATCTTTGCTGCTGGCTCCATGTCACAGGTGAACCACCAACTCCTCTTGCTTTCAGATTTGCCAAACCCTTCCTGCCTCTCCCCCATCTCTTGCCTCACAGTGAACAGAAGCTCGAGCTGGTTGTTTCCCTTTTAGTTTTGTCGACTGAGTCCTTTCGACCTGTGACAGCTTTAATAGGAAAGGCTTCTGCTGACTTCATTTCCTGGATGGCATTGCTGGAATTAACCCAAACTCATGCATGGAAGCAAGCGATTAGCAATGTCTTCCCCTTCTGACACTGGGGTTTCTGGGGTTTCTACTTATTAAAAAAAAATAAAAAATAAATAAAAAATCCACCCAAAAAATGGCCAATGCAGTGGGTCTGGGAATGGAAGATGCTGGGCTCCCAGCTCCCATCCCCAGCTCTGTTCCCCACTTGCGTGTAACTTTTCTGTTAAATAATGTGTGTTGATTATGTATTCTCGATGACTGCTCACGTGCTACTCTGCCTTGTGTCCCACTGTCCCTCTGCGCAGAAGGGTCAGCCAGCCCTGCCCCAAAGCTCAGCAGCTTCGGAGCTTCTCCCCAAAACAGCCATACATTTTCATGTGGGAAACACAACTTTCTGTTTCTCATGTTCCCTCACGCCGAACTGCCTTTGCTGTTCTGACTGACACTTTAAAAGTTTGTAGATTTGCCTGAGGCATGTATCCAGCATAGAAAAAAAACTCTATCAATACGGTTGAGGTTCAGCAAGGAGATAAGCAACCAAAAAAAGGGTTTTCTAAGGGAAACATCAGACAGTCTTAAGGTAGTCTGGAATTTTATCAGAATCGCACTGTGCTAATCAGCTGGAGAGCCATGCATGCAGAAGTTTGTGATCTCATGTACACCAGGATAAATCTAATGCATATCCCAGGGAATCAGTTGTATCACTGTGGATTTATTCAGCTGTAATAGATCAACATTTGTCCCTGAGTGACTCCAAATTTTTTTCCCTATGTGCACAGCCTCTTCCCTGTTAATGTGCCCCCATGGGAGGGAACACTTCTTCTGCTAAGCAGGAAATGGGGGGAGATACCAATCTACTTTTGCTTGATGGCAGAATTTCAAGCACTTGAAGATGCTCTAAGATAGAGCTTTCTGTCTCGAATGCAGATAAGTAACCATGCCCCCACCCGGAAAAAAGTGATAAACTTGAATTGAGGATCTGAAATCGAAACTCCTCTTCTCAAGAGGACTCGTACCTCTGTATTTCTCACCCAAATATACCTTGCCATATGAAAATACCTGTCTCCAGAAAGAGACCTTTTGTCCAGTTGCTTGCAAGCATCCTTCATGCTTTATGATGCATCAGGAGTGAAGCTGCTGCTCACCTGTCCCTGTCTCTGCCCCTAGCCTTGCTGATTAGGAATTGCTCCCAGGCAGAGCTGGGGCTACCTCCATGCTCTTTCCAGCCCTGTTCCAACTTACATGGCCAGGCAAGGTAAGCAGACATACTCTGTGCACATCCCATGTGGCAAAGCAACAGGGCAGGGGTGAAGGAAGAACTTTTGTGTGCAGTGTCTGTATCCAGCTCTCACCTCCTGCTTTTGGTTATAGAGAGCAAGAGGCACACCAGGACAGACGGAAGCTTTAGTGAGGACTTTATTGCTTAGATTTTAACTCATTGTCTTCCTGTACACATCAGGATTTTGTGCAATGATATATCAGGTGACATTAAGTCCGTGCAAGGACTACTCATTGCTCTAGGTGTTGAAGGGGCTCTGGTTTTTGCAATCAGAAAATCTCTAGGAGAGGGAACCTTCCTCACCAGGTGACTTGATGGGAAACTACGACCCAGACTGAGTGAGGAACCGCTATCAGTGTCACACCAAGCGCTAGGGACAGCTGCGAGCTAGGACTTAATGTCACAACCAAGTTTTTGCTCCCCTTGCTCATGCAAGCACCCCAGTACCTCTGATACCACTTCACATGGAGAAAGCAAAGCCAAGCACAGTGCTCTGCATGCTTCCTCATCCCCCTGCATAAGGGGTGGCAACTGGACATGCCCCAGAAAGGTTTATTTTGTGGGGTAGCAAGACAAGAATTTCTCTCCCATCTGGAGCACAGTGGATATTCATGCAGTAAGATCACCTTTAATCCTCTCTTTCCCAAATTATTTCAATTATTATCTTAGTTTTCATAGGATGACTGAAAGGAAATATGTAAATCCAGGAATTAAATATGTTTCAACTCATTCATAGTGAGTTCTGTTTTGGTGGGGGTATGAATTTTTGGGGGGGTGGTTTACAGTATTAAGTCTATTCTGCCCAGCTCAGAATTCAGATTCACAAAGCCCACACATTTAAAAACAAATCTCTTTTACAATCAGCAGGCAGTCCATGGGATGACCAAGATGACAGAAAAAAATGATCTTCCAAGTATTCCTCAGCTCTAGCAGAAGGCTGGTGTCCATGCCCAGACACACAACTTGTCCTGCAGTGGTAAACACTGGTTTTGATTAGAAACTTATTCTTTCTCCAGTTCTAGCCTCATAAGGCAGAATTACTACTTGTCAGTTCAGATCGGAGAAAAGTCAGAGAGCGGCCTATTAAAGGGAATATTTTTCTGTTTTAATGAAAAATACTGTTTGTTGTATGTTTGTCTATCCTCTTTGAAAGCAAATGTTTTACTGCAAGGCTCTGACTGCAGTTATCCATCACTGGGGAGTCCAATGGTGGAGAACAGCACTTATAACATTAAAAATGCATTCTCTGTGTGTCAAACCAAAAAAAGCATGCCTCTTGGCAGCCTTCGTGGCCTCATTTTGGCTGCAGAATGAATAAAATCAGGGCTTGCACTGAAATTCCAGCATCTGCTCCTGCTGTAGCCACTGTTACCCAGGAAGATTACACAGGGAGACAATTTGGGCAGCACTTGAGGATCTGGGACTCTCGGTGTCCCTTCTGTCAGCCTTGCTGAGCAACCCAAGGGTTCAACAGCTGTTTGCAGCAGCAAACCCAGATCTTTCTGCAGTGAGCAGGGCCGTACATCATGAAACCTAATCACTAGTTTATATTCCTTGCACAGCGTTTCCATGCACTGCATGCACAAGCCACGAGCCATGCTGTAACCGTGCATCACTCCAGACTGCAGGCTCGTATCTGCCTGAGATAACTTAAAGACTGAGAAAGCTACTCTGCAGCATTACCTATAATTCCTTTATTTTCCTTAAGGAATAAAAGTACAAGGGTCATTTTAATTAATTGTAGTTGAAACAATTAGTTTGTTTAGCACACTTGAATTACGGATCCAACTAAAAGTCTATTTGCTGCTATCAGAAGAAACAACATAGCAAGAAGATGCCAAATTTCACCAGTTTCAGCCTGCTGAGGGGGAAAAGACACACATAAAATAAGGGAGCCCTTCATAATAAATGAGGCATTTGGCCTCAGAAATTAATTTGTCCCTTCAGAGCCCAGAAAAAGCTTCTCCAAAATGACAGCCTTCCTTCCTCCTCAGCCCAGCACCCCCAGGTTTGTTGCTGCGGTTCTGGGGCACCACTTCTGCGGCTGCCCACTACCTGCAGCTGCTAATCTGTTTTAAAAGATAGCACATAGGGAAGTAGTGCTCAGAAATGATTATCTATCGGGCATGAGCAGGGGAAAGCCATAAAATATGCACCAAAGCCCTTCCAGCTGTAGGAAGAGTGAGTTTTCCCCTCAGTCACCCCACCCATCCCACCCCTCTACACAAGCACTCGGCTGCTGCAGACCCCAGGGGCTGTTACTGGTGACTGTTCCCTGTATTTAATTTTGAGCACTGCAAGCACACGGGGGTGGGAAGGGATCACCAGTCATTTTGAAAAAGAAAGTGACTGAAATATTGAACGCTCCATTGATTGCCGCCTATGGCGTGCGAAACGTTTCTTTCATTGCCTTGGTGGTGCAGCGCAAGCACAGGCGTGCTGCAGAGCGTGGGGCTCAGCACCACTCTGCCTCCTCCGCCCTCGTTTACATCCTGCCGAAAGGGTGGGAGTCCGGCCACTGGGTTTTTGTTTTTTTCCTGAATGCTAAGATTGATAACTTGAGTTTATATTCTATTTGCTCTTATCACCCAGCCGGCTCTTTGCTTCAGTTAGGTGCAGGAGATACACAAGGTTACATGTCAGAGCTGAGTAAATACTACAAAATCCAATAAATTGCTGAAAATAATTTTTTTGATATGGGAAGGACTGATGCTTGGCAGGGCTCGAGGAGCACTATTTCAAGGGGCAAGCATGCCGCAACCGTCCAAAGGATTTGGACAGCTTTTTAGCCCTGTCTTGAAAATGTCTCAACCAATACATTCACTGTGGCTCTCCCCATCCAGCTTAAAACAAGCATCACCCACCTGCAGCCTGTGAGCTTCGAGGGCCCAGCAAACCTGTGCAAGGGCCCAGTCGGGACCGACACTGAAAAGTCTGCCTGCACCAGAGCATCTGGGGTGGAGACAAGACCTGGTGCTGCGCAGAGAGTAAAAAAGTGCCATTTCAGATCAAATCACCTTCCTACCATTTATGTTATCCTCTGTTATTTAGGGAAAAGGGGGCAGAACAGAGAGAACACGAATAAAAGTCACGGAAGGAGGAACCTGCTCCTGCTGAAAGGCAGCAAGACCCAGCAGGCAGGAACTGATGTCCTGTGGCATGCATACAAAAATGCCACTTATAGGGATGGAAGCTAACTTCAGAAACTTATTTAATATATTTTTAAAAATTAACTGGCATTTTTCAGTTGTACGGACTAAAGAACACAAGTGGAATTACTAAATGTCTGGTAAAAGTTTCCACAGGACCCTCAAAAAAACCAGCAAGACAGCATGCATTGTCCTGCAGGAATTAGGCTAGCACCTACATTTGTGTCCTTGCATCACTTGGTAAAGGTGAGTTTAGTCTGTGCAAAATACCTCTGAGTTCACGCTTCCAAATGTGGATGCAGAAAACTAAGCCCATTTAGTGAAAAAGTCAGGTTTAAATCCCAGGAAATTCTGACCACCAATACTGCACTAAAGGCTGTATTTTCCAAAGCTCTGCCAAAAGATATGCTTCTTTCATATAAGGGAAAAAATGCAGGCACTTTCTCAGCAAATTCATCCATATCAATGTTTACAAAATTTATGCAAGGCAAATTTTAGGCACGATGTTGGCTCTATTTATTGTGCTTTAAAAGTTCCATGCTAAAGTTTTAAGCTTTTTAAGTGCACGTCTCATGACTGTTTTCTGTTGGTTGCCAGGAAATGCTTTTACTTGTGCTACATGCTACCACAAGGCTATCTATCACTATATTTTATCCATTCAGACAAGAAAGAAATATGACTGAAAGTTTCTGCGTGACATTTTTCTCATCAAGAATTTGTCCTCTTATTTTGAATATTTTTTTTATATGAACAAAATGCATTGAAAGTGTTCTATTTTCTAAGGGTTTTAAGGATATTTAGCAAAAATGTTTCTGAAATGTTCATTAATATAATGTAAATATCTTTCTTACTTTGAAAATGCTGGTGTTCTTTAAGTTGTATGCATTGCTTTCAAGGAAATTAATTCAAACTGTTGCAAGTAAATTGGGAAAACTATGAAAATGCGTTAGTTTTAGGCCATACAATATAGATAGCAGCATGAAATTTGAACTTGTTGCTCTCCCCCTCTTCAGATGAGGCTTTTTCCAGGGGGTTTCTCTCACCTCTTGCCCTCCCACCCCAGCAGAGCGGGCGCAATGCTGGCAGGTTGAGGGGCACTCTGCTGGAGCAGGATCCGCTGAGCAGAAGACACAAATCGACAGCAAAGTCTAACAGAGCTGTAGGACTGCAAAGAGAACTTAACACAACTATAGAAGAGCAAAGAGAACTGAAACTGGATGGTAAAATTTACATCTTGGAAATCATCACAGAAATCTTTACAAAAGATTTAGAAAACTAGAAAGCAATAAATAAATAAATAATAACATTTTTAAGTCTTTCTTTTTTTTTATTTAGAGCACCTTTTCCTGAGCAATTTCAAACCATATTATGTTTTCATAGCCTTCTGAAGGCCTCTCTCAAGCACATCCCCGCTCCAGCCCAACCAGCACTCAGCACCCAGGGGCCCACCGGCATTTCCAGCAGGCTGCCCTCGGCTGCGCTCCTCAGCACACGGTGAATCTACTGATTCACTGAATCTACTAAATGAGAATATTATACGTTGCATGTGTGTGTACATCTGAAAGTAAAATTGTTAGTAGCAATACAGAGTGGCATCCAAATGATTTGGAAAGTGGTACCATCAGAAACTCCTTTATTAACAAAGAAGAAAAAAAAAAAACATTAAAAACAGGCAAAAATGTTTTGGTGTCTGAAGCCATAATTGTCTCCCTCTGAAACTGAGGGAAAGTTTGCAGTGTTACTTTAGCGCAGTGAAATGTTTGACTTCTCTGCTCACATCAGTGGAAGAACCTAGTAAGCAAATTCTTCTTTCATTCTGTGTCTTCACGCAAGATTTCAGAGTGTTTCCTTTTCTAAGAAAAGTGTGAAATGAATAGGAATTTAATGATCTGAAAATCAAGGGGTGGGAGCAGGAAAAAGATTTGAACAATCTAACCATTTAATGCAAGTCATATTAAATGATTTCATTTTATTTTCAATAGTTATCTTCTTTGTCATTATTTTCAAACTAAAGATCTCATCTGAGTTCTAAAACTGTAATCTAAAAAGTTAAGTAAATTTTAAAAGTTTTGAAAATGTCAAAATATCCTCTAATAATATTCTTAACCAACACTTCGTTTGTATTTTTTTTGTTATTTGAAAAATCCCAGCAACAGTTCCAGTTCTGTTGGACTGGAGATATTCGAACAGGAAAAAAATCCAACTGGTTTAAAGGGGCACATGCTGACATGATAAATAGAGGAGACCTGAGAGAAACAAATATATGAGTTATCTGGCACAAAGCAAAGTGTAAGCAAGCTGTACAAATCCCCTACCACTGCTATTATTGCCAATTTCATTTTTTTTCAGGTCAAATCTCTTTGATCCCCACATTGTCTTCCCAGGTGGAACCAGACAGACACCCCGACGCAAGGGGCAGCACGAAAGCAACGCAGTTGACTCCAATCGCAGTATTTTGCTGTATGTGCTGTAGTGCAGCATAACAGGCAAGAACATCTTACGTGATGTGCTTTCATCTTTTGGAAGTTATGGAATAGCTAGCATTGTTTTCCTTATTCTTCGAGTTACATTTGTTGTGTGGCCATGAGTGATAACACCGGGAACACTTGTACTATCATTGTACTAACCAACAAAATATTTACTAGAATAATCTGTCTCTTTGAGATACTAATCAAAGGTGTTGTTTGAGATTTCATTCAGATTTGGGTGCTTCTGAAAATCATTCATTTGAAAAAATCCCAGACTGGATCCCCATAACTACATTATTAGAACTGTACATCAGCAAAGGCATTTACTCTTCCATCCTCTATCTTTTGTACGCTTTGTTAAGTCAGAGACCCAAATCAGCATGAAATGCTTGCCAAGGGAACAGAGAAATGTATTCAGATTTAATCTAGTGATTATGGTTCACTCGTTGCAAACAGCTCCTTCATCAAGGCCATCAGGTTAATTATTAACCTCTCCCATCTACAAATAGAAAAATACCTCTAGTCACGAGGAATCAATGCAGAAGGAGAAGGTTACACCGGGTATGTGTGGGTGCATCTGAAACACCCACGGCCAGGCTCATTCCTCTGATCTGCCAAAACACCAGTAAGCCTGCTACTGCCTGCTGACACTGGGCAGGGAGAGCCCCAGCCCCAAAAATTGGCTAGACCCCAGTAAGGAGCCCTGGGCTGCCCCGAGCCTGGCATGGGGCTGGACCTCTCCAGTCCCAGGGTGCGCCCTGACCTTGACATCCAGCAGAGCACTGGTTTCAAGCAGCTGGGGAGCAGGCACAGAGCAGGTAATAACTTCTGGGTAATTAAGTCGGGTTAGAGGCACATAAATAGAGCAGCAATTGGCAGGTATGTGCTGTTGGTCTTTCTAGTCCCCCCTGGCACGGATCTCCAGGCTCTGCAGCAGGTAAGGGAAGTGTTTCTGGGTGCAGGCTGTGGGAAGGTGAAACCTGGGAGAAGATTTTGGTTTGAGCTTTCTTCCCAGCAAAGAGTTACAGAGGCTGATGGAGCCAAACAGGGTGGAAGAAGGGCTCTGGTAGTGGTGGGAGGAAAGGAGAGGACAGGTAAAGGGTCATGAGTGGGGAAGGCTGGAAAAGGAACAGGTAAATGGGAGTATGGCGGTAAATGGAGATCCAGGTGAGTTCGTGGTACTCTAAAATGTATCTAGAGGAAAGGAGTTAGAAGAAAAAAATTAAAATAGAAGGAGAGAGAAAACAATAAAATCAACTCAGAAGAGAGTCAGTCCCTCCTGCCCTGTTTTTAGCAGGGTGCCCATCATTTCGAAGGGAAGCTCTCAGGAGCAAGAGCGCTTCCCCACAACCTCCCTCTGAAGCTGGGGCAGTCCTGGGACAGCCCCTGGTCACACTGCAGCAGCCACTTGTGTCGGGACATAAAACCTGTGTCGGCTAGTACAAGACCAGCATCTTGCTTTACATGCTCCCCTTAAACCATATTTTTGCTATTATATCAAAGTGCTCGGAGCTTTGAGAATAAAAGCTCCTGAAGGCAGATGCAATTAACAAAGCAACCACAGAACTTCATCTTTGGCCTGTGGATTTTTAAAGAACTAAAATAATTCCTCAAAGGCACATAAAGAAATCAGGCATCTGGACCACATGGGGGAATTTTCCTCAGGAAGCTAAGAAAGGCTGCATTTACTGACCGGGGACAGCACACTACTCCCTGGCATCGGCGCTGGGGAGGGAGAGCTGGGCATCTCAGCTGCCCCTGCACCAGCTCAGGTCCCCGGTGCTGAACCAGCCATGTTGGTAATGCCTGAGGCAGAAGTGACCACATTTTTTTCCTTTTTTCTTCATTTCAAACTGAACTGCTGACAAAGACAAAAGCAAAGTACCAGTCACTGTTAACAGAGTGACGTTTCTGTACTTCAGCTGAGCGCCCCCCCCTCCCCATCTCATCACTTCTGAAATGAGTCATTTTGCTCCAAAAAAAAACCAGGCACCAGTGGTAAGATTGTATTGGGCTTTGAAAAGTACTGCACAGTTTCAAAAGAAAGAAATTTCTTTTAAAAAGCAATATTAAAAGCATGCTATAAACCAAGTTCGCTATTCTGTTAAATGAAGGCAAAATCACTGAGATAAGAGTTACCAGTAAACCAAACATTACACATTTTAACCAGTCGCATTAAAACAGGACATGTTTTTTTCCAAGGTGCATGCACTGCTTTCAAACTCTAGCTGAGAGCAAGGGCCGAGAGGTCTCTCAGCAGAGAGGACTTTCTCCTGCTTCTAATAAAAAATCCCATCTGCCTCACTGGTGTGTTCCCAAATAAGGGCAAATGGAAAAACAGGAACCATCCTTGCCTTTAACATGATCCATACAACTGCCAAAAACCAGCATGTATTTAATAAATGCAATGTGGATTGTTTTATTTGACCTCCTCTTCACAAAATAATTTTATTATATGTATGAAAGCAGCATACAGGCAATAAAATTATGAAAACATTCACAATACATAAATACGCAGACCTGATGCAGGATGTATAAAGTTCATTAGAATTAATTTTTTCCTCTCAGTTCTCTTTTCCTGACAACACATTTTTTGATATATGTTATGAAAAGTTTCTCCAGAGGGTATTTGCGCCCATTCAGAAAACAAATCACTCTCTTTGAATGCTGCTGAATATTAACACCCAGCGGTCCTGTTGCTAATGTTCACCGATTGCTTTTGGCGTTACAAAGGGAAAGCAGCGGGGAAGGACAATGGAAAAGTAGCAGTTTTTGAATTGAACATTGGCAACTCTGGTTTGGAGCTCACAGGACGTTTTTGAGGTGGGGACTGCAGTTCCATCCATAGTTAGAAATGTCTTAATCCCAAATGGAAATGAGGCACTATTCCTTATTGAACGGACTGTTGGCATGGTAATTACTAAAATGTAATGTCCTCCCAGCTTCCAAAGTAAAGCACTAGGTACCTCACTTTTTAACTCTGACTGATACAGGAGCAGACAGACAGCATGATCCTGGTGTTGCTGCAGTAAAACAGATGATAATGAGGTTTGGCATGTTTCCTACCATTGTAACCAACCGTGTTTGTTCAGAAAAGATATCCAAGACTTGAAATAAGAAAAGTCTGAGAAAGCTGTTTATCTTACATAAATACAAAATATTATATACTAAGAATTGTGATCTAAGAAGCTTTTCTTCTCAAATTGGATTCTTCTTAAGGTTGTAGTCATATTTAAGGTATTTACAGATCCACAAACTTGACATTCTAGCAAAGTCTTTGTAACATGAAACTTTTTTAAAAATAAATAGCAGCAATTTCTTTTATTTCTATAAGGGAAGAGAATTCACAACTCAGTCAACGCTGGTCCTATCTTTTGAAAGAAATCCCACTTAAAAACAAAAGGCCATAAGCAAATGAACTCCACACCACATCAGTTTTGTAGATTCCTTCATTTCTTGCTGAGCTTCTTAGCCTTCCTTTATACCCTCACTGGCTCTCCAGGCTACCGGAGCTTTTAATAAAGTGCTGACTGGTTGACTGGCCAAAATGCAGTTATGACACTCCAAAAATATCCCATTATTTAGACATCTTAAATAACATAAATAAAGCTAGATCTCTTATAACATATGAAAAATATCAATTTAAAACAATAAATAAATAAAACTGGTATCCTCATATTACCTCCCAAAGCTTTAAAAATAACCATTCTCATTATAAGGCTCAATTATTTTTCAGAAATAATTTTAAGAAGGCCTCTACCTACCTTTACAATCCCTCAGTCTTAAATTAGGACCTGTTAACACCCACTATCACAAAACACAGCAATCTTTTAACTTCTAGTAAACATTAATCTTTAAATACTTAACATTTATCTTTTGCCTCATTTCAAACTAGAAATTGGCTTCTCTAGGTGTAGAGGAGAAATATTTTCTTTATTACTGCCCTGTATCCGAATTTGTATATATTCCTCAGCATGAAGAGTACAGATGAACATCCTTTTTTTTAACCAATTTTCAGTATCTTTTGCTGTTTAGTGTTTTAAATATTAAATTTGCTTTCAATGCCTGGAAAATTAATTCTGGGCTTTGCGTAAATGTGTATTTCTCCCTAGAGCTTAGGTTTTTTTAAAAAAGATTATTACAATGTACACTATTGGGTCTTGCTGGGTAAACCTTACTGCTCAGGTTTTATGCTGCCCATTTTGTGTAATGGGATTGATCTTTTCCAAAGAAACATCAGCTTCATAATCCAAGATACCCGACAGTGCTGGAGACATTTTCTCCAAGGTCTTAGACAGTTCACCCTCTTCTTCCTTTTTTAGAGGTTCTTCTTCTGGACAGATGATTGCATGTGGAATCAGATAAACCAGATTAGATTCTTTGGGGCTGGATCCTTTGGGCTCATGTTGGCTTGAAAACACAACTGCTCCATTATTGTTAATACTAACAGTCTCTATAGCATTGCTGGACATAGGGCAGAGCCTGTAGCATCCTAGCAGGGTTGAAAACGCCTTGCGGAAATCAGCATTGAAGGCATAAATGATGGGGTTGAGGGAAGAATTAGCCCATCCAAACCAAACAAAAACATCAAAGGTGGTGGAGTTAATGCAGAAAGCTTCTGCTCCCTTGGACGGTTCGGTAGGCTCACAGAAGGGAATCATGCAGTTCAACACGAAAAATGGCAACCAGCAGCACACAAACACCCCCATGATCACCGACAAAGTCTTTAAAACCTTCGTTTCCCTCTTGAAGGACATTTTGAAGTTGCTTTCAGGTTGCTGACAGTCCATGCTGCTCCTGTTGCCACTCGTGGTCTGGCAGTTCTTGGCATGCACTGCTGCCCTCTCCAAAGCTGAGATTCGTCGTATTTGCTTCTGAGCAATCCGGTATATCCTTGTGTAAGTTACTATCATGATGGCAACAGGTATGTAGAAGCTAATTAGAGAAGAGGAAATGGCATACATCCTGTTTAGGCTAGAATCACAGTTGTCCATGCTTATACCTTGTAAACTGGCGTTTAGGTCCAAAACGCTTGTGGTGGTAGCCTTGTGCCAGTTGAGCTGCACGGGGATGAAGGAAATCAGCACAGACAAAGTCCACGCCACACTGATCAAGATGAAGGCTGCCTTGGGGGTCATTTTTCTCTCGTACCTAAATGGGCTGGAGATGGCCCAGTATCTGTCCACACTAATGACACACAGATTTAAGATGGAGGCTGTCGAGCACATAATGTCAAAGGCCACCCAGATGTTGCAAAATGAACCAAAAGGCCAGAAACCAGCAATCTCGGCCACGGCTTTCCAAGGCATGACCAAAACCGCCACTAAGAGATCTGACACAGCCAAGGAGATGACAAAGAAGTTGGTCACCTTGGACCTCAGGTGGCGAAATCTAATGACGGCTGCACAGACCAGCGTGTTTCCCAGCAGCGTGGAGAGGATCAGCAGCGAGAGGAAGCAGCCCGTGAGAATCCGAAAGGAAGAGTCCCTTTCCACAAGCAACCCTTCCCCGTCCATAGTGGTGTCGTTCCAAGTCATAGTTTCTCCTGAGGGGAAATCATATCATGACTTTGATGACGACATCAGCTCCTTTCCTTGCAGAGACATCAGACATCCACTAATTACTCGTCACCAAACAGACCAAAGATTCTTTCTTATGGTCCCCACACCCCCAGATGGGCTTCATCCACTTTGAATCTCTCTGAATGACATTGAAAGCTCTACGAGCAAGAACTGCAAATGCACAAGTACAGTCAGCTCCACAGACCAGTTTTTAAGCAATCCCCTTCAGAAACACGTCGCACCACCCCAGCATGAAGTAGCCTAATTCAGACTGATCACCTGCAAATGTTCTGCTGCTGTCCTCTACAAATATACCCCACAGACAGGAATGCAATCACTTTTCCATGCTTGCACATATCCCACTTAAATAGACTATTGATCGAGTGTTTCCAGCGTCCATTGCACTAGCCCTTCATATTTACTGATGCGTACTATACAAGGTGCTTGTTCTCTACTTTGGTCCCCTGAATTTCTCACTGCTGAAACATTCCATTCCTTCCTCCTCAGCACGCTCCTGTTACAAAATCCATCAGTCCTCTGTTTCTGGGCAGCGTCAGTGAGCAATTCTTCACTTTGTTCCAAACCGGTCAAGTTTTACACTTCCAGAGACAAAGAATATAAACATACAGTAGGTGTGTTTTAAAGATTTTCAGTAAGAAGCAGCTCAGGTTATTTAGCTTTATTTAAATGAGAAATTCTGGCTCCTACCTTTCACCTCTGATTCTCTGTTTGCTCTGGAATGCAAGGCCGTCTCTCCTTCTCATTTAGTTTTGGAATTGCATAGCAAATCTTACACACAAAACCATCCCAGAAATGCTGCATCGCATCAGGTGCCTGCGTGTGTTTTTCCCTGAAAGTGCAAATTGGCAGGGGAGAAGTAAAACCAGGAGCCGCCGAAGTGGGACCACCAGAAGTTAGTTTTCCAGCCAGCAGCAGGTCTGCGCTGTCGGGCAGTGCGTGACGGACCCCGCCGGCGTGTGTCCAGCTACCTCCAGCCCATGGCCACTGCTGATCACTTGGCAAACGTGGGTGGCTGGGTCAGTCCCCGTCGCACTTTGTACATCCCGCAGAAGCGGCACATTGGGGCGATTCATCCCAGGCAAAAGGCACAGTATTCCCAGCACTGGCAAGAGCCGAGTAGCAGTTCTCTCTTCTGTCGTTCCCTGGAGGGAGAAAGAAGGGCAAGAGGAGGAGGCAGGACCTGAGTGAGCTCCTCTGTGCCACAACACGGGGTGCGAAGCCGGCGATGCCTGGAGTGGGTTCCTCTTGCAGCGGGGACAAGTGGCTTTAGCACTTCTCTGCCAGGTTACAGCTCTCCACGGAATAATCCCACCTCCTGCTCAGAAGGGCTGCGCTCCGAGGGTCGGGGCCGGCTTTAGCATGCTTCTTCCTTTAATAAGAGGGCAGGTGAAGGCAGCTCTTCATGCTCTCCCGCAGCCTGCCCCGGGCCGCGCATCTCCGGGGCCGGGGACTTCTCCTCCGTCCCGCTGCGAGGGGGGTCCCGGCGGCAAGGGCTTTCTTCTGCCAGGGGCAGGGCTCGGCAGCATCGCCCCTCCGGGAAAGCTCTGTCCGCCCGGCGTCTCCTTCCTAAAGGATTAAGACAAGGGGAAGAGAGGCATGGAGGCATGCAGAGGGCAAAAAGCAACCCCCCCCCCCTTCTCCTCCTCTCACATCTTCGGCCGGCCGCAGCTTCCCCCCTGGGCTGCCTCTCCCCGATTTTTCTGCCTTCCCGGGGAATAACCGGGATGCCAAGCAAAGCCGGGCAGCGAGAGAGGCTGCCCGGGAGTTTAAGGCACACGGGGACAACTTTGCCCCGTCCTGAGCTCCGCCGAGCCCCGGCACCCACGGGGTGCTGCGCGCTGCCCCGAGCCGGCCGCGTTCAAGACACTGATGCGAAAAGTCAGGACCGGCACCCAACTTCTGCCCGGGGGATGCTCGCAGCGGCTCAGGATGCCGGCTGCAGCCTGGGGCGGCCACTGCTTCCCCGACCGACACCAGCACCCCCGGGGCACGCTCGGGACCTTTTCCCCGGGACAAACGGGGTCGGGGTCGGTACTCACCGGCGGGGCAGGGGGGGTCGGGTCGGGTCCGGCCGGGCTGGCAGCGGGCGGGCAGCAGCCGGGGCAGCGCTCCCCCTGCGCTCCCCTCCGCTCCCCTCCGCTCCGCTCCGCGCCGCCTCCCCGCCGCCCGCCGCAGCCCCGCGCCCCCGCGGCACCCGGCGCAGCCGCGGCCACCGGGCTCCCTCTCCTGGGCGGCCGCGGCCCCGCGCCCCACCGCCGGGCAACCCCCAGGAGAGGGGGGCTCCGCCGCCGGGATGCTCTCTGTGTGCCCCCTTGCCCCCCGCAAAGCCCCCAGACCCGTCCCGGTTCCGCAGGGAGAGGGACCCCGGGGGATGCGGGGGCCGGGACACGGCGCCCAGGGATGGAGAGCGGCCCCCTGAGGACTCCCGGTGGAGCTTCTCCGGTAGGGCCGGGGCTCAGAGCCAAAAAAATCGGCTTGGCTAGCCCGGGACAGCCGCTAGACGGGAACCCCGAGGCCGCCGTCGGGCAGGGAGCTGGTCCGGCGAGCACGGCGCTGTGGGCACCGCTGGAGGGGCTGAGAAGGGTGCAACATCCACGGGCAAACTTCAGTTCCCAGGGGCATCCCTATCCCTGCATACGGGCAGGGAGGGAACAAGGAGAAAAACCTCAAGCTCAGTTTCCCGAGGGTGCTCAGGTGCCTGAGGATTTTGAGCGATTTGTCCCGGCTCAGGCGAGGGGGCAGCAGAGGGACAAGTGGCTCCGGCCCTCGGGACCTGCCGGGAGCCCCAGGGCTGGCACCCTGCGGGCAGGGGCTGAGTCCCGGCCTCTGGCTGCGGGAGAAAACTCGGGTCAAGCAACTGCACTCCTTGCCCGCAAAAATCTCAGACCGCTCTCTTCGGACGGTGTTTGCTTCTATGCAAAAAAAAAAAAAAAAAAAACCAATCCGGTTTGGCAGCAAGCCCTGGAAACAGAGCGGTTCCGTCCCAAACCCCTTCTTTCTACGAAAGGGATTTTTCTTTCTTACCTTAGCCACGACAGCCAACGAAGGAAGATGAACGCGTTGATTTACAAGTTCCTACCTTGGTATAATAATCTCACTTCCAAATGAAAAATCAGAAAATGAAGATAAAAGGCATCACGGGGGGGTTAAATTCTCCTGGAAGAACAAATAAGCTCACTAAGTTGTCAAGATGCATTTCCCGGAGTTCAGCGTTACTGAAGTTGCTTATGTGCCATCTATAATTTTCCATAATGTCAGTTAAAGCAGATACAGTGCTAAACTAACCTTGACTAGCTAACTAAAATACTTGTTTTCCCTTCCCCTCTCTCTCTCATTTTTAATTGCTTCTCAGCAAGTTCTCATTCCCCCTTCTTATTATCCTGTCCTTTAATCATCATTGATCCCCAGAGAAAAGTGAAAATAGAGAAGAAATGAATTCTGTGCTGTTTGGTAATAGAGATCTCTAATGAAACTCATTCTGAATTTTGTTTTTATATATTCAAGATTTATTTTTTTTCTCTTTTTCTCATTGAATCACAATACAGGTGAGGTTTACTGCACAATACTTGTCTTTTGAAAATGTAGCACACTTCTGCCTCTCAATAGAAACCCTAGGCTGAGGGGAACATTGCCTGCATAAGAAGTCGCTGAGTACATCTGCTTCTATTTGTGAGAATTTCAAGAGGCTCCCCCAGAGCGGCTTTCTACCACAGCCACCTTAGATTATTCCAAGAGGAATCACAGCAACTGCAGAGCACCCAAACAGCACAATCTTCCAGGCATGCAGGAAGGGAAAGCTGAGGTGCATATTGCAGAGAAGGGAGAAGTTCCCTCTCAATGATCTGCTTATTGAGTCAAATGAACTCTCCTGTTGGCTTTTGCTAGGGACTAGATTTTCCTGGGGAAAAAGCAGAATTCAGCATCAGGTGGTCTAATGCTGTTGATATGCGTGAGGGTTAAAAGTTTCATTTGATGACATCTTTGAGCTTCCCATAAGAACCTCACTTTCTTCATTTGTCTGGCAGTTCAGTTTCTGTTTCAGCTGCCAGAGCATCTCTCCTATCTTATCCCTAAGTTCCTGTGATCATTTTGTGGGTGAAAATTGGGCCTGGCTCAGCTGAGACCGTACCAGTGCAGCAAAGCCTCTTAAACAGCAGCACAGCTTTCAAACACTCACACTTCATGTAGGGCTCCCTGCTGTCCTCATTTGTCACAACAGGTCATTTGTAAGCTTTTAAAACTTTCATGGCTTAATAGTCATACCCAGGTGAGGAGCAGAAGTGAAATCCATTAAATCCCTATTGTTTAGGAAAATCCAGTGGTGGGATTAGGCAGCCGATTGACAGAGCCATGGCTGCCATTTATGCAAAGCATGGGCTGGATTTTCCTTTTGCTGCTCTCCAGCTGACGTGCTTTCAGCCAGTGCTGAAGGATCAGCTCTTGTCCAGGTCGGGGCTTGCCTAAAACTGCCAGCAACAGTGCAGGTGTTTCTTTGAGATCCCAAAACAAGTATAGATCTTGTTTAATTTTCCCTAGGCCCCAACATAAAACAGCAGCTTAATTTTAATGTTTTCCAACCACTACTGTCTGATGCTGGAATCAAAGCAATGCCCGGGAAAGGAAATCTTTTGTGTCTCTGTTACCACCCTGTGAGACACCTGCTCCTCCCTGGAGACTCTTTTTGGAGAAATGCCTACTTGGTTCTTGGTTGACGTAAAGATTTAAAAATATAAATACTGAGTAGCACCTTGATCCAAATGATCTTAATCCAAACAGTAATTTGCTACTGGAAGACCAAGCCAGAGTTGAAAGAAGTCCAAATCTTGTATTCAGAGACAAACACACTTCAATCTAAAAAAAAAAAAAAAAAACTTGTACTAACGCTGGAGAAAGGCAGCTTAATTTACAAAATAATATTACAGTATGTGGATACAAATTGTACTCATGTCACTCTCAGGATGACTTTTTGAGTCTGCATGCATGGGATGTATTAAACATGAAATCAGCTGAGGCATGTTAGCAGAAATAATGTCTGAAAGAGCTGTCAAGCTTCTAAATAACTGGTTATACTAAAAAGCCAAGATAACTTTAGCCTTAATTTAACCTTCTCGGAAAAATCAAAGGTTTCTGGAAATCGAACAACAGCTGTGAACTCCCTTAAAGATCAGTGAAGCACACTGGTTAAATGTATAATATCATGTTTGGGCATTCCACAGGGAAAAATGCAGTAGTGAGTACAAAACACAGAGCAAAGAGTAGAAGCAGAAAGAACTATTACTTTGCTGCTAAAAAATAAAATTAAAAAAAATCTGCAAGGATCTCAAGCTTATTCTTGTATGATAAAGACCCACCAGCAGGGAGAAAGGGTCAGTGAGAGAAGTGATATTTAGTCCCCAAACACTGCTAACAAGAGGCTCAAATAGTCAGTATTGAGTGTGGACTTCTTTTCCTTTTTTTTTTTTTTCCTTTTTTTGAGTGTAGCTTATGGGTGTGTCCACCTACAACTGGACCTTAGACCCTGGGCAATTCGGTAATACTGATCTCAAAAAGCTCATAAGTACCCTCATGGATGCTGACTTTTGAGCTCTTTCTGATGACAACTGGATGTCAGCTCTCTGCTGAAGTATGCTCAGAAGTCCGGGCACCAACAGGAAAATGAGGAATGAAGAAAGCCCAGATAAAAACAGCTTTTATGAAAGTATGAATTAAAATGACTCGTTCAAGTCCCACCTCTAACCCTGGGGTTGGAAAGGTAACAGAGGAAGTGTGCAGAAAGGATTTTTGCTCTCTGTGGGAACTTAGGCAGCAGATGCACAAAAAGCAGCCACTTGTCTGTAGGTGTCTGCATGCACTAGTTTTAGGAGATGTGGAAGGCCATAACCTGATTGTAAACCCGCTCTGTTCAAGCGGAAGCCTTGCCATCAATCCTTCTTTACGTTTTCAGTGCAAACCCCCACGAAAAAAAAAAAAAAAACAAACAAGGCTGGTTTCAGCCATAACCCCTGAGATTTTACAAGACACTGGCTCTTTTAGGATAGAAGTCAAAGACAGGAATGAGAGGGAAATATCCGGCTTGTAGCCAGGTACCAGAGCAGAAGCTGTCACCTGAACAACCCCATCTCCTGCCAGGCAGGAGCCACGGGTGATTGAGGCTCTGCACAATGCTGCCAATAACTCCATTATCTAATCAGCAAATCTCACACAGTGAATTTTTATGGGGGTTTTCCAGTTCCACCCACTCCCTCCCACAGGCCCAGAGAAAGACAAGTTCTCCACAACAAACACATGGAGCAACCCTTCCTCCTGCGGCTCCCCCTGGAATCACTCAGGCAGGGGACCCTAAATTTCCCCCCTTCTCTTCCTGGGATTCCCAACTGCTGCAGACACAGGATGGGAGAGGGATCACAGCCCTGCCAACGCTTTCCTCCAGAGTGGGTCCAGAGCCAAACTGTAGAGGATGATGAGAATAAAATGTTGCTGTGAAGAGAGGAGAGCTCAGGGGAAGGAATAACGCTTCCTCCAACAGCCTCATCCCCACCGCACAGCACAGCCCTGCCAGGAAACTCACAGCAAACCAACACAAAGCCTTCACTGAAACAACATAGCTCGGTCTTCCCAATCACCTCACTGACAAATGCAGGCACTCCATGTGCTGCTGATTTTTATATCCTACTCCATACATATAAAAATCCCTCCACAGTTGATTGCTGAGGATCTACTCTGTGAAACAGAACATAAACCAGTGTGTCAACACAAAAATACGGACTGCCCCCTCACTGCTGAGTTATGCTTTATTTTCATGTGCATAACTTTTTTCATCCTGTATGGGTTGCATTTTTTTTTCTTTCACTCCATACTGCATGGACATTTTAGGCCCTCAGATAAATTGGATATATGAATCAAAAAAGAAGTCACGGAAAAAATGACAGCACTTTTAATGTTAAAGATGGCTTTGACATATTAATTAGTACCTCAGAAATGAAATAAAGCCTGTGTTACAGAATGATTCATTAGAATGAAATTAATCTGAGAAATAATTAATTCTGAGTGGATAGATAAAAAGAATACAAATAGACATATTAGCAGCAAAGCTCTCCACAGTTGAGTGTTAGTGATTTCTATCAGCAGTGGATAAAACTACAGATAATACAATTTTCTTAGCAGATGGCTTGGTAGGTGGCACTCTCCACTCCTAAGCTGGTGTTATGAATTCACTCCTGAGCTGTGTGCCAGCCAGCAGCACAAAATGGATCCTTCTCCCATATTCCAGCCCAGCCCCTGACTGGTGGATGGTGGTTTCGCTTCTACCAGCAGACTTTAGTTTTTTCTGATGCAAGATGTGTAATGGTGAAAAGTGTTTGGTACTGACCTAAGCCCGTTGCCTCTAAAGGTTGGTGGGGCAGGTGAGGAAAGTCAGGGTGTTACACCACAGCTGATGATTTATAAGTACACATTATTGCACATCCAGGATGGTCACGCTCCACAGCCCTTCCATAGGCAAGCTAAAAACGGTCCTTGAATTAAAGAGAATTAAATGAAACACCAGGAAAAAAAATGATGAATGGAATGGAATGGAATGGAATGGAATGGAATGGAATGGAATGGAATGGAATGGAATAGCTCAGTGGGAAGGGACCTCAAAGCTCATCAGGTCCAACTCCCTGACCATGTCAGGGCTAACCAGAAGTTAAAGTGCAGTATGAAGGGCATTACCCAAATGCCTCTTGAACACTGACAGGCACAGGGCATTACTGGGAAGCCTGTTCCCATGTCTGCCTGCCCTCACAGTAAAGAACTGTTTGCTAATGCCCACCCTGACCCTCCCTGACGCAGCTCCATGTCCTTCCCACAAGTCCTGCCGTCCGCTGCAGGTCCCAGACAGCCCTTCTGCCTTTGGGGTGCTGCAGCTGGGCCAGCCCGGGATTCCACCTTCAGCTACAGGGATTAAACTGTTCTTGGAGGCAAGGTGCTGGTTGTCAAGCTCCTTACAAGTCACACAGTCTGGGCTTGAAGGCAGTCAGAAATATTCCAGCGAGTTAAATAAAAAACCAGAAGTGACAGAACAACATTCCCAATAAGAACCCAAACCAGGGTCCCAGCTTTGGTCTGCCTCATTCCTCCTGCCACAACTTCCATCTGAGCTTTTGAAAAACCCATGAATCTGACCCCAAACCATGACATAATCCCGAATGCACTTTCACCTCACCTCATCTGCACGTGTTTTTCCATTCCAGGCTCTGTGCCAGTCCCACCAAACCAGGCAGGACTGGTTCATCCCAGTAACGTCAGGAACGTCTTTGCAGCTGCCTCAATGTCCTTGGCTTTTCCCTGCCCTGCTGCTGCAACAGCAGCTCCCAGAGCAGTCTCTGTTTTCGAAAGCTGGAAATGTTCCCTGCGCTTCATCACCGATTTGTCAAAATCTGTCTCAGGGTCAGGGGCCTCGAAGCTGGTGGGCTGCCCGTGCTCCCGTCCCGCGAGGCTCAGAGGTGCTGGGCTGGGTGCACATCAGGGTTTGGCTGTGCCAGCACTGACATTTGGAGTCCCTCAAGCTGGTCCTCTCCCTTTAGGAGAGTTTCAAATTAGGGTCTAGCTAAAAGTTGCATTTAGGGAAGACTCTTGGATTTGATCCTATCTACTTCCTGGTTTCACTTTTTCCCTCGCTGTTTACAGTGGTTAATTTCCTCTTGTGCTTTTCTCAGCATTGCCTTCTAAGAACTTCCCACAGGTCTTTAGGAACTACAGGATACACAACTTGACCAGGGATTTTCCATTTCTTTCTTGCATTTTTCTACATCCTTTTACAAATCTCACATGCCTTTTTAGGATTTTCCTGGTGATCTCAAGGGAGATTCCCTCCAGCTTTCTAGGAATTTCCACACAGCTTTCAGGGAATTTTGTATTGCTTTCTAGGAAAAGTTGCCATTGCTTCCTAAGAATTTCTTTCACCTTACTAGGAATTTACATTTGCTTT
The DNA here is from genome assembly GCF_009769625.2 of Cygnus olor. Classification (NCBI taxonomy): domain Eukaryota; kingdom Metazoa; phylum Chordata; class Aves; order Anseriformes; family Anatidae; genus Cygnus; species Cygnus olor. The sequence continues at coordinate 9,495,719 of NC_049182.1, read as the reverse complement.
CTTGGAATTTACAGTCGCTTTCAAGAAATCACTAATGCTTTTCTAGAAATACCCAAATGCTTTCTAGTAATTGTGCTCCAGGAATTGTTTCCAGGAATTTCCTGCTGCTATGAATTTCTCACCACTGTCTAGGTACTTCTACCAGCTTTCTAGGTATACCTATCACACTGTGGCATGGTGTCACATGCTGTTCCGTGCTGTTAATGCTGTTGCATGTGGTGGTGTCTTGTTTTGCCCCATGTTGTGTTGTCACTTGCTGCTCTTACCAGATTGTTTGCGTTGCTGCATGCCTTCCCGTGTTGCAGCATGCCCTTGTGCGTGTCATCCGCTGCTGCCACACACTGTCAGTGGTTCTCAAGTGCCATCCTGCATAGCTGCAGCAATAAATATTTGAGGGTTCATAGTTTTAATTACCATTTTCCAAATCCATTGGAAAGAGCGAGCAGGTGAAAGTGTCATGAGTTACCAACATATGGTCCCAAGAGGATGATGAAATAATTTGTCCAGCCCAGTTGAAGCTGCTGTGAGACCCTATGGGATGGTGCTAAAGCAGGAGGGAACTACCCCTCCTCCTGCCCCATGCTCCATCCACAGCTGCCATCAGTCTGCCTAGTCACCAGACTGCCAACAGCACCTGGCAAAAGTGCTTCAGCATATGAACAACCCCACAAGAGACATTTATGGAATAGCCACATCATAGAAGAAATGGCTTCCTAATCCCCTTGAAAGGCTGGTTTATGCCTTTAAATGTAGCGCTATGTCCCTTTTAAATGCAGACTGGCTTTTCATGTTCCTTTGCTTCCAGTCTTATCTGATGTAACTATGCATGTTTTCATCTAGACAGATAGGAAAATTTGGTATGCATCAATTTAGCTTGGCACAATATAGCATGAGTAACCTAAAATCAGGTTCAAATACTGCAGACGGAGCCAAAATCTTTAACTGATTCTGTAACTCGTCCTCAATCAGCTTATATAAGGCTTCGGTATAATTTATGTTACCAAAAAGTTGTTTGTTGGACCAAAATTCCCTAGTTAATAGTTTATTCATTAGCAGTTCAGACTATGGGAAAACAGTGTGATTTTTTTTGATATACAGACACGGAAATCCCTAGCTCATTTACAGAAACAATCTTTGAATTTATGAGCACTCCTCAGACTGTACTAACGTCCCTTCCAGTCTGGGGTTTGGATTTTCTGGGAAAAAAAAATAATGCACAGTAAGTCAGCAGGCCAAAACAAATGCTATATAAATTCATGGTTGACCTAGCCCAGTATTCTGCTGCTGATAGTAAAACACAGCACCAAACCTTCACAGGCACCTCCCATCAAGTGAGTGCTAATGAATAGTTCCCAGAAACGTGGCGGGTTTCTTCTGGCAAACCTCTGACAGCAGTCAGCTCGGTGCCAAGGCCAGTTCCTAACACTGTCCTTGAGAGCCAGCAGCTGAACACACTCCGGCTCCTTGCTCCGTACCTCCCCGGCCATCACCACACATCACTTCCCACCTGCTGCACAACTAACTGCCTTTCTCCCCGAGCTGAAAAGTCTTGACATAGCCCACGCTTGCCTTTCCTCTGTCTGACTGCTGTTTGTGACACAGGGTTTTGGAAAGCTAGTCCTGTAGTGCCGCTTGCTGGGGAGCTATGCTAAGAGTTGCAAGGCACAGCAGCTCTTCGGTTTTGTCGGCTGATTCCCGGTGCCAATTTGAAATGGCAAAAAACATGAAACGCATTAATGTCCAATGTAAATATTATGAATAGAGTGAAGCTTGAGGAAAGTAAATACAGTAAAGCTCATTTCTTAGATGAGGCAGGAACTGTGAAAGAACAGAAATCCTCCTGCTCTGGGTAGCGTAGGGAAGAGTTTGCTCTAGAGCAGTCCAGGAATTCTTTCAGGTGAAAACACACAGACAGCTAAATTCATCTCTAGTTTAGCAAAGACAAAGGATTGAATGCACACCCTGGGGGCTGCAGGAGTCTTATTAACAGGGTCCCTAGGAAATAAGATAACTGAAAGGAATGCTTCACGTGGAGCTAAGGTGGGGCTTCTTTGATGAATCCCCTTGTAGTCTCTAGGTGTGTGCTTTCTGTAAGTACTATTAATGCTAACACAGTAATTTGACTCCACTGTTTCACCTCAGAATGGAAGCAGGATGAGGCCAAAGCACACTTCTGGAGCTGGCACATCCTCCTGAATCCTGCATTTTTAAATGCAGCCTAAAGCACTTTTAGTATGAAGATTAGTAGAAAATACCTGTAGCCAGAGGTTAGCCATTCCACATGAATACCTATATTCACTCGTTTGCCTTCCAGTTTTCTGGTTCATGAGCAGTTGTGGCTGGTTGGTCAAAGCCATCTCAGAATTTCTCGAGATTCACGGAAAAAAAAAAAACAGATTTCTTTCTCAGTGATGAGAGAAATAACTAGTCTAGTGAAAGAGAAGTTATGCAGCTGTTCAACACCATCTGCACTAAATATAGAGCAAATGATTAACTCCAGCAACGAATTTATCCATCGCTTTTCATTTAGCAGCTCATAGAAGTTGAAGTACTAATAAAATTTATATCCAAGATTCTGCGAGCAGAGTGTCTATTGTGACATTCAGGAGAGGATACGTGTGGCTTTAACACAGATTAACAAGTTAGTATCTTCGGCAGAGATGAGAATTGTTAGAGGCAGAAGACACCAGTCCTCAGAATGTAAACCATATAACACAGGATCAGTTATCCCCACTGGCGATTAATTTGTTTCAATGCACAACATCCATCTGTCTCCATTTTCTGAATGAGATGTCTTTCCTGCTCAGTCAGTGCATTGCTTTTAGCAACAAGTGTTAGGGCTGGACACCTTCAAAGGTGTATTCAGTACTTGATCTGTCAGTGGGCATGGACACAGATCTGTCCGGCAAGATTAAAAAGAGCTAAAGACACTAGCAGAAAAGTTAATAAATTGTGAACAATTTTGTTGTGCAACAAAAATGCAGTGCAAGAGTATCAGCGCCAGCTTTTATTTTTTCATGATGGAATCTCACCTGGAATACTTGCACATGCAATTATCGTTCATATCCATAAGTACGACACTAGTTCTGGAGCCATGGGGGAAACACATGGCTGGACATCTGAGATTTGACATGTCCATGTCAGAATGAGAGCTGAAACTTAGAGGTTGGACTAGGTGATCTTGGAGGTCTCTTCCAACCTAGATGATTCTGTGATTCTGTGATTAGCTTTTCATTGAAAACCATAAATTGGCCTCTCTATGTTGGTATGCTGTTCTGGTACACAAGAGTCAAACTAGCACTGTTTGCAGAATATAAATGGGATGCAATACAGCTGTATCACTGCACGTTTTTCTCCATTCCCCAAAAGATACCACTTCAACTATGGGGTGAGACCAGCTCACGTGTTACTGACTTATCAAATTAACATCTGAGATATTAATGAACATAACTGATACTTGAGACGTGTCTTAGCAATCTAGTGGGTGCATCTATCGTCATGTTCATCTGGAAGCTGGGATGGAGGAAGAACAGGTACCATGAGTATCCCTATTGTATTTTTTAAAATATCAAATGATTGAACATCTCATCTCAAACAGAGGAGCTATCAGATGCTACAAACGTGGAGTGAAAATAATTACCAAAAAGAATGAAATGCTCTGTGAGCCATTCCCCAGCTTTCTAACAAAATCAAAGATCCATGTTTATCTGTCATTTTTAAGTCACCATATGCAAGAAAGTTCTCATCAGCTGGAATCAATTTCATATGAATGAACTTTTTTTTTAAGGACTTGGACATGAAAGTAAATTATTTCTCTATTTTAAGGGTTCATTTATTGTGGTTTCCTATGAACGTTTCCCAGCTGCTGGCAGTATTCCTGCAGTGTTTATTAAAGCAGGAGCGACAAAATTGAGAAAGTATGTAAAATAAATAAATAAATAAATAAATAAAATCTTTGTTGTCAAAGCTGCGTTCGGGCCAGCAGTACTTTTGCTTCAGAAGTTGTCCCCGTTAGACTGGCCGATGACCCGATTTGTCCACCAACCGAGCACTGCCGTCTTTGGGGAGGAAAAGTAACATTTCTGGCAACTCTTCCGTCAGCTTTTCCTGCTTTAATTTTGGAAGCAATTTCAGGGCCTGAGCCGCTCCGAGACTCGAGGCCCTGATCGCCTGAGGACGGGCAAACACCGGAGGGGAGCGACCTGAGGGGGAGGAGGGGGGCGAGAACACCGGCGGACCCTGAGGCGCCGAGGCCCGCTCGGGCCGGCCGTGGCGCCGAAGCCCGGCGCCGCCCGCCCCCGCGGCGCTGCCCTGCCCCGGGAGGCGGAGCGGGGCGGAGCGGGGCGGCCGCTCGCCTTCCCCCGGCCCCGGGTCCGCGAGAGCCTCTTCCGGGCGGCGGGGCGAGGGGCGGCGCGGAGCCGGCAGCGGGCAGCGGCCGCGGTGAGTACCGGCACCGGCACCGCGAGGGGGTGGGCTGCGGGCGGGGGGAACAGCGCGGTTCCCCTGGAGCCCGGTTCCCGGCAGCCCGGTGCCCGGCAGCCCGGTGCCCTCCGCAGGGGCCCAAGGCCTCCACGGAGGCCCAGCCCCGTGTCTGACAGCCCGGCCCCGCTCCGTGTCACCGGGCACGCGTGTCAGCCTGGCCCCTCTGCGGAGGCCCGGAGCCATCTGTCACCAAGGTCCCCTTCCACAGGTCCCGTGTGTCCCCGCTGTCGCCAGGGGCACCCCGTCCCTTCCCCAGCCCCTGCTCCCTGTGAGCCCTTTGCTGGGGATGTGCTGGCTGCAGGCTCAGCGGACAGCTGCCTGAGGGGGCCTCCAGGCCTGCCTCCCCCTGCGTCATCCTCTCTGCACAAATATCGGCTCCCTGCTTCCACACAACGAAAATCCCTCCCAAAATAAGCCTCTGGTGCCCGTGTCACAGGGTGCTGCATCACAGCTGGGTACCGGTGTGGGCAGGTGAAGGCAACCTTCGTGCCAAGGTGATCAGCTTCTCCAGGGAGGAACATGCCAGGTAGCTTGGAGGCTGGCTGCCTGGTAGCCAGGGGTTCTAATGATGAGCATCGATTCATTTATCAACTGAATTATGAATAATTTGTTGTTGTAACGGGTACTGAGATAGCAGGGAACGAAGACGGGCCTTGTGCCAAAGTGCAATTGAAAAATGACCTGTATAAATCCTATCAGAAAAAAATGAAATAGTGGAAGACCTATTACAGAAGAAGGCCATGAACACATCTGGGTACAGCCAGATAATCCTGCCTCAATTTACCACAGGGCTTTAGAAGTAAGGAGCAGAAACGAGCTTGCAGCAATCAGGAATGAAATAAGACCTTGAGTTAACCCGTATTAGCAAGGAAGCTTTTTCTTCCTTAGTGAAGAGGAGAGGTAAGGGTGTGACGTGTCCCTGCGGCGCACCTTTTGCGGTGGGAGCGACGAGAGAAGGGATGGCACACAGAAAGCACACGCTGCCGAGTTGGCTGCTGCAGCCGCTAACATCTGGAGGTGGCTTTAACGCAGAATGATGAAATCTCTCGTCAACTTACTCACCAAAGATGGCTGCTGTTTTGAGGAGAGAGCCCCAGCAGCAGGCACTATGTCCATTTCACACAGACTGCTGCTTTTGTTGCTAGGCTACAAGCAGGATGTACATTTATAAGCAAAAAAAGTATCTTGTAGTGTTGCCACGGTTTGCCTTCTCCAGCATTCAATTTGTTTTTATGATTGCAATAGGAAAAAAAAAAAATCATAGTGCAAAGATTTTTTTGTGATTTAAGTAGATTTTTACTGGTAGAAGCAGATTTGGGAAAGGAAAACTGGGCAAGTGGGTTTGTTAACATTTGGTGTAAGTACATTGCATCATCAGCTGTGCTGCCTCTTGCAAACTCTGGTAGCGGGTGTAGTGCAAACAGAGGAATACCATTGCTTAATAAATTTGATACACGTTGTTTTGCCATCGTGCAGAAGTGCTTTTTTCCCCTGGAAACCTGATAGTACTTCTCATTTGAACTAATTATACTACTTTGACCGACATCCCTGGAGAATGCATTGTGTTCTTTTCTTTGTCAGAGGAATCAAAATATGGGTAATGGCTCAGTTTGCATTTCTGCTGTTGCTTTGTGAGTGTGTTGTAGTTTTAAAATAGAATGGGTCACCTTCTACTAATCAGAAGGTCGTTAATTTCCTGCCTTTTCTCCTAAGCCAGCATAACAGCTGTTCCCAGGGCATTTCTCCTGGAAAATGAAGATATTGAGTTTGTTTAGGCAAAAGAGGCCTAAAAAGGGCCGGTGTATTATCTGAGGAATAAAAAGGCCTAACAGGATTCTTACATATTTTTCTATCAAAGCACTTCGAGAGGTGCTTCAAAAGAACTGAGCTCTGCAGAAACAAACAAGAGGCTATGGTTGGTTTGGTCTATAAATATGGTAGAAGAAGAAGAGAAGCTGGTCCTCTCCCCATTTTATAGCAGCACATGCTTTTCTCAACCTAAAGATTTTCCAGCCAACATCTCTCATTGCCCAGAACAGGCTCCTGACAGCTGCACCTCCAGCTGTTAGGGGACTGCTTTGGAGAATGGAGATCTAGGGGCCTAAGTATGTCAAACTTTTTTTTTTCCTCTATCCCAGTTAATTTGCACGTGAAATGTTTTCAGCAGCACATGGCTCTAACTTTTGAACTATAACAGTGGGATTCTGGTAAGAAAGAGGTACTGCTGTTACCTTCCATTTTTAATGGGTTTTCATGGGGGAAAAGTGACTGCAATTCTCCTTTAAAAAAGTAACACGTAGGTCCTCCCAGGAGATTTTCAGAATCATAATCTGACGTAAATGCCTCTGAAGTACCACCTGAAGTGAGAGGTCTAAGTCCTTGTAAAGGACACCATGCAAGTTACACCCTTCTTTCAGCATTTGTATTGGTGAATTTACTCTTCCCCTCCTCCATGCAGGCTGAGTTGAATTCTCTTTTAAGCTAGAGGTATCCGTGTGTCCACTGCTTGGTAAGGGGGGGTTTCACATTTGGTTTTGGGGAGTTGGGCACCCAGAAGTGAGATGTTGCAATGTTCATTATCATGTCCATGCTACTTTGAACATAGACTTCTCTTCTTGAGGCCAGGTGTTCTCCCTCCCCAGCTCAGTGTTTGCTGACTTTCTGAAACTGCATGCAAGAGAGGTAAAAGGCCACTCTCATTAACAGAATCTCCTGTAGGGGAAGGTGCAGGAGGCTTTAATCTGGACTCCGGCCCCCATAAAGGCAAAAAGGAACAGAAAATTCTGGACAGAGAGTGAAGCAGTACCCTATCCAGTATCCTATCTAAGGATGTTTGCTAAAGGATCCCTCCTCAAGGGAATTCAGGGCTTCGTACCTGTTCAGGAAAGCCAACTTCTGGGGTACTTCTCAGCCTAGCTTCTCTCAGAAATATTCTCTCTGACAGCATCACACTCCCTAGGAATCTATAAGTAGTTCTTATCCTTTAGCCATTGTCAGAAATGCCTCTCTGCTCTGCAGAATAGTGGTGAAAGGTCTCTGACTCTCAAGGAATGGACATCTTGACATTAGGGATGCTTCCTGGCTCCAAACAGCCAGCTTTAGAACAGACTACAGCTTTAAAAAGCTGTACTTAAATCAGACGTGAAGAATTGGATGTGCAGTTATGTCATCAAGACGTTTCCTTTGCTGTTGCTCTATTCCCAGTTTTAGCTTAGAGACTGGAAAAAATAAAGACATGGAGTTTTTTATTTATGGATTGATTTTTTTTTTTTCAGGACGGGTTAAAATACAGGGTAAAAAACATATGAATATATAAATGGTTCCAAGGAAAGGAGCAAATCTGCTTTTCATCATCCACGCAATGCTGTGTGAGTTTAGGTTGCCCAGAATTTCCCAAATCACATACCTGCCTGGATTATCCAGTCACGCAACAGAGCCTAGCCCCTAGTTTGAGTCTTAAGAGCATTATTGGTAGCAAATGCAGTTTAAACTTCTGTAAAACCTCACTTGTTGTTTTCAACCACATTTCCCTTTGTTCATGTTGAAATAAATTATCAAATGTCTGGGTTGTTCAAAATTGAGTGGCATGTTGCTGTCGGAAATAAATAGCCATTGCTAGTCTTTGGGCTGTTGCTTCAGTTTGAGAAGCGGTTACATGATGTTCAGTGTGAGGTTTGCAACGTGAACTTGGGAAAAGAACAGGGGAGAGTTGAACTCCTGAACTCCTGACAACTCCTGAATCTGCATTTTGGAGAATTGTTGCAACTGCTATTGTTGACCTTTAAACGAGGTTTAAAGTCTTCTGCCATTGCTGATTCTGCAGCACATCTAAATGCAGTCGTACTAACATTCTTGATTAGACTTTGTGCTGAGTTTTATGTAATTATTTTTTTAAGAGAGGACACTCTTGGTTATTCCTAAGCCCCCTTTTTCTCTCCAGTTTGTGTTCATATTAAGCATTACAATATGAATTTGCAGATGACTCCATCTGATCAGAGAGGACAAGAAATGGGAGTGTGCTCAGTACTGGGGCATTTCAAGGTCCCCTGATTGGCAGTAGGGGTTGAAAGACATAGTCAAAAAGTCATTGATTTAAAATGAAGATTTTTGTAGAAGGTTACTAAAAATATGGAGTTGAAAGTTTCTCTTAAGATAAAAAAGACCTTATTTTGGGGCATGACACTTCATTTATTGGTAAAACCTACTTATTCTGAAAGGTCTGTAGTCACAAACGCTGGCTCCCAGGCATAGCACAAAATGATGGTCAGTAAGTTTTACCATCCCTCTGGGTTTTCCTTCTCCCGAACTGGGAGAGGGTCAGGGAGAGAGATGAGGAGGCAGCAGAGAGATTCGGAGAGCAAATCTGGTTTCCTCCCAGTGATCCGCAGGCTGCATCATCACCTCTATCTGCCTGCGGTCTGCGGAACCACCTCGCCCTGGTCCTGCAGCTGAACTCCTGGCAGCTGGTTTTGGCACAGCCCTGCGTCTGGCTTGGCACTCATGTAAGCTGTAGAAAGTTTATGAACGCATGATCTCAGTTAGGCTTCTGAAAACATACCTCGATCCATAGGAACAGCCGAAGTGAGGAACGTGGATAGTCAAAGCTTGCGTCAGTGCTGGGGAGCCAAACCGTGCCAAAACCCTCGCTGTCACGGGGCTGCGGTCCCCACGCTGTCGGGCTGCTACAGTGCCATGCAGAGCAGTTTTACAGCAGTTTTAGAGCAGTTTTGCCCCCAGCAGCTGATGCTCACCCAAACAATCCTGTTGCACAGAGAGGATTTAGCAGCCGTTCTCCACGGGCATTTTGGAAACCAGAGAGTTTAGTAATATGAACAGGCCAGAGGACATTCAGTTCTTTATTGCTGGTCTAATTTACTAGGTTGGACTATTACTAACTTCGGGGTTTGCAAGTATTAAATGCTTTTCTAATTATTCAGTTGTTTGAAACAGTGAAGATGTGCATTATTTCTTTCCTTACGGTGTATTTTCCATGACAGATGTGAAGTGTTTGGCTGTTATGATGTTGCATTTGTTATTTATCCTTTCCAGCAGTGCTGAGCGTGCCTTCAAAGTGCCACTTCAGTATGAATTATTTTAATAATTTAAGCAACTGTGAAATGAACGTTGTTTCCCAAATCCTCTGCGTGGGAAAGAAGGGTGTTTCAAGATCAGATTGGGTAATTTTACTGCTTACTTTTCCACCTTAAAATTTAAGGTGCTGTTAATTCACGTTTTTGTCCTATTATGCAGGTAGTCTCCCCTCTGTTGGTGCTTACTGAGTAGCAATAGCTGTAGGAACAATAAATTCAGGTGGTTTTATATGCACAGTTAAGTGTTAGGTAGTTGTCTAGGCTTGCCTTTATTAGCTGGCTGTAGCAAAGTAAACATTTTTACCTTTGTTCTAGAAGATTTGTACATTTACTTTGCAATCCCTTTGCAAACTTTCCACTTATCTCAGGGTTCAGATAGATTTATTTTACTTTACTTTAACCTAAGTGTCCTCTATTTTTCCTTCACACAATTCTGTTATGGATATTTGGATAATTAGAGCTTAAATCTTGGGCGTGTATGTTGAGAATTGTATCACTGAAGATATTGGGGCTACACCTTTGACAAAGCCTTGTATTTAAAATAATAATTAAATGGTAAATAGTTTCGTTATAATGCTTTTGTTGTTGAGTATTTGAATGGATATGCCAACAGCAGCACACCTCTAAAATTGTATCTGAAAATTAAGGTGACAGCTAGGTAAAATACTATTGCAGCAACCTAAATTGAGAATTTTGTACTTACTGCAGCTTTATGATCTCCCTTGTAAAAATAAATAATTTTTTAAAAATCCTGCCTTTCAGTTTATGATGGCAACTTGATGTCTGCTGGATAATATAATGATGAAACCATATTTGTGCACAGTCACCATTTTTACTTCCTGGTTGGACATTTTGGTTTGCAAGAGCATCCCTTCGGAGCACACAGGCATTTTACTGGCTTATGGCCTTGCTTTATGGGATTTACTTCCCTCTTTAACATTTACTACTAGGGGTGATAAATCGTGAGGAGCATCGTGCAGTCTGTTTAATACAAGCAATGGTACTTTTATTCTAAAAATATTTTGCCGGAAAATGTGCAAATTTTCAGGACAGAAGTTCCCTGGCTGCCTTAGCCAAGCAGCATTGTAGCAGATCTGTGACTCAGAGTCCCGAGACTGGCAACCTTAGCAGCCTTTCTACTTCACTGCAAGCTTTGTGTGTCACCACATTGTATTTTTCCATTGTCTGAACTGTTACGCTCCCTTGTATGATGCATCTTTTCCTCCTTTGTGTGCATTGGTGGTCTGTCCATGGCCACAGCCTTTATGACTTGTATTTTAAGCTTAATTAGAAAAGCATTGTTCCTAGTTAGGTTATTAAAGTGCAAGGCAATTATGTCAGTCACATCATTTAGAAGAAAACATTTCTGAGTGCTTAAATAGCAGTCATATAAAGTTTTTATCCCTTTTTGCATAAGATCTAAACTTATGCAGGGTGAACACCAGCAAAAGTGGAGCCCATATACCTTTGCAAAGACTGCTGATGTTAAAGTCCACGTTTCCTGTTGCTGCTGACATCTTTTTAAACAAACGCAGCTATTTCAAGCACGACTTTTTGTTGTAGTACATGCCAAGGAATCGTCCTTTAATGTGTGTTTCCCGTTTTCCAGCTGGTTTGCTTTTTGCTGCTGCCATGCTAACCCTTTTTTACAAGGGGAAAGAGAGATCGAAGCGTGTGCTGACAAGCTGCTGCTGCTTAGTCTGCCTAAGGAGGTGCAGGAGCTCTACCTGGTGCTGGCAACCAGAGTGGTTGTGTCTTGTCTTTGGGGTGTTTTTACTCTGTTAGCCTGCCTTACAGACAGCCTGATGACTGTTACACTTGCTGTCTCAATCACGTTAACTCTTTCTACCATCATGCCTTTTATTTTTGTTTTCCCTATGTAGACATGCAGGAAGTGGGAGTTTTCCCAATTTACAGCTAGTAGGGTCTCTCTCACACCCATTTGCCTCGTCTGTACCGTATGCTTTCAATCTCTTGACTCTGGCAAGCTGAAACATTTAGAGCTGTCTATGCTTTACGTTTCTTGTTGATGGTCTTGTCTGCAGGTTTAGGGTTAGGCGCTGTGCCCGGCTCCTCCAGGAGCTGCAGATCTCGAACTTGAGCAAAGCAGTAAGCTGATGTGGGTGCTGGAGCATCAGAGTACAGACCTCGATTCCCGCCGGTGACATGGGGCCAGCAGCTCTGATTACAAGTCATCAGCTGCTAACCATTCACTTGGCCAGTGCAGGCTTCCCACGCAGCTACGTGAAATCCCAGCCTTTTCCTTAGGGTACGTCCGTAGAGGAAGATGAAGGCATGTTTTAGGAAGGATACACACTCTCGTGTCAGTTTGTCTGGGGCCACTGATGGTCATTACTAAATTGTTGCGATGTGAGTTGAGTGAAGCTAAATCAGCACACGTGACGTGGCTCGAGGAACGTCAGAACCAGCACAAAGTGAGCCTGCAAGTGAGGAGGGGATAAAGATAGGACGTGGCAGTGGTCCCTCTTCTGTTTTCTAAAGATCCACCTCCACTAGGGTAGGCTAAATGAAATGGAGTGTAATGATACTAAGATGATCCTTGTTGTTTAGTTTTCTTATTATTCAAGGGCTTGTTTTTGTGGACAGAGGTGTCCTATGCAATAAAAGCAATTCACAGACAACCCAGTAGAATATATAAAGCAATTTTTCAGCACTGGCTGATCAGAGTGAAAAGAAAGCAAAGAGCTTCTATTTATGGACCGCTTTCTTAAGTGTTCATTAGACAGCTTTAAACAGATTAACATAAGTTATCCTAAGTAGTTTTTAATCTTTCCTAATGAAACCGATAATTAAATTACAAAAATATTGAAACTTAGACTTTCCCACAATTACTGAACCAATCAGGAAGTATTCATAGAATGACTTCCCAGCCCCAATGTGCAGATTATTATTTCTTTAGTGGGAAAGAGTTTTGAGTAAATGAGTTCACCCTGCTTTCATAGGGTACTGCTTTGCAAAACCAGGTATCACCATTTTAGACCAGAAGATGCTCTATTCTTTCACACATCACTCTTTGTGGGAAGGCATCTGTGATGGTACAGTAATAAGAGAGGGAGAAGAAACCTGAGGAGCATCTCCCACTCAGATGTTCTGCACGAGAACTCTGATCTCCAAACTCAGCCTGAATCCTCATTTCCATGATCCATGCCATCGCTGTAGGGAAGTCTTGTCTTAGTGCGTAGTAAAGGTGCTAATACAAGCTGCCAGCCAATAATGAGTTTAACAGGGAAAATAATTTTAATAGTAAATAATTTTTTGCTATTCTATCTTAGACAATACAAGCTAAACATGAAAATAATATATAAATACCCTAAATGTTTTGGTTTGTTTTTTTAATTTGATGAATTAGACAAGGAAATGTTGCATAATTAGCAGTAAATGTAAGAAAGGAAGGACATTTTTATTTAGTGGTATCACGTCAGGATTTTCTATTATTTTTTTAAGAAGCTCATTCAGTAATACTGGCTAAGTTATATCACTTCATCATTCAGGTATTAGCCATGCTGTGATGGTGACCGTGCTGAAGGACAACCCTTTGTTATTGTTTATTTAATCTATCCCAGGTTCTAAAATTTTGGTATATGAGCAGTAGGTTACTTTGCTTTCTTAATTAACCACGTGTGTGGGACATTGCCTCGAATATTTGGCGATGCTGAGTAGAACATACTGGCCAATTCCGCTTTGAACATTGCTTATCTTCATTTATAATGCAATTATTCTGCATTCTTGCTGCCTTATCTTTACAGCTTTACAATGGTGTCTGGTGTTCGGTGAAATCGTGCTTATGCATACACGGGTTTTATTGATTTCATGAGCACATGTAATGTTGGGAAGCGTTTGAGCAATCTGAATGTCATTGGCAGTTCCTTCTGGCAGCTGATGCGTTGGGAAACTAACTTCTCCCTGTAATATACCTACGGTGTACCATAAAACAGTAGGCGACCACTAACTAGGTTTTCTTTGTAATTAAATCTCAATGATGATAACCACCGAAGTCCTAAATGAGGTTCGTGCTTGTGCTATTACATAAGCATAAAAACGTGGGTAAAAGGAGGGAAGATCGGATACTTCTCCCTGGATGCTTCACACTCGTAAAAGCCCTTCCGACTGGTACGGGGTTCAAGGCAGAATGACTTTTACTTGGTCCTTGTCTGCTTACAAAGTGGATTTCCTGGTTCCTATGAGGATGTTACAAAGCTGAATATTGTCCTTTTTCTATGGCTATGGTCTTGTGATCTGTTTTTGCTCCCTTTCAAGAACAGACTTATTTTTTTCTTCTTTTTTTGCTAGAAATATTGCTGTATAGTGTCGTCTTAATATGCATTAGTCTCCTTTTCCTCCCTGTCCCTTAACACTGATAATTTAGGTCTGGTTTTTATAGACAAAGGGCTGTAGGCCTTTATTTCTGTTGAATTTACTTCTCCAATGACTTCCAGGTTTTTCCACTTGTGGTAGAAGAGAGGGATCATAATTACATTTGAGGGATGGACATTTGCTTCTTCAGATTTCATGACTGTCACTCCTTTTTTCCCATTTTGTTATGATGAAGACAGTCTGTATCCATAGTTACTTTCTGTTGGTGATTTCTTTTTTCACTTCTCCATCATACAAGTTTCATTAAATTGACAAAAACGGCTCAGACAGCTTCACGGCATTCCTAATGTTTGTTAGCAGGAGGTAAAGAACATCCCATCAAAAATCTGAGTTAAGATGAAAACACTGCAGTGGCAGCTTACGTATGTCAATTGTCCTCAATATGATGATCTTTTTCCTACTAAAACAGATAAAATGCTATGTGACGACAACATCTGTATTGTTATAGATCCAATTTAATTCAGCCATAACAAGCACTATTTGGAGGATTTTTTGGCCATCTAATATGTTACAGAAATTTCTTTGAAGAAAGTTAAAGCTCATATCACTTGTATTTTGCAGAGACCGCCCTTCTTCCACTACTTCCATAAAGTAATTTTAGTCATACTAAACTAAATTTTTAATTTTCTGGTATCTAAACCCGATAAATGCACAAGTATGTTAGCAGTGCCCTTCATGGTAGATCTTTTGCCATCTTTGACATATCATTAGGAGAATCAGTCATGCATTCGTATTGTGGTAAATTGTTGCATTATGTAATCTTTGTTCTGTTAGAACGTGGATTTAGAGAAGCAACATTTACTAAAAAAAAAAATCTTTGGGGTTTGTGATTTTGTTTTGCAATGCCAGAGATGTTAGCTGGATTTTGTAAAATATTTCTTCTGCTCCTGCACTTTGTAACAGTTCTTCAGGGATCTCTTGAAGCATTTAATTTCTCTTTTCCTTTAAGACAACATTTTTATCTAACACTAATTCATCATTCAAATAACCCAAATTTCTGTTTAGTATCTTTTTATTTAGTACAGCTTCTTCTTAGTACAATACTTTGCATCCTCACCCTCAGATAATCATACTTTTACAGTAAAACATTCAACATATAAATGTCTTGAGGAAACAGGCACAGAAATGTTTTTGTACGTTTAAGTTCTTTAAGTTTTCCTTAAAGTTTTTTACTTACATGAATAGCAACCTCATTAAAATTATTATGATGTCTAACATCATCTGCTTTCTGTATATACATACTCTTTTAAACTCAGTTCTGCAAGATGTGCATCTCTTCATTTGCTGCAAGCATAACCATTTCTCATTCTAGAGTCTCACAGGTTATAGACGCATTATGAAGTAAGGGTAATTCTGAATTGCAAATTTTCCTGTTTTCATCCCAGAGTTTTCGAAGATGTCTGCAGATATACCATTAAATATTAATATCAAGGAGCCCCGATGGGATCAAAGCACTTTCGTTGGACGAGCCAGTCACTTCTTTACTGTAACAGACCCCCGGAACATTTTGTTATCTGATGCCCAGCTGGAAAATGCAAGACAAATTGTGCATGATTACAGGTATGGCCGCTAGTTGTTTTTAATGCTGGCCCGTAGAAACCATGACAGTGCTAAGCATACAGTTACATATTTTAAAGGAAATACTTAAGACACTGTATCGCCCTGTCTTCTTATTTCAGGCTTGAAACGCTAGCAAATTTGCTAATGAATGGGGAAATTATGTCATCTGAGAAACTCTATTAAGTATTTGAAAATACAGAAGTGTCTAAATCTGAAAACAGTTAATATGACAACAGTGTTTAAAACTGCCTCTTACGTGTTATATTGTTGGGGCATGTGGTTTATTAAATCCAGGTAAATTTTCAAAGTTTCAAACTAATGACTCCAGAGATTTTAGCTCTACATTTTAGCACTAATATCCTAATATGGTTTCAGTAAATAGAAGTTTGATGTTGGATATATTGACTCAGCCAACATAAAAACTGCTAGGAGTTTTGATTCTTTTTATTTCGCCAGTTCATTTAAAAGCTGAAGACCTACAAGCTAGCTATGAGGGTAGATTAACTTAGTATGAATATCCCCAAACCCTGTGATGTTACATTTGTCTCTGGAAGTTGCAGCATTTTGTAACAGTTGTGCTTTTTGCTGTTGCTTTGTTTTTTTTCAATTTGTCCCCAGACAAGGTATCGTGGCACCTGGGTTGACTGAAAATGAATTGTGGAGAGCAAAATACATCTATGATTCAGCCTTTCATCCAGACACTGGTGAAAAGATGGTCTTGATTGGCCGAATGTCAGCTCAGGTACCCATGAACATGACTATCACAGGTTGTATGATGACCTTTTATAGGTAAGTAATGGCGGTGTTACACATATCTAATTTGTAAGCAAATGGTTAAGTGAAAATCAGTGTTATTTTAGAAGATGTGTAATAAATATTTGAAAATGTAAAATTCTGCTTCTTTTTCTCTTCTCTCTCTGCTTTCCCTCACACCCACACTGATTAGTGGTTTCCTCTAGAAGTAGCTGTGAGATAAGCCCTTGGCCCCTTCTACTCCTTCACCAAATATCCCTCTTTTCCTCTCCAAACTGGGAAAGTTGAATGTTCCAAAACCCCATCCTTGTAGGAGAGTTGTGTGAAGGACAAAGAGGCGGAGATACGTGGGAATCTCTAAGCTTAGAGATTTGGCATGTAGGACATACTTTCTGCCAAGTAAGTACTAACTATGCTTCTGTCCATCATTAACCAAGTTCTCCAGCTCCTGTTGATCCTTCTATTTCCTTATAGTTCTTGAATCACTGATACAGTGAAGTCCCCAGAAGTCAGTGGACTTCTGTTAGTAGTCTTTGTGTTAGAAATATTTTTGTGAAACAATGCTTTGTTAGCAAGAATTAATAGAAATTTCAGAGGAAATAATAATTGTATGCTTGAAGCGAGATTTTACAAATTCTTGACTCACCCATTCCAGAAAGGCACAGTCATTTTGGAAAGCACTCTGCTGTGTTTTTAAAAAACAGCCAAGATAACGAATAAAACAATCAGTCTAATTGCCCATTCACGAGTACTGCTTTCTGTTAAGTGGTTATTCTTTTATGCATGTTCTGTTATCATCTACAATACTTATACATAATATAATAATACAGCAGCTCTATACTTTTTTCTTTTTTTTTTTTTTTAACATTATTCACATAGTCACTCAGATTCAAAACTAGGTTGTTTTAGCCTGGAAGATGTTGGTTTATTAGGACCAAACCCTTAGCAGAAGATTTTGTAGAAGTGTTTAGATGATGCAGTTTAGGCTCTGTCTTACTGCGTGCCGCTGTGTTCTGGTTACTGCTGGTCACTGGGAGAAGCAAATTCCTCATTATACCTATGAGGGCTTTTAGGCACGCAGTAAAGCAATGTGAGTCATGCCTGACCTTTGCAGTGGGCCTAACATCCTCTACCACCACAGTAGCAAGGAAACAGGAACAGATGAATCAGGAAAGAGTTGCTCATGCGTAAGAAGAAAGGAGAAAGAACAGCAGTACTGATGGAGAAAATCCAGCTAGTTTATCACTGTTACTTTGGTTTCTCATTCAGATACCAGAAACTAGAGGGAGTAAGAATACAATTTCAAATTTCTGTTATCTTTCATTTTTTGCAGTCTTATGAAGTAGCTTATCTTCCTATTTCAGAATCAAAGCCTCATGACAGACACACACCTTCTTATTCTAGCATCTCTTCCTTGCTTTCCTGCTTGTTGCAGAATAATCCGTACAACTACTGCTTTTTTGTGTGTGCTCTTAATGTCCATTTTAGCCCTTCAGTGAGAACCACATTTCTTTATTGTCACTGCCACATTAGCTTGGCAAATAGGCACTCTGAGACTTGTGCAGAATACGTTTGTTTTTTTTGTTTTGCTGCCCCCTCACGCACATTCGCAAGCCAGCACCTTTGAGTCCTAAGGCATCTGCATACTGGCAGTGGCACCGTTTATGAGAACTCCTTGGAGATTTTTGTGCTTGGTCATTTTGACCCATCATTAATGCTGTACTGAACCAGATTAATTTCTGTGCTGTACCTGTACTCCTTAAACATCCAGATATTTGCATGACAAATAATTTTCATTTTGGAATGTCATCTTTGGTTTTCCATGTATCTGAATGTTTTAGTGTCTTGGAGATATATTAAACGCTGAGGTCATATTAGCTTTTTGAAGACTGAGAAGATAAACCGTATCTCTTAAAACCCAATTCTCAGTCACTTATGGAGCTTTTAATGAGAACAAGTCAACTGTAAAGGAATAACAACAATGGGAAAGTATTCTAGTTCTTAACAGACATTCTTTTTTTTTTTTTTTTTTGAGAGGTTTGCTGTAATGGTTTTGTTATTACTACAAACCGTTATCCCAAGTGAACCTTTCTGTTTATTTTCAGTGCTTTTAAAATCTAATCTTAGGAGTAGCTTGTAGTTTCATTATTAAGACAGTATCTCATTGACTGAATTGTTTTATTCAGATGAACAAGAAACTGCATGATTGCTGCTTGCATAGGCTTTTCTTGATTTGCAATCATTTTTCTGTGCTGTTGATTCGACTGTGTTTTCAAAAATGCTAATAATTGTTTCTCTTTTCAAGAACGACACCAGCGGTGGTTTTCTGGCAGTGGATTAACCAGTCCTTCAATGCTATAGTAAATTACACGAACAGGAGTGGTGATGCCCCAATTACCGTCAGGTCAGACACTGAACCAGATACTTCCGATATGTTTATAAGTTGCTCTCTGATGTACTGGAACAAGGTTGGTCTTTACAGTTTGAGATGATAGATAAGTTTGTTTATCTGTGTTTATTATCATTCTGATACTCATAGACAAGAAGCATGAGAATGATGGAGGTGAGACCTCTGTTTCTGCCCTTAAAGATAAGCCTAAGCACCTCAGTCATAAGCACTTTATCAACAGCACAGGATTTAAGAGCAGTCTGTGTTGCATTGATCAGTCACCCACTTGAAAATGCTCTCACTTTGGTGTTATACTAAGGTATTTCTAAGTTGATGTGTTGTGTAGATCTCCAGGTGTCTTTCAGTGCTACCTTCCTCTCTGTGTCCTGCAGTGTAGTGCACACAATACTCTGTGCTTACTTGCAAAGAGGACCTTTCAAGGAATTGGTCTGTACAGTACTTTAAATGAAGGCAAAGAGAGAGATTAAATAGGTGCAGAGAGCTAGAAATCATGAGTAGGAGACTGTGGAATTGCAGTGCTTAGCTTCCTGGTTTTGAGACTGGCTTTCCTGTAGATGTCTGGTAGGAAGCAGTGGATTAGAGGATGTACAGACACCTCTGAGCTAGTAATTATATAAAGTGTGGTTTAGGGCATATTGAGTAGGATTTGGGTGTTTACAGCATAGCTACATTTATGGTTTTTTTGTACAGTTGATTTCAATTGTTCTTGCAGACATGGCCTTAGAAATCTAAACTGATTTTATTAGTTTAAGCAATTAAGAAATTAAACACAGAACTAAATTCTAGAAAGCGTGCATTCAGATGCAAGAGAAAATGCTGAACAGATAGCAGTGCAGAATCAGTAGAACCTGGTTCAAAGTTAAAATGTTGTCTGCATGTTGTTTCTACCGATGGCGAAAGAAAAGTGTTTAATTTATTGTCCCATTTGACTGTTCCATTGTTTTCTTACTGCAGTGTCACAGAAAGGTCTACTTTTTAAATTTCATAGGTGGAGGGGGATAACTGCATGTGTAAAAGGCTGTTATTTTTGAAAATGCAATAAATGTAATTGTTGTGCATGTGCAAACATTTTTATTTTTGTTTTAGCCAGCTGGGAACAGCCTATGTTTCTGCTACCACAGGTGCTGTTGCAACAGCTTTAGGACTGAACGCACTAACAAAGGTATCGCCGATACTTTTTTCCATTCTTAATGAGATTTTTGGTGTTCTATGAAATGTCTCATTTCTCCTCCTGTGCCTATGTCATGTTGTGCACAGCTCCCGTTATGGAGTTGTAATTGCCTTCTTTAGATCCCAATCTTATTTTTCCCCCAAATAGATGCTTTTATATATATTTTTAAATGTCCTATACTTGCTGTTTTCATAACACAAAATGTATCCAATGTAAGTGCACTTTTTTGCAGTTTCTTTTTAACATGTCAAAGTATCCAGTGGTGTTTGAAAGTTAATTGGAGTGGATGTGTAATTACAATAATGTGGGACCGTTAAACCATGAACTGTACGGGTGTGTTTTTAAGGTGCAGTATCACTTCTGCAAACATGGAAGCCTACTCTAGGCTGGCTGAAGAATACATAAAGAGGTGCTTCTCTTAAATGCAGAAAACTCAAATTCTTTCAGGAAATGCACGGCATGTTCAAGAAGGAAGATTTTTTACCAAAAAAAAAAAAAATCTATTTTATACCTCTCTGTTTATGCTGTAGTATACTAGGAGTGGTACAACACTGACAATCAATGCAATTCCAACTATACAAGACATAGGCTAGGTGAATAGCTTTGCACAGTGAGTGCCTGTAGATGCGAAGAAGCTATTACAAATGCTGCTGGCTGTAACCTTGCCAGTGGAGGCAGTGAAGTTAAGGTCTGTTTAGTGTTACCGTTGGGCTGACAAGCGTGCTCAGAAGCTGACACTTGTCTGCAGTGATGCTATTAAATTAAGATCATTTTTGCCAGTCTCCTGACAGCACTCACCTGACTGAAGTACTTATAACTTAGGTCTTGTTTCTTTTTTTGCCTTTGTCCCACCAGTGATTTTTTGCTGAATTTTAATTTAAAGGAAATTAATCTGGTCTGTCATGAACACATGAAGCATCTGAATATGACCTTTTGAAAAAATGATTATGTAATAATTTTTCTTTTTTTCTTCCCTCTGTCCTTTTCATAGCATGTCTCACCTCTTATAGGACGGTTTGTTCCTTTTGCTGCTGTTGCTGCTGCTAACTGCATTAATATTCCACTAATGAGACAAAGGTAGGGAAAAGAATGAAGATCACTCATTCTAGAAGAAAGGATGTTATTGAGTTTTTAGATCAGCAAGGTACTAAATAAAGAACATTATGTATCTTTAACCTGTTTCTGAACCTTGCAAAGACCTCATGCATGATCTTGTTTTGATTGATTGATGGTGACACGTATAAAATAGAACATCCTTATTCTCTTCAGATAAATATCCATTTAGTTTTTCAGTCTTAGATCTCAGAAACCAAGTACCTGTCCTTCAAGACACGATCACATGGGCCCTTTAGATACAAACTGCACTTTGGAAAAATATAATCATCTCAAAAATGGTGCTTCAAATCCCACATACAGAAGTTAGTCATAGAAGTCAGGCTTTGGAGTTCTATTTAATTATCTGAGATTACAGAAATATGCACTTTCTCAGCAGCAAAGTTTTATATATATGTTCTAATTTGACTAGGACTAAGAGTAGAAATAAGGAAAAACAAATTAAAAGCATCCTCTTATAAACACAAAGTTATAATCAAAAAAGGGAATCTTTGAAGTTTATATTCACAGCAAAGTTCAATCCATAGTATTTTATTTCCTATAGAAGATGGGGAAAAGAATTAAGGCAGTCCTCAGTATATATGCCCTTCTGTCTGCTTCTCACTCTCTGAAAGGTTCTCCCCAGAATGCAAGTTTAACACCTAATCCTGTGCTTAAGCAAAAGGTAGAGAATAATACAGTTATAGAAATGTAGTTAGCTTTGTGCATACTTGTATGCTTTCAAATATGCTCTTGGCAGTTAAAATGTAAACCCAGACTAGCATGCCAGAGAAGGATTTCACAAAGACTTGTTTTAGTTTAGTTAAACTAATCTTTCTGTATTCCCTGTGTTGTCTGTGGAAGAGGACAGACTACTCTGAGAGCAGTCCAGAAAATTTTACTCTTCTGAATTTTTTTGAAGAAACCTCTCCCTTCTGTGTACTACAGAAGTAATTGATCTTGGAATATGTGTGACCAGGTTCAAGTGTCAGATTGATGTTACAAATACTCAATTGTTCACTTTTTAGCATATTTTCCCCCAGACCTTTCTCTGTCTTTTGAAATATTTATGCCAAACATGGAAAATAAAATAAATAATATAATTGTTATATTTGACAAATTTAAAGATGAGAAAGATATGTTGCCAAAAAAGTGGATACATGTTTGTCAGTCTGTTATATTTTTCCTTCTTATTCAACAGGGAACTAAAGTTTGGAATCCCCATCACAGATGAGAACGGAAACAGACTGGGTGAATCAACAAAAGCAGCTCAACAGGCAATTACTCAGGTGGTTATATCAAGGATTCTTATGGCTGCTCCTGGCATGGGTAAGAGTAACTTCAAATACAGCTCTTGATTATGATTTCCTAATGTGAGAGAGACCTTAAATTCTATATAAGTGATTTTCTCAAAATCAAATTATCTTACAATTATGCATGCAGTATTTATATTCGTTACATTTTAAACCTACATTTCTTACTGTAAAAACATCCACAGTATGTTACACTGAAGTGCAGCAGATCAGTTATTGGGATGCATTTGCAGAAATGATACAGATAGCAAAGGAATGGTAACAAGTTCTGCTTGACTGGAAGTGGTTTACTGAAAAGTAGATGTTTTGACCTGTGCCAAGTTACTGAACTCAGGTTTAGTTATGTGTAAAATTAGAAGTTCCACTTACTGGGAGAGTCTGCTTTTCTAAATAGCAATCCAGTATCTGGGTATGTGAAATGAAAGCTCAGTTAATAACAGTTGAGAAAATTGAGTTACAGTATCGGTTTATCTAAACAGAAAGTTAAACCAAAGTGCCTTTTTCTCCAAAGTTGACTCTTCTTTAATTTCATTTGCAGCAATTCCTCCGTTTATAATGAACACATTGGAAAAGAGAGCATTTTTGAAGGTTAGTCTTAGATAATCTATGTATATGTATTTTGCATACTAAGTTAATACTTTCATGTATTTAAAATACTTTGAGTCTTGATATTTTCTTCCCAAGCACTCCTGGAGTCATCATTGTAGAGCATGCTTTACAGCTGTTGCTTTCTTTGACTTTCATAGGCAGAGATAACTTGGTTCTTTTTATCATTCTGTAAAATTAAGATATTGTGAACTTTTTTGTTATTCTAGTAATTATCCTTAAAATGCAGAGTTTCTCCTAATAAAGAAACCTTCCTTTTATCAAGACTCAGCATGTAGCTTATGCAAAAAACAGTGAAACTTTGTATAATGTTTTTTTTTTACCCAGGATGAAGAAG
Organism: Cygnus olor; assembly: GCF_009769625.2. Lineage (NCBI taxonomy): Eukaryota > Metazoa > Chordata > Aves > Anseriformes > Anatidae > Cygnus > Cygnus olor. The sequence goes on along the minus strand of NC_049182.1, from coordinate 9,472,510 downwards.
CACGGGAAGTTGCTTATTTCTATTTCTTTGTCTAGGATATAAGTTTCTAAAATATTTCAATTTTATTTCCTATTTTTTCTGTTCTTCACACTTCTTGTGTGTAGCTTGATTACCCTTGTCCCCCATTAACAGGAAACACTATTGCTCAGAATTTTAAAACAGGAAATGTGGTGGATGAGTTTTAGAGTAAAAGTCTGTCCCTGCTGCTTTTATCTCCCAAAAGAAGTGAAACTGCAGTGCATCCAAATATACTACTTGCTTGCAATTTAAAGAGCCCTATCCTGATTTGACTTAATTGCTGATGGCTTTTGACCCATGCCCTGTGTGAAGAATAATTTTAAGCAGCTGTTATGTTCTTGAGAACATAATACTCAGAACATTAGCCTTTGTTTAAAAAAAAAATTGTTGATTGAGAACAAAGATGATTTTACATGTTTTCAACATGAGAGAAACGTCAAAAATGCAGTGAATTCAACTGGCAAATACATGGCATTTGTGAAGAAATTGTGAAAATTCTCAGGGTTTGCAGACAGATCTATTGTTTTTGTGCAGTATAATCAATATAAAGGTGTTGTGAATTTTTCAGATCAGCAAAAATGAGCGATTTCTTCAGTGACTACTCAGTGGTCTTTGGTACCATCATGACCGTTTATGCTCACCTGTTCCTCCCCCTCAGCCTCAAAGACTGAGCAGAGGTGAAACACTGCTCTGCAGGTAGTCAGCTGTAACACTTGGTAGAGATTAGTATTAAAACCATTAAGGAATGAGCTGCATTTCTAACAAGCAGCTTCTGCATGTTCTCTTGAGGTTTCAGTCACACCATCCAGAGAACGCTTTACTAACTCATTTCTCTTAGCCTGCTTTGCACGTCATCACCACTCTTTAAAAAAAATCTGGTAAGCTTGCCAAAGCCTACTAAGCAATATGCAAGGCCAGAAAATAGTCAAATGGATTTTAAATAATGAAGAAAATAGAATGATGTTCTGCAGTAAGATAGAAAGAAACAAATCCTTCTGGAATGCTGGTCTCGGTGATAGCAGGCTATCATCCTCTGACACTTAAAATAAGATACAGATTATATAATTCTATTCATCCCATATTCTGATAGTGTTTTGCATGAGGACATTTTGATTATAATGTTAGTATAAATTACACTGTTCCCAAAAGTTATTACTAGAAAATGATTCAAAAATGTTTTTAGAACACAAGCACATACTTGCTGGTTCAAAACGAATCTTATTACTTCATCAGAAAGCTCTGACAATTTTTTGTGTGTGTGTGTGTGTTTTTGCCTTAGGTTTCAGCACTGGCTTTGGCTGCCTTTTATGCAGTTAAGCAGTCTAGTGATTCTTGATGATGTATACTGGCTATATTATTTTTCCCTGCTGACATGCACTTGACTAGCTGTGTGCAGAACCAAATTTATTTGCTGCAGCTGAAGGATCCATAAACAACTGTGCCCTGAGGCACAGGGTTTTAGTTGCAGATAACCTTTCTCCTAAGGAAATACTTCATTTCTTTCATAGAAACTTCTGAAAATCTCAATTGAAACTGAAGCGTTTGATTTATATTACCACTCTTGCATCTTCAGCTGCTGTTTCTCTTCTGTTCTGCATACTGTGTTAACATTCAGCTTGATTCCAGAAACTTCCTCTTATGTCCTTAAAACAAGCTATCTGGGATCTCTTAGTCTGCAACTAAAATATGTATTCAAAGCTGCTACAAAACTAGAACAGAGCTTCTTTTTTTAAAAAAAAAAATCTTTCTTGAATGCATTATGCCTTAAATTATTCCATGCATTTCTAACTTAGCTTTTCATTTATTTCCTTGAAAACAGGCATAGCTAGACTGGGAAAACTGAAAGGTTTGGGGATCTAACAGTAAAAGGAAGCAGTTAGAGGGGAAAAAAAAAAACTGATTCCCCTTTTGGGTTTTGTTGGTTTAATTATCACTTCTCAATTTTCTGTTTGTGCTAACTGCTAAAGATGCCACAAAGTCATCTGGAAGCGAAATCCTAATTTGAAACTGCCTTCTTCTTTAGTTAAATGATAGATTTTTAACAGACTGAATTCTTCTGTCCTCTTGTATTTCTCTATTTTATCTCTTTGGAAGGATGTGTAGTCTCTGTTTGGGACTTGCTTTACTGTTTTTAAATTGTTCCCTGGGCATCTATTGACCTTCTAGGGTCAGTGTTTTTACTTTACCGTCTCTCTTAATTAGTGCAGTCTGATAAAATTCTTGAAAAATAAAGGCTATAAATCAGATCGGGCACCTTGGCAAAATTGTTCCACCAAATGAAATAGATTTTATTTATATTGTCTACACTAGACACCTATCAGATTAATGACCAGCTCAGTTGAAAGCTGAAAACCAGCATCTATTACTATCATGATACTCTTCAAGTCTTTTTAGCTATAACAAGATGTTTGGGGCTTTTCTGTTATGTATCTCATACTGCAATATTTATCATCCCTCTCCCTTAATTCTCCTCATAGACTGGAGCCATTCAGAGTACCGAGTTTGACTTTCCATCAGTCAGTCTCTTACCACTACAACTCCCCCAATATATAAAATTTAAAGCCTTTTGAGTAAATTTATCCCAAATGAGAATCAAATGAAGGTATGGTTAGAGGAATGCCAGAACAGTGGAGCACAGCTGAATTCAGTCTTTATCCTTCTTGCTTGCTGTCTTTTTCCATTTATTATCTATTGTTACAGGTTACTGCTGAATTGCACAGCTCTTCCTGCACTCATTTCTGGATTACAGATTGACTCAAGGGAGAAAAAAAAGAGGAACAATCTCCTACATCATTTCTTCTCTCAGGCTCTGGAGAAAGTTTAATACACAGGATTGTTTACCGTGCCTCTTATGCTGCTATGACCTTACTTAGCACCATCTTTATCCTCCTGTGCTTTCTAAATTTCCTTTTTCTATTTCACATCTCAAGTACTGCCTGGCTTTTTGTTCATGTTCACCAGTTTTACCTCTGACTTCCACATCTTGAAAACTAACGCGTCTTGCAGAAAAACCATCACATTTGTTGAGAACATCATCCACTATAACACATTTTTACTCATTATCTATTTTGTTTAAAAATCAATTTGCTGTTATTGTAGCAGTTATATGTCCTACTTGCTGAAGGCACTGTTCTTATTATAACAAAAAAGCCCAGTACAGCAGAGTTATTTGAGTAGGTCTGGTTTTATTTCATTAGTAATTTCAACTAGAAATCTAACATGGGTTAGGGGAGGGGATTCCTCAATCATTTAGAGACCTACAGGAAAACTGTATTTCTTGGCATGTGTTCAATGTTGAGGAATATAGTAAAAAAAAAAAAATCTACATTATGGGTTGCTTTCTCTGCTTAGCCTCCCCCCTTCTTCCACATTTTTCCTTTAATAAAAGGTGTTGAGGTGTTCTCTTGCAGAACTGGAGTGTATTAGACTGTGTGGTAAAGGGGCGAGTTCCTACACATCAAAGAAAATCATAGGACAGGAGGAAGGGTTAAGAGGAATAGACTTTTTTTTCCCTTGGCACCTTCCTTATTTTTGCTTGGCAGTTGCTGTGGTGCACAGAACAAATCTCCTGTTCTGTATTAAAATCATTTGATGTCACCAAAGAGAGCTGTAGCCAGACCTGGATCTGCAAAGGAATACCTAGCCCAAATTCACTGTGCCCTCAAGAGGCATGGCAGCACATTGCACCAGTATCACCATTCCAGACTTTGACTGTGCTGCTAGCTGTGCAGGCTTACACGACTCAAAAAGAAACTGCCCACATACTCAGGTCAGGACCAGTTCATAAATAAAGCCAACAACCTACTAAAGTTTAAGTGACACTCTGAATAACAGCGTATACGTGTATCACTGGGAATTTTCTTATTGCTTACAAAGGACTGGGATCAGGCTCTCACACCAGAGCTCAGGCTTAAGGAATGCTGGTAATTGTGTTACCATCATCATGTAAAAGTCTTTCAAGTGCAACCTGTCCCTACAATTCAAGAAACAGGTTTCCAAGAAAATTGGAAGAAGAAAAGATGCTCATAGTCACTGTGTACCTTTTATTTTTAACAGAGATTTCCGTGGATGAGCGCTCCCATTCAAGTTGGATTAGTTGGATTCTGGTGAGTGATTTCTTTGGGTTGTCTCTGCTATTTTAAGGTGTAACTGCAGGTTTTTTGGAAAAAGTAGCAATATTTGCACTTTGTGAAAAAAAGAAAAAGCTATGTATTATAAGGCAGTAAGGACAAGAAGCTGCACAAATAATATATTCCTCCAGTGAGCTGAGAATGAGACTACAGCAGTTGCTTCATTTCCACATCTGTAACTGATAATACCATTAAAAAAAGCAAGTAGTTAGTAATGAAGAAGCTGCCAAGAAAAGAAGGGGCAGGGGAGAAGAAAGGGAGTGACAAGAAAAGGCATGTAGCAGCTTGATTAGAAAAGATGCTTTGCCTGCTATCTCCATAAACAATAATTGGAATCTAATCCTGTCACTTGAATTCTTAAAATGTTTGGTTAATGGAAGGTTTGGTTTGCTGTTGTCTAACATTTTATGTTGTATGTACGCCAATACAAAGCACTGAAAGGACAAATGAGTTTTATACACATTTTAAGGCTGGTATTGATGCTTTTAAGTACTAGACTGTAGCTAAATGATTTCATAAGATGTAATGCAGTGAGAAATAGGGTACATTGCATTTAATGGAACTTTACGTCACTGTCCACACTTTTTTGCCTAGAGAGTTTCAGATTTCCTTTTAGCACCCTAAATATTGTAAACCTATTTTTGTTTTCTCTAGTCTTGTGTTTGCAACACCACTGTGTTGTGCGCTGTTTCCTCAAAAAAGGTACGTATTCCTCTTAGGTTATTTTTTCTTTAATGTTACACTCCCAGATACATGCAAGATACTGCAAAGACACAAACAAATTGTCATTGCTTCCCAGAGCATACAGTCTCAATTCCCATATAACAAATGTGATAAAAATGAGAATATTCATAAAAGTAATAGTTACGTTACTCATCAGTAATACATAGTTGAATTGGGCTCACTCATTTACAAACTGCTAGCAGCTTCAGAGATGCAGTGAAGTAGGGATACAGCAAGAAGAGAGGTTTGGGTGAGTAGTTTAACCATAGCATTTCAAGCTGGAAACTTCCCTGGTTATAGAGAACAGCACTTGACTGTATGTGCTTATTTGCAATTTGATTGTTTTTCCAGAAAGAATTTCTCTTCAATACAAGAAGAGCTCAGTACTCAAAACTCTTAGAGAAAATATTTGTTATAGCTGAGATCAGAATGGAACCTGGATGGGTTACCTTCAACTGAAGTTAACTCAAATTGCAGGATGTACTATAAACAGGGTCTTGAATTCAACTAACCTGTCCCTCTCTCATTATTATTAGTGGTTGTCAGAATTACTACAGTAAGTTGACAAGCTGCTAAATGTTTAAAAGATGCCAGCTGGAGCTAAGTTGGTTAAAATAGTGAACATGTGTAGTTTCTAACTTCCAAAAAAAACCACTTAGTTCTCATCTGATTTAACTGAATAGCAAAAAGCACATAATACCATCTGTTTCCTTGCCTGGCATAGCAAAGAACTGTGGTTAAAAAAAAAGCATCACAAGGCTACCTGGAGATGACTTGTTTCGCTAGCTTGTCAACTAGCATAGAACTGTCACAGTACCACTGTACTGTGGTACAGTTCTTGATTCTAACCAAGACTCTGTTTTACAGGAAGATTAGATCTCAAACTGTGCTTAGGAAACTGCAGCTATTTACATGACCTGGCAGCTGAATTCACTTGACTGTGAGATGGCTCTTATAAAAATAAACATTTTATTGAACTGAATAAAGTCAGGCAGTAAGTTAAATAGGTAAATACATTATATTTAAGAAAAAACATCTTTAGGAAGGGAAGTTCCTAGTGCCAGCAACAACCTTAAGCAACTAAGTAGATTCCTACCCTCATGATAGTAGGAAATTAGCTGTTTCTTGATAGAATATCTCTATTGCCTTTTAACTGGAGGTTCATTTGCCCCTGTTCTGTGGAGTGGTTTCTCATAAAGAGTTCAAAAAAACCTGAAAACTTTTTTCACAATCCAGGAATTTTAAACAGATGCATCATCTATATTACTTGAGATTCAAGTGCTTGTTATATATAACCATCTTACTGTTTCTTTTGCTCAGTTCTATGTCTGTAACACGCTTGGAACCAGAATTGCAAGCCAAGATCCAGGAGAATTGCCCTGAACTAGAACGCGTATACTTTAATAAAGGACTATAATTCAAGGAGGGGAGAATATCTGTCAAGGAGGACCTTGAACTTATTTTTGAATTGTGTGCCAACATAGTTGAAAAGGAGAATTCACTTTTAACTGATCCTTTTGTTAAACAACTTTGATCATCTGCATTATTTTACATTTTAAAACTTTCCTTGTTGTAGTGTTTACATTACAAAAGGTCATTTTGTCCACTTTGGTATTGATTAAAAGTTTAACCATACATATCCAAAAAATGTTTACATAAGCTCTCAAGCAGCTACAATAATAAACAAGCACATAAAGGAGAATACTATTACATTGGATTTGCCACCTGTTCCAGTAACAATGGGGCAGGGATCTTTTTCTGACAAGTCATAGAGCAACTGAACGAAGTTGCCATCCTCTGCCAGCAACAGGACGGGTAGCTGAACGTGTCAGGAGGTTGTGCAGGAAGGGCTTTTTACCAGGAGGTTGGTTAGGTTGTAGGTTTTCCCTGTTGGCACAGAACCTTTTCTTTAAGGTAGACATTGGAGGAGCCTGGAGCTTCTGCACAGTGTGGTACTGCTCAGCAATACAGGCTGCTTTCTTCCGCAGATCCAATTTTACCAGCATCATGTTGTTCTGCAGTTCTGCCAGTGTTTGGTCCTGCAAAAGGAAAGATATTTATATATTAAGAAATGTGACAAGCCTAACTCCTTAGTTACTATGAACTGAAGAGGATAAAGTGCCTTTGCTGAAGTTCACTAACCAGTGTGGCCATACATAAAGGCTTTTTCTGTCACCAGTATAGCAGTACAATAACAAAATAGAAACAGTAAGGCTAAGAAAACACCAAATCCATCCTGCTGCAAACATGTTGCCATAGCAGCTATGACGGAGTGCAGTAGATAAAGGAATGAGAACTCTGAATTCTCCTACTGATGCAGACTGACAAGTGACTGAACAGGAACAGTTTGGGTCTCCTTTAGAGAGTTAAATATGCTGCCTGACTCAGCCACTGGAAGGTTAGCAGTATAGCTCCCCTAATATAATAGACAGTATGTGCCTAGAGGATACGTCATTTATATTTTTAGCTACAAGAACTTAGGTTTATCTGCTGATTATGTCAAAGTGCATAAATTAAGTCCCCTTGCACCTGCAACAAAACAGAACATTACCTGTCTAGCCAGAATGTCATCACATGTACAGAGGGTTTCTCGAAGTTTCCCAGCACTTGTGCTGTGGCAGCATGCCCTCTCTGCAGACTGAAGAGACTCCCCAAGTTTTTGTAATTCCAAACGCAGCAATCTGACATTCTACAGGAGGGAGAAAATTAACAGCTAGCTTTAACGTCATTCTAGAAACAGAGCCACTCTGAGGGGTAATCCAGACACGCAATATCAAAGGAGATTCATCTGAGTAAGGTGCACTGGGATCACAAACACCAACACCTTCTATATGATAAAGGTTTGTTTTCACAGACCCCTTGCTATCAACCATTCATTTAAAAACCTGGAGACAGCAGCTCCAAATGGTTTTAAATTGGCAACCTCTTTGCCCTGCAAGAGTTCCCTTCTGTAAGGGAGATGGAGTTACCTTCTGTCCATCCTCCAGCTTCCTGTCTACATCCACAGTAATGGGTTTGGCAGAGGGAGGTGGCTCCAATAATTTCTGGTACTTGCGCAGCTCTAGGAATATAGAAGATGTAGTGAGCAACAGTTCATTCATAAGCTTTAGGTTTTTCTTAAGTCTAGAATCCCCTTCAGACAAGCTGCCACAGGCAAGCTGAGAAGAGCTTTCAGTTTGTGCAGACATGCACAAACATTCCAGGCTTTTCCCTTTCAGTTAAGCAAAGGGACTCAACATTTTGAACAGGGAAACGATCCTGCCCTGAAGCGCGTCATGCAAAAAAAAAATGAAAAGTCCTTCCTGTCTATCCATCAAGTTATTCCTATCTTCTACAACTACAAACAGTGGTTACAGAATGTCTGAATCCAATGTACCTTGCTGAAAAAGCATCTCTAACCCTCTGTAAGGATTGCTTGGGCATAATTCAGAGCAAGTGCAGCATCACCGCCTTACCTGCTGTTGTTGTATTCAGCTCCATTTGACATTGCTCCAGTTTGGCTTTAGTATCTAGCAGCTCCTGTTGCAGAGCACACGAGGCAGCCACTCGCTTTGATCGACGCAAGCCTTGCTGCCCTGAGTCCTTTTGCATAACATCCAAGTTCTCCAATTTTTGTTTTGCCACCTGCAGAGCAGCTTGGAGTTCCTCAATCTTCTCATCACGCTCCTTAAAGCGAATTTATTCAAAGGTTAAAAAAGATTTTCTTAATACAGCTTTTGCTCCCTGATTTTTTCAGGGTCTTTTTTCCAGGAGACATTCTCAATAATTCACTTCCCACATTGAACCCAGCAATTAATGTCCTTTAAGTGAAGATAGTGAATCTATTTTTCCTGAGAGCCTAAACCACTTTTTCCAGCCTGTTAGCACATTTTGGAGAGTTGGCATCTTCAGAGAGGCCTGCAGCAAGTCCCAGAGGCCACTCATAATATGAAAAATAGGGACAGGCTCATACTCATCATCACAACTACAATTAAGAGAAGTTCACAGAACTTAAGTTATCTGAAAATTGCAAAGCAAGCAACTAGCAAAAAGAGTAAAGGGGGAAAATATAACGTTGAACAAATGAGGGAATAAAAATGTTTACACATTAGCTTCCAGATTAAGGGCCAAAAATCTGAAAGCCCAATGAACTGCATAATAGGCAAGAAATGAAAATTGTGGATCAAGTTATCAAGTAATAGCACAACAGAAAGCAAAATCCTTCCTCTCAGCCTGCGTAACAGTCACCTTCTTGGACTCAAGTACTCAAGTCCTCTTTCAAGCCACTGCCAGTTTCCTGATGTCATTCCATTCCTCTGAACAAACCTGGATCTCCTCCTGGTAGTAGTCAGTCAGCGACTCCTTCAGGTTATTAAGCTTGTCCTCATACAGTTCCTCCAACAGCTCCTTCTGGGCATCAACATGTTGGCTACAAAGAGAATGGGCAACTATATGCATCTCGATCTGGCAGTCCTTGGTGCTGCAGCACACCCCAAACAAAGGGAGGGTGATCCACATAAGCTGTACCTGCACCACTGCTCCTTCTGTTGTATGTGCTCCAGCATCTCGTTGCAGATCTCCTCACGGAGACGCATTTCTAGTTGCAGCTTCTCCTGCCGCTCTTGCACCAGCAGTTCTCGCGCAGCTTCTACCACACGCAACAAGTCCTGTAAGAAGAAAAAACACTCTTGCTCATACTGCACAACAGAACTAAGACCTAGAAGAAACTAGCTGGTCCCACTAGGCTGGGGTGATCTAGGTTTCAAATGCTTTTAGTCACCTGGAAAAAAGTTGTCAGGTTTGCTCTTAATTCATTTCCCATGGGATGGTTTAAACAATAGCTCCATCTGGAGCACACTGTCTCCTTAGCAGCTTCCTCTACTGCACCGCCCAAGGCTGCACCTGCTTTTGCTACCTTGACACATTACAACTTAAATCTCTGTAGATATGCATCTTCCATCCCCCCTTGATCTTTTAGCTATTCCAGGTGCCCTCTTTGAGTATTCAGGAAGTTTGATTGTTTTTCCTCAGGTTAGCCATCTGTTTTGCTAATTCTCTGATCAAAATTTCCCTTAAAAGAGATTATGGGTCTGCATCTGAGCTCTTACTGTCCTTATTCTACAGGTGGCAAAGTGTTCAAAATTAAGCATGTACTTCACATGTAGAGTAACTGTGGAGTGTCTTCCTCACGGATTCCCAATTTACAGTGGTTTAAGGTCCCATATCCTTCTAAGGTTCTGTCATCTCTTACAGTGCTGAGTTCCAGACCCACCTCCCAGACCAAAGCTAAGTCATGCTCTTGCTCTTCCATCTATAAAAGTTACAGAATAAATCACAACCCACCTCCTTCTCATACATGGAGACATCTGCTTCATCCTCACTGTCCTCTGATTCCACTTCTTCCTTTGCCACTGCCTCTGGACCCTGGCTGGTTCTCCTGCTGTGCTCTTTGATGATTGACTGTATGGATGGCAGTCCCACCTTTGTAGGAGGAGCCTGAACAAGCTGAAAGGGAAAATATTATTACTAGTACACAGAGCCTAGAAAGCATGTAGTCTTTAAACATGGTACTTCTCTGCAACTTGTTAAACTTTTCAACATAGTAGAAGCTGTAGTTACTGTGGAGGTAAGAATCCACTATAAAAGCAGAGGGAAGAAATGCAAGCGTTTTCCCCGCCTTGTGATGGGAAGGGACTCGTTCCCACAAAAGCAGGAGGTATCCTGAGCATGTCACAAAGCTTGTTTGTTTTACCTACCTGGCTGGCAATGGCTGAGAACTTGGCTACATACAGAGTTTCATCATACGTAGATGCACACTGATTAATGTTGACAATCATGCAAGAGCGCCCACGTCCAGTGAAAAAACCCTGGAACACACGGGTTAGCTTGCTGTCCCGGAAGGGAACCACAATCTGCTTCAATCTATGGGGAGAGACAAGAGTGAGCCCATGGGAAAGCTAAAACAGCCTCCTCACACCCTCCCTGCCAAATTCCAGGTGCTCACTTGGACTGCTGGTTCTGACGGAGGGCAGCGATGCAGCGCCCCAGGGTATGGAGGGAAGTATTAATGTTGTTCGCTTCTTTCATTCGGTCCCCGCTTTTCTGGTCTTTGCAGCGCTCTGACCCCGCGAGGTCACACAGGGAGAGCCTGAAGAAAACAGATGGTATCACCTGACCTGCTAGGTTTGTCCTGCTCTCACCAGCTTTACAATTCAGTCACCTTGCGATCACCTACCCTGCTCACCCTCCCAGTTCCCTCAGGAGGACAGAGAAAGCTCCTTTAGGGAAAATTTGGGCTGTTTCTGGACAGAAGGACCTACCCCAAGTATGAGGGTTAAACAAGGTAACACTAATACAGGCTTAGCAGTGACACATTCAAAGATCCTCTGCCAGTCCCCATGACAGCCACTGATCCAATTCATTTCCATATAACTACATCTGAGGAACAGGCAGCAGCAGTCAGATCAGCCCCACCACAAGGGCAAGGTTACTCATGTTTACCTTCAAAGAGGCTGGGAAACCTCAAGTTGCACTTGGCAGTACTCCTCACAAATTCCTCCACACTATCAGCTGCAGGCCTTAGGAGCAGAAACATCCGCTCCTCCCAAGTGCTTCCAACAAGACCTTCCTTAAAATACTTCTGATATCCCAGATCCATAGCAGTTAAGACAGGAAAAAAAAAATCCTAGAAAGCATGAAACTCACTCGCTGATTTTGGGAACAATTTCACTGCCACCTCCTTGCAAGTGCAGAATCCGAATGGAGAAGACACTGTGACTGTAAAGAAATATGCAGATATTTAAAAAAGGAAATGCAATATTTAAAAGTTCCTCAGAACTGTATGTCTGTTAAAAACTTCCCATCCCAAACCTGCGACTGGAGTTCTGGTTCATGTGGGTGCTAGCAAAACTCTGGTTTTTCCGACCCAGTTTCAGGAGCTTCCAGGCCTCATCAGCATCACGGACATTGATCCAGTTTAGATCTGGAAAACCAGGCATGCATTGAGCAAGGCAGTTAAGAGACTGTAGCATTTTCCTGATACTAATAAACTTCACGTTCCCCTTATGCGAACATGATGCCTGGGCATCAAAGACTTCTGAGGGGCTATAGAGGACATCATGCTCCCCAACAGGTCACTGCTAAGCCACCCACTCAGTCCTTAAGTCTCCCACACGTGTGATCTACCAGGGCCCATTTAGTGGACCCCTGTAAATATCTTTCAGTTAAATGTACCTTTCACATAGGGGTTGCCAGTCTGGTCTTCACAGAGCCGCAGTGTCTGCCTCTTGCGGTTCTGGCCAGGTGGAGTTGGTTCTAACAAGTCGTAGATTAACTCATTGTAAATCTCAAAGAAGGAGACCCAGATGGAAAACTGCACATCTCCCGTGGTGGTGGAGAGTGAAACACGATCCAAGTCAGCCCAGCGAGGGCCCAGTTCTGGGCAGGAGGGAAGAAAAAAGAAACGATTGCAGCCTTTCACTGGTTCAACCTGAATGGTTCAGGTCAAGGCTGAGGTGTCTTTCTTCAGCAGGAACACAATCCCAGACTGAAATCTCTTCTATGTACCTCCTCCCATTTGGACCTACATTAACACCTATGTCCAGCCAGACAGCCTAAGGTTCCCTTTAACAGTATTTTCCTTTGTATGTAAGGATTTATGTACTTGTTCTGTACTCAAGAAGCACAGGATACTGCAAGACAGGACTCTTCCCAGGGTAAATGAAGTTTTAGTCCTTGTTATCTCAATCATGCCCTGCTTTTGGATACCTCAGCTAGTAGTTCCTGTTTCTGCATTTGATAATCTGGCACAAGTGCTCAGTGCAACATATCGCTTTGGCACTGTGCTTTCCGGCAACCTCTACAGCATGGCATTCATCTGCCCCATAACCACACCTCATGAATCAAGTGAGTGTCAAGTAACTTTTCATTTCACAAGATTTAGTTATTAAGTAGCAGTGAATCTTCATATATTGATAAGACAAAGTTCTTCAGCCAAGAGATCCTCATCTTTCAAAGGGAAAATCAGGTACTACAGCACCTTTGCTCCCTCATCCCACAACAAAGCATCCAAATAGCTATTGCCCTTTCTTCCCCATCCTCCAACAAGCAGCAGGTAGTACATACCTTCTGTCTGGCTGACGTCTGAATGGCTGGTAAGGTGGCTAGATGAAGAGAGGCCGGCAACTCCACTGTCAAAGCTGCCACTGGTGGTGGCCTGGAGCTGAGATTCAGCACTACGACTCCTTTTTAGTGGCGTTAACAGCTCCTCCTGCAAGGAACCAAAGAACATGACCATGTAGTACAACACCATCCTTTCCTTATGATTACTAAGCCTCCTGGAAGCGACACGCTTACCTCCCACAGGCCCCCCCGCAGCATGGTTTGTTTCTTGGTCTCTTCCTGCCGAACCTGCCTGCTGTCCAGCCAGATCACCTCATTGGAGAGCGAAGGCTTCAGGTCCATGGCTTGGTACAGCCGGTCCCCCACACTATTGAAGATGACTGCTAAGGAGCGAGGCAGAATCCCACCATCTTTGATGCTACCTGAAGCAACAACAGCAGCAAGCTGAGGATTCAACATGAATGTAGAAGCACAGAACTACCTCAATAGGCTAGTAACCTCACACTCTCCTTACCCTGAATGGTGTGAGTCTTCCCTGAATTGGTGATCCCATAGGTGTAAACCAGCCAGTTCTGCCCATCCAGTACATCCTTTACCACCTGTTTCATTGTCTCATCAAAGAACAATTTCTGCCCCACATCTGGTCCAAAAATCTGATGCAAAACACATGAAAAATGGCCTCACGTAAGTATTTCCTAAGTTTTGAATGCAGGTGATTGTTCAAGAAATAACATTCCTTAGTTCCCCTTCCATGTCGCCTACATTATGAACAACCCCACTAGTAATTCCAGTCCAAGCCCTCTACAAAAACAAGCTGTCACTTGCTTAATCTAGTAATATCCAATATTATTATCCAGTATCACAGCCTCTAGCATGTTTAGAGCTTCAAGAGCAAAAAAAAGTTTGGCATTTGCTTCTGAAAAGGTTGGCAGGATCAGATTTAAAAAAAGAAAATTAAGAAAATAGCAACAAAAACAAGCATATAAAACTGTACAAAATTACATGGTTCACGAAGGTATTACTATGTGTTAGTAAGCCTGCAATGCTGGTTTAAGCTCAAAAATCTTCCAGATTGTTTGTCCCAGTTACCTACCTGAGTGAAAGAGAACCTATGTGCTGCTTGTCCCACTCCACGTTCTGTGCTCCGCATGGTGAAGGAGTCCTTGGGGGCTCTTAGAAGAAGGGTCTCTGAATTCTCAATGCAGACACAACCCTGAAAGAACAAATAAAATCCATCATTTCAATGGCTCACAAGATGCCGTGGCATAGACAGCAAAGGAAGATAGCTTCTCCCAGCAGGTACACAGGCACCTAGCTCAAGAGACTGCTTCATTCAGCATCTCACCTGGTCTTCCCCTTTCTCCAGCTCTGTAGATTTCAGAGGTCGAACTCTCAGATACACCTTTAACTTCCCATTAATATCTTCAGCAGCGGCCTGCAAAATCAGCACAGATTAAGCACGCTAGCCAGAGATGTAGTACACAGCTGTGTGGAAGACACTCAGCTACACTGACATAGTGCTCAGTAGCTAACGGGTGCTTCACTGGTGTCAAGATCAGCAACAGCAGAAGATAAGCCTTCTTATGCATTTCCACATGCAGCAAAGTCTTTTTTTTATGTAGTGAACCAGACCAAGAACCCAAAGACGTGACACCAAGACCAGCCCCACAGATAAGCACCTCACTAGGAGGCACCACGCTAACCACAGCTTTCACAAGCGCACTGCTCAGAACAGAAGCAGCTCCCCCCCCAGGCCAACACTTCATTCCAGGCTCTTTTGAAGCGTCCCTGTTGGCCCTGCACCGCAGCCCCGGCGCGCTGTGTGTGGGATATTGCACCCAGACGTTAAAACAGCCCTGCATACACCAGAGGAGCTCCAGCCTCACCTGCTGCGAGCCCTCGAGGTTGGGCGAGATGGCAGAGAACTCCGACAGCAGGGCCTTGCGCACGTCGGCCCCGAACCCCGCTGCGGTGGACTCGAGAACGGGCGAGGCCGCGGCCTCGTCGTCGGAGAAGAGCCCCGGGGAGGCGAGGGCTTGCGCCATGGCGCCTCGGGCGGCCGCGGCGGAGCGAGGAGGGCAGCGGAGGTGTGCCGATGGGACCGCCGCCGGCTCCCCTCGCACGGGCCCTACCGAGGGGGCTTCTCCGCACGCACGTTACCGCCGGTGCCCGCCTCGGGAGGGCCCAGCTTCGTGCCCGGCCCCGCAGGCGCAGCACTAACCCCCGCCCTTCCAGCCCCACCGCCCTCCTCTGAGCCGCGCGGTGTCCGCTGCTGCGGTTTCAAACCTCGCCGCCCGCCCGCTCCACCAATGGGAGCCCGCGCCCGCGAGGCCGCCAATCAGAGCCGGCGGTTGAGGAGGAAGGGGCGGGGCCTATGCCCGCGAGGCCTCTCCTCGCGCTGAGGGTTGGGTAAGGGCGTGCGCATGCGCACACCTCCCGGCGGGCTGTGCGCGCGGCTCCGTCCTGCGGCGCGCTCGGGCCGGGCGGGGAAGATGGCGGCGGGGACGGGCAGTGAGTGCGGGGGGGCAGCGAGAGGGGCGGCGGGGAGCGGGCGGCGGCGGAGGAGAGGACGGGGGGGCGGCGGGAGGGGGCTGGGAGGGAGCGGGGGAGCGGCGGGGGGGGGCTGAGGGGCGCTGCGGGGCGCTGTGGGGAAGGGGGCGAGGCTAACGGGGGCGGGGCTAACGGGGAGGGGAGGGGCTAACGGGGAGGGGAGGGGCAACGGGGAGGGGCCTAAAGTGAGGGAGGGGAGGGGCTAAGCGGAGGTGGGCGGGGCTGGTGGTGGGCGTGGTCGCGCGGTGGGCGTGGCCTCCGCCGCGCGGGCGGGGTGCGGAGCTGGGCTGTCTCCCCGCAGAGCACAAGCTGCTGGGCGCCGGCCCCACCGAGCCCTGGTCCATCCGCGAGAAGCTCTGCCTGGCCTCCTCCGTCATGCGCAGCGGCGACCAGAACTGGTAAGGGCCCGGGCACGGCGCCTCTGCCTCCCTGTTCACAGCACAGGCGGAGGCGTTAATGGTGGAGGAATCAGACACGGGGCTTGGAAGTCCGCTTGCTTCTTTTGTAACTGCCGCATAAAACTACATTAGTTAGGGCAAAGAGCGTGTGCGTAAATTGGGAAGGTGAGTTGTGGTCCAGAAATCCATTTAACAAAGCATCGCTTTGCATCGCTGCTGCACTTGCAGCTTTGTTTTGCTGCCTCACCAAAGAAAAGTTTGTTTGTGGAAAAGTAACGGTGTCATCAGAAGCTGGAAAGTTGCTTTTCAAAGCAATAGAGGGAAGCTGTTAGTTTAGGAGCAGGCAGATATTTTTGAGCACAAGGGCTATATTTGAACAATCCTTTAAAAAAAACTCCATCATGGCAAATGCATTGTGCTTGTGGGGATTATTCTGTGATGAACTTCAGGACAGGTCAGCATATTTGCACAGCATGTTGGTTCAGTTAGAAAGTAGGCAGTGACTCACCATTTCTCTCCTGTAGGGTCTCAGTCAGCAGAGCCATCAAGCCTTTTGCAGAGCCAGGCCGCCCACCTGACTGGTTTTCCCAAAAGGTAAGATACTGGCAAGTGAATCTTGGAGAAAATGAATTCTAGATGGGATGTGTAAGACAACTGCATAAGATGGTGTTGGAGTTTTTTGTTGCTGTTAAAAAAAAAAAAGTTTGAAAAAATAGCAAAGTCAATTTTTAAAGAAACTGATTTTGTTCAAATCAGATTAAGTGAGCTGTGGATAAGGTTGGGTAAGGTAAAGAAAAAGGGAAGGATGATCAGAGACTTGAAAGAGCTTCCTTGTAAGGGAGCAGTAAGTAAGGTGGGACCTTTCAACAAAAGGAAGAGATGACTAACGAGAAACAACAGATGTTGGTACAGTCAGGAGTGGCATGGCAAGGATGAATGAGTCTTAATTGTTCAGTACCCCGTCCAATACAAGATTTAGAGGCTATTAGGTAAGACTAACAGGAGGCAGGTTCAAAGCAAAACAAAAGAGACTGTGCAGCATCAGGCACATAATCGAGCTGTGGAATTCTTTGCCATGGGGATTTGTGGATGCCCTTGTATTTTGGTGTGTCCAGCTGTTTGGTCGAGCATCTGGGATTTTTGTTAGATAACGGCCAGAAAGAGATAAACAGAGTCCGTTTATCTTTTTGTGTGTGTATTATATATATAACTATTATTATTTTAAACATTACTTACTATTTTCTTAGTTCTCTTAAGGCATGAACCTAACCTTGACATAATGCTACCTTCCCCATTGAAATATTTTTGGTTCATGTTCGCAGGCAGCTACAGTTTTTCTAATCATGTTTGGTTTCTTTGATTTCTAAATTGTTCCTTTACCTTTGTTTTGAAGATCAGCTCGGGCAGTGCTAGAGTAAAAGAGTGAATATGTCTCCTCATTTTGACAAACACTAACTTATAGCTTTGGGGAAAACTGTGGAGAAGACTGTCAGATATGTTCACACAGTGTTAGACCTCTGAAAGAGGAGGTGCCCTGTAGGTTTCGTTGATAGGCATTTGCTGATGCTTATTCTTTGGTATCCTCTGACTTTTTTTGTTTCTTCTTAGCATTGTGCATCTCAGTATTCAGAGCTCTTGGAGACTACAGAGACCCCTAAGTAAGTACAAAGTCGGAAGCAAGAGCAGTCTGCAGTTTTGGGTGGACTTGTCAGTTCCTACAGCAAAGCACTTGATAGTGCTCTTCCCCACGAGGAGTGTACAGGAATGATGAAATTTAATTGTAATAACTGGCTTGGGTGGACAATGGGATTGGGGTATGGCAGATGTGGAAGGCTGGCTCAATGGGAAGAGCAGCTAGCAAGCAAGCCCAAAATATTTCTCAGAACATGCTTTCCATATTTCTTTATCTTGTCTCTTTTGTTTTGGAACTTCACATCAAATGAAATTAAAGGTAGGGTATTTAAAAGTAGTGTTTATTTATGTTAGTGCTGAACGGTCTTTAACAGTATAGTTGCAGGACAAAGGACATCGTAGAGTTACTGAGAAAAATAAATGTTTTATTGTGGCTCTGAAGATGAATGATGGGTTTTTCAGGTTGAGAGTTGTAGTGGGCTTCCATCTTTGGTCTACTCCTGAAGTCTTTAACTGGACACATTTAGATAAACTTTTCAGATCAGATTGTTTGAGCACTGTGCTTTCCGGTATTATTTAAGGGAAATTGGAAGAGGAGGTTGGTTTTGTGTATGTGGTATGAAAGACAGGCAGCAGCCAGGTATGGAAGGAAAACTCGGGTTTTCTGTTTAATGACTGTTTTGTTTTTCTCTTGTTCTATAGGAGAAAACGTGGCGAGAAGGGAGAGGTGGTGGAAACTGTGGAAGATGTTATTGTGCGGAAACTGACTGCAGAACGAGTTGAGGAGTTGAAGAAAATTATCAAAGAAACACAAGAGAAATACAGGTGTGTGGCAGAGGCATTAAGCTGTGGTGTACCTGAGAGTCCTGTCTTGAAAAAGTTGCATAAGTGGAGCAATGCTTGGTGTAAAAATGCATGGAACAAGAGCTTCTCAGTGCATACTGTTCAGTGATGAGTACATAAGAAGATTTTCTGCTTACAGGCAACTCAAGAAGGATGCGGAGCTGATCCAGGCTGGACACATGGATAACAGACTGGAGGAGCTGTGCAATGAGATTATGATGTGCGTTATTTAATTATTTCCACGTTATGTTTTCTTCTGAGATTGTAGTTCCCTGATGCTTTGTGTTAGGCTTTGTGTTTGTGTTACTTTTGCTCAATGCATTTTGAGCTGAGACAGATAGGGCAGCTGGGCAGATGCTTTGGCCTCTGAGGGTTGTCCTAGTTAGACTGGGGGACACCAGCTTATGTGCAACCTTTTTGGCAGCTCTCAGAAAGAGCTTGGTGCTGGCTTGCAACATCGTGCTTGCCTCCTCCGTTTTGATAATCATCTGGAACTGAAACCTGCAAAATGTGTTATTCTCTGACTGGCCTCTGAGTCTGCTTCCCTCTTCAAAGAAATGGAGCCTGAGTCCACAGAGGCGGTTCATTGTTGTCTGGAGATTAAGGGGTAGGGGCCAGTAAGCTGATTGTGGAGGAGAAGCTAAGGGGCAGTGGGACACTGTGTGACAGTTGGTTCTGTTTACAGAAGGAAAAAAATGGAGGAGGAGGAGGCAGAAGTCAAGAGGAAGGCTACAGATGCTGCTTATCAGGGTAAGCTGGAAATGTGCTTACTCCTCCTCAAAGACAGGTGCATATGTTTGTAAGAACATTCGGGAAGTACTACATCTTGTTAAGAGCTGTTCAGGAGGAATTCTTTGACACTAGGGACTGGAGGGAAAGATTGTATTCTCTTCAGAGCTGAATACAGCGGCTTCTGATAAGGAAACAAATTCTGCAGAAAAGGCATCTGTAAGAGGAAGAAGGATTTGTTCTGAATGCTTCATCCATTTATAGTTTCTGGAGCAACTTGGTGAGCTAACCTACCATGGTGGGATGTGGTGAATACCCACTGCTAGGAAGATGTGAAATTAAAGTGCATTACCCCTTGCTAGTACTATTTGTGAGCTGAGTGTAGTGTGATGTGCGAAATTCCTGCAATATAAATTGTTCTCTTAGTGTTCTTTAGGACAAAGTCAGAGGTAACTCTCAGGGACTGTCCAAGGTGGATGGAATCGCGGAATCCCACTTTTTTTTTTTCTGTTTTCTTCCAGCTCGTCAGGCCATTAAGAATCCACCGCGAAGATTAACGGGTGTGATGGTTCGCTCCCCTGCAGGTTCAACCTCTCCAGGGGGAGACTATGCTCTGGGAGATCTGTCTCAGCCTGCTGTGGATGAGGCCAGCCCGGGGGTAAGAATACTTCCCATGGTAAGAGGGGAAGAGCAGCTTGGGACACGGGCTCTGCATACATCATGGAACAGCAGCCTGGGGAGAAGCCCTTGCCTTGTTTTGCAGACTTTTTGTTGTGGTAGTGCTGTAGCGTGGCTGATGTACAGTGCTGCTCGAGATACGTGTCCTCTTCCCTGTCTGTGACCATCAGGTGCCTGGATCAAAGGCTGTGTAGGGGCCTCAGTGGGTTGGCCAGGAAGTCTTCTGTGTGTGCCTGGGAATTGGCACTAAAGGGCAGGGAAAGGGTAAAAGCAAATGCCTGGAGTAGGTGTAGCGAGTGAATGGAGAAGGTGGCTGTGGTGTGCTGGCTCAATGCTCTTGGGGGAAGGAGCAAGTGGGACTAGTCCGTGTGTTGGAGTGTGGCTTTGAACAGTGTGGTTTTTCTCTTTCTCAGGTCACTCCAGGGACATTGCCCAGCACCCCAGTTGCCTCCTTCATTGGAATCCCTGACACCCCTCCAGGCTCTGCTCCCCTGGATGCCCCCATGACCCCAGTCACTGATGATTCACCCCAGAAAAAGATGCTAGGACAAAAAGCAACTCCGCCTCCTTCCCCTCTGCTCTCAGAGCTGCTGAAGAAGGGCAGTCTCCTGCCCACAAGCCCCAGGCTGGTATGGAGCTCTCTGCTCATGTATGCAAGCACACAAACAGTCCGCTCCAGACTCTCCCACTGAAAAAGGGGGAGCCGCAAAGGCTTCTTAAAAACACAGTTTTGTGAGAATCTCAACAGAAGAGAAATCTGAGAGATTTAGTAACCCCTGTGAAGCCACAGAGGTGGGACTCTTTCCAGACAGTACTGTGGGTGCAGGGCTGCAGGTGTCAGTCAGCACATAGGACTGGCTCTCTCCAGTCATAAGGAGTTGGAATTGCAGGCTTTGCTAGAGGAAATGGCTCTCACTGCGGGTGCGTGTTAGTAGGCATCGTCCCGTTGGTCTCTGTGGAGGTGTTCTTGCTGAGTTCTCCTTTGGGCTCACAGTTCTTGTTTACATCCTGGCAGGGAGTTGTGTTTCAGTATTCGTAATGGGTCTTAGGAAGGGAATAAGGAGTCCTTTAATAAGTTTATGACCAATATTGAAGGGCTTCAGTCTTCTGGTTGTAGACAGTAGGGAAATGGCTGTGATGATGAATCAACCCTTGTGGTGTTAGTGACTGTGGAAGTCTGAGGAGGGCAACCATCGCTGACGTTGTTCAGAGCCCTGTTCTGAAAACTGCAGCCCTCAGCCTGTGCGTGATATTGATTCCCTGTGTTAGTGCTCATCTGATGAAATAGGTGTATTGCTGTTGACCTTCTTTTAATAAGTCATATGTGGGGTCTTCTCTGTTAGTTTGCGTAAATGCTCCATGGGTTCTGTGTTTGCAGGCTGCAATGTAAGATATGAGATAACAAGAAAAGAAAATGGCTTTGGAAGACTTTGGGCTTTCTTTGTATCGACAGGGCTGGTTTGTATCTGCTTCAGGGTCTGTCGCAGGTCTACACCGTGACCTTGACAGAGTTACTCTCCATCTTGATGCTTCAGTTTCCCTCAACTAAAAATAAAGGAAAATTCTTTGCTGTTTTAGGGGTAGAGACACTAACACTACTGGTATCTGTAACAGGTTGGAAGGTCTTTGAACAGAGGAACTAAGGCAGAGTAAATTTTCTATTTGGCTTAACTTAAAGGAAGTGTGCACCATAGCTGTATTGTAGCTGGAGACTAACTAGTTTCAGACTGTCACTTGCACTTGCATAAGGGGCTTCAGGCAGGGACTAGACTGGACAAAAAGCAAAAAAGAAATGCTGAGACAGTGAGTGATGGACAAATTCATGGAGGAGCATATCTGGCAGAAAATCACTGATGTGATCGTATCTCCAGGAACTTCAGTTGTGTCTTCCTTTGGCAGGTTGGTGAAAACGAAATGGCAGTAGCTTCTGGTCACATGAACAGCTCGGGAGTCCTGCTGGAGGTAGGAAGCGTCCTCCCAGTGCTGCACAGTGGGGAAATGCAGTCGGCACCTGGTGCTGTCCCTGCATCTCCTGCTGCTTCAGGTAACTCCCAAGGACTCTCCCTGTACAGCTCTTCCCTCAGAAGTACTCGAGGCTTTAGCAATTTTACAGTTACGTGGCGTAATTTCACAGACTGCTTTATGAATTCTCTTTGGAGAGAGATGAAGGACATCTACCCTGGCTGGTTTGGGGGCTTCTTTATGAATTCTGTTGCTATTTCTGTACCCCTGTCCCTTTCCCCTTTCTTTCTCCTAACAAGACTCTAATTCTCACAGGAGAAAGAAAAGTGCCTTGATCTAAAACGACTGAAACTGATTTGGTTTGGCCCTGGTCCATTCAGTCTAGTTTTCTGGGTTTGACACTGGCTAATACCGGGCATTTTGGTGCCTAGTTGACAGGGAGCTGGGGAAAATTGGGTCTATTGTCTCATTCTTAATCTGTCTAAATTTCAGTTCCCTGTGAACATGAAGACCTCATTTGTCTCATTTGCTTTAGCTCAGGGGTGTGTTGAGGATTAGACTGCAGTAGATTGTGAGTTCTGGAGTAAGTTCTATAGGCGGGGTGAGAGGGAACAATGCAGAGTCTCTGCACTGGACCTTCTCACAACATCCTGCCTAAGATGAAGTTTATTCTCAGCTCACACTAACAAAGGGTTAGTCATGTTGCCTCTCACTGAGGTTTTACGCCATTCATATATAATTCTAAATGAATAATCTCACTTTCCTTACGCATCTCTGTTCTCCAAGACCAGTTACTTTGGTCAAGGCGGTTCAGTAAATTCAGACTGGAAGGTACAGCTGAGTGGCAACCTCTGATAAAAGGCAGTCTTTAGGAAAGACCTGCAAAGAGATTCCTTCTGCTCCCTTCCACCCCTGTCATGATTGTTTGTCTTGGCTTACTTTGTGTGGCTCTCTCAGCACTGGTTTCCAGATTTCCTGTAATTATATTGGAATGAGCCTTCAGGAGGGTGTCTCTCTGCATGTGTGGCTTAGCCTGTCTGGCCCTTACGTTGGGCACTGTCCCAGAGTCTGCATGATCCTGTCTGAGACTGCACACCCCAAAGAGTCATGCATTTTTGGTGCGGGTTCTCCGTATAGCTTTTGGGACCATTTCTAGGTACTTTCCCAGAGGAAGCCAGCAGACATTGAAGAGCCCAGCGTTGGCTTTGTGGACGTCGGTGTTGGCTGCTTCTTGCTCATGTGCTTTTCCCTTCTACTCTCTGTTAGGTGCTCCTACGCTTTCCCGGCTTTTAGAAGCTGGTCCTGCGCAGTTCACCTCACCTCTTGCTTCCTTCTCCGCTGTTGCCAGCGAACCTCCAGCTAAGCTCCTGCCACCCCCAGTAGAGCCTGTGTCGCAGGCAACAATTGTCATGATGCCCACGCTGTCAGCACCATCCGTTGTGCCACCAGCTGCAGCTCCAGAAAGCGTAGCCACAGGTGCGTTCCTGAACTACGCACTCACAGGTCATGCACTGCTGGAAAGCAGAACTTCCCTTGGGCTCAGCACCCAGGAAGCTCTAAGCTGGCGTTTTATCACCTCAGACTCACCATCCTTTCTGAAAGAATGGTTACGGCTGAGTTCTCGAGTAAACAGATGGTGAAGGTGGGCTTTAAATGGGATTTGTTGGGTGGGGGTGCTAGTGGTATGTTGATGGATTGTGATTCAAGGGCTGATTCAAGGCCTGGAATCTCACTTTGTCTCTACCGTGGGAAAGCAAACATGTCACCCATATTTGCCTTTTATTTTTCTAAGTCATGCTGTTGTGGGTGGAGCTGGGATGCTTGCAGTTGGTGCTTGGTCTTAACCACTGTGGTATTTGCTTATGATTGTCATGCTCATCCTTGCGCAGTGAGCCAGCCCGAAGCCTGTGTTTCCATGGAGGCAGTGTCTGATTCCCATACAGTGACGGTGTCCATGGACAGCAGCGAAATATCCATGATCATTGACTCCATCAAGAAAGAGTGCCTGGGTTCTGCGGCTGGCAGCGCTGCGGGCTCTTCCAAAGATCACTGCATGGATGGGAAAGAAGACCTGGATTTGGCTGAGAAGATGGATATTGCGGTGTCCTATACAGGGGAAGAACTGGACTTTGATACTGTTGGAAATATCATAGCCATCATTGAGGACAAGGTAAAGAGGCAAAATAGAGGGCCAGTAGCTTTTGCTCCTCATCAAGTTAGGTTAATCTCAAGTGATTACTGCTTGCCAATTTAATAAGTTTAAACGAGGAAGAAATAACTATTGCAAATCGCTCATTTTCACAGTCCTTGTCCAGGTCGATAGGAAATGACCCTATGACACTACTGCTGGTAGCCCGCCACAATTAGCCTGGTGCTTCACTCATAGTACAGAAAGAAATTTCTTCCTCATGTTGGGTAGGGTTTGGGTCACAGACCTGGCAGACAAGTGAGCGCTGCTTGCAGCATACTTTCCATGAGCGCCAAGTTTCTGAAACTGAAATTCCACAGGGAGTGGTGGGAGTCTGGCTGCTAAAGGTGGTTTTGTAAAGCCACTACACCAAATTTTCCACAATTGGCTTGTTACCAAATAACATTGATTTATTTTTTTTAATCCCTCTTTCTGACCTTGGCCTGCACTTCTGTTTGTTTGTTTTGACAATAAAGGTAGACGACAACCCCGAAGTCCTGGATGCAGCAGTTGTTGAAGCTGCTCTGTCTTCTTTTTGCGAAGATACTGATGACCCTCAGGCCCTGCCTGGCCCATGGGAACACCCAATTCGTCAGGAGCACGAGAAACAGGCCCAGATACCCCAAGTGTCTGTGACTGTGAAGCAGGAGAGACTGGAGTGTGAGGAGCCGGAGGCAAAGGGAATTCGAGAGCTAATGGGCATTGGAGAGCTGGGATCAGAAATAAAGACAGAACCTGCAGAGCAGGAGCAGAATCAGCTGGGCGCTGAGGAAACCATACCAGCAACTGCAAGAGTGACAGAAACACCAGAGCTAAGGAGTCAAGAGATAGAAGAGGATCAGAGAGCAGCTGTGGCAGCAGGAGAGAGTTCTGAAATTGAGATAGAATCGACCAAGGGAGAAGACACGATGCACAGCACGGTGAAGACAGAGGTATGTGAGCAGAGGCTGCCTGGAACTGGTGTGGGGAAGGAAAGGAGCAGTTGTGGCAGGCAGGAAAGTTTAGAGGAAGGGTGACTGCTGGGCTGAAGGTGACCCTTCCATGAATGTGGCTGGCTGTTCCCTTGGGAGTCATGCTGCTGATCTGTTCGATCTGCAGGGAAGCTCTCTGCTTCAGGCAGTGCCTTTATGTATCTCCCACCACCCATGTGCAGAATTGCTGTTGGGAAGGTGCTCAGTGAACTTCATTGCCTTGAGTTAGGTTAGGGTGAGTGAGATGTGCCCACACCTTCACTGAAGTAAGCTGACACAAACATCTAGATTTGTGCATTTCTCTTCCCTCCAGACCCCACCTGATGATGATTCATCCCCTCCACAAGTCCCAAATGTGAGTGAAGACTCCTCACAGGCTGATGTTCAGCACAAATTTGAGCTGTCAGGTAACTTAATTCAGCTAGGAAATCTTTTACATGCAACATTATTAGCTGGATAGATGTCAGTGATCTGGTTCAGGTGTTTTGGGGAGGAGGGAGAAAACAAGATACGTGTAGGAATAGTGGTAATTACTGCAGGACAGTAGGCTTTGGTACAGGAGCTTTTGTAGGAAAGACTGCTTTGGAGAATCATAACCTTTCTGCTTTTCTTCCTTTTACAGACTCAATGAAGGAGGAAGCCCGAGCCCTGTTTAGGAGTCAGATGAAGGTAATTCTGAATTGGTTGTACTCATCCTGGGTACTTTGGGGTTCATTCTTGCTTTCTGGCGCCTATCCGCTGAAAATCAAAGCCTGCTTCAGCTTTCTGCACTGGGAAGTCGTCAGTGTGAGGTCGGGAGCTAAAGGGGAGATTGCTTCAGGCCCTGTTCAGCTAGGTATAAATGTTTCTGTGTTTATGTTAGGGTGGTGGGAGGCAGGGCAGGATAGTGACCAGAATTTTCTGGACGTGCCTGTAGATGATGTTGTCTGTAGTAAGAAAATCACTTTACTTTCTGAACTATAGTTTCTTTGGAGGCTCTGAGTTGCTGCTGTAGTTGGCTGTGTAGACTCATGAACTCTGTGTTTCAGGATGGGCAGGGTGAAGAGGATGATGAGGATGGTGCCAGTGAGGCCGCCAGTTTGGAGGAGCCCAAAGAAGAAGATCAGGGTGAGGGATATCTGTCAGAGATGGATAACGAACCCCCTGTGAGTGAGAGCGACGATGGCTTCAGTGTCCATAACGCACCTTTACAGTCGCACACGCTAGCCGACTCCATCCCCAGCAGCCCGGCCTCCTCGCAGTTGTGAGTATCTGTGAAAGTCTCAGCCATGCAGGTGCAAATCCCAGGCTGTTTTATGGAGGGAACATAGGATTCTCATGTCTGTTTTGGTGACTGAGTGAGTCCAAAGGGGGAATTTGATGATTTGTCTGGCACTAGATTCTCCTTACTCACAAGTGTGGTGTGCAGACAGCGCCATAGTACCAGGTCCCTTTTTTTATTTCTGTCTCTGGCAGGGGTTAGTGTAGGCACAGCAAAGGCAAAATAAACTAAGGTTTCTGCTCCAAGGCAGTATGGAGACTTACGATGGAGGTCTTACTCTTTTTTTCTCTCAGCTCAGTGTGCAGTGAGGATCAGGAAGCAATACAGGCCCAGAAGATCTGGAAGAAAGCCATCATGCTAGTTTGGAGAGCAGCAGCTAATCACAGGTGAGTTTAATGCCTTGAGAATTGGCAGAAGGAAGTAAATAATCCCAGACAAGCCCGTACTCTCCCACCTCTGAGGCTTACCTGCCTTGTTGCGGGGAGATGATGAATCAAATTGTTACTGATAGCAGACAAACATGACAGCATGAAACAAATATTCGAGGATTGTTCCTTTATCAGCAAGGATAGGGCATTCAGTAGATTCCTTCTCTCTGCAGGTATGCTAATGTCTTCCTCCAGCCTGTGACTGATGATATAGCACCAGGCTACCACAGTATTGTGCAAAGGTGAGTCTCGGCAGTCTCATGTCATTAGATCTCTGGTATATTTGTGTAGGAATTTCAGGCAGGAAGGTCTAGTCTTCATCTGTAATTCAAACTGCAAGACTTGGAAAATACTTTTCTTCTGGCATCTTCCAGTCAGAAACAGATTTCCCTAAGAAAAGAGTCATCTTCAGATCTTCAGTAATAGACGCAAGTCTTTACCCAGCCCTGTCCTTGAATGAAGTAAGGTGACTTGCACAGAACATTTTTTTGTCAGTAAGGTAGTATGTGACTATCATCAGGTTCTCTCAGTTTCTGTCTAGGGGTAGGGTTTAATCTTTGGGACTCCAAAGACTTTGATGAGCTCTTTTACTGTCTCAGACAGTGGACTTTTCTGGGAGAGGTAACAGAATCCACTGCTAGCCTCAGAAATCTCTGTAAACAGTTCAATGGCTGCAGCTCGAGTTCCCTATTATCTCCTTCAGCGATGCCTGGAGAAGGCAAATGTCTCTCAAGGCATCTGTTATGTATTGTCACCATTTATGGTAACTGCTGGACAGCTTGCGTCTCCTGATTTGAGGCCTTGGAACTCAGGAACACAGCCTATGTGGGGGAGAAGATATTCTGCCAATTAAATAGATTATCTAATTAGACATGTCACAGACCCAAGGCTGCTCGCAAATGAGAGGGGAAAGAGGTACGTATGTCTGTTGCTATGCTGAATGCATTTCTTTTCATAGGCCAATGGATTTATCTACAATCAAAAAGAACATTGAGAATGGGCTGATACGAACCACAGCTGAGTTCCAGCGTGATATTATGCTGATGTTTCAAAATGCAGTTATGTACAACAGCTCAGACCACGATGTGTACCACATGGCTGTGGAGATGCAACGAGATGTCCTGGAGCAGATCCAGGTAAAGTACTGAGCTGAGACCAGGAGCAGTGCAGAACAGAGCATCTGCCTTGGTCCGCAGGTATAGGAAACGTTTCTGGATGTAAGACCACACTTTCACTCACAGTGTCTTTGAATGAAGTAGCACCGTTTTTCCTGCATCTCTCTTGTGCTAGGTGTTTGTGGTGAGCTGGATTGTGGATGGGTTAAAACTAACACGGCAAAATGTCAGTTAGGTTCAGCCCAGACCAATTTCAAATCTAATTTCCTTCAGGGGATGTACATATGCTTAGGCCAGCAAGAAGCAGGGCGTGGTTCAGGAACAGAAACAAGCAACAAGATCAGTGAATGACAGGGGACGCGATTGCTTCTTTTGGTGGCTGTGCTGGCTTAAAGTGTATATGAAACTGGCCTGTGAATATGTGTTATTTAAAATTTCTTACGAAGTGGAATGTCCCAACAGCCAGGGCTAACACAGTTTGCAATGGATTTTTATAGTCCCTCCAGACTTGTGGCTTCTGAGGTAAATGGGGGAACTTACTCTGAGCAGCAAACAAGGAACTGAAACTGCCTCTGACCCAATCATTCCCAGCCCTGTGGTTTTTGATAGTTAAGTGACAAGCACTAGCTGAGCTTGTTTTGCTTGAGAATCTTAACAGAGTGTGGTTTTCCTGCAGCAATTTCTGGCCACGCAACTGATCATGCAAACATCAGAGTCAGGGATCAGTGCAAAGAGCCTGCGTGGGAGAGACTCCACTCGCAAGCAAGATGCTTCGGAGAAGGTGAGAATGCTGCACCCTGCAGAAGGGCAGTTGGTATCTTTTGGAGAGTCTCAAGATACTGCAAAAAGTTCCCGTAACAAAGATGTGCAGAATGTTTTTTTGAGATCAAAATAGCTTCAACATCTTCATGTGAACAAACAGAATTTTTCTTTAAATGTGTCCACTGATTAGATTTCAGCTCTGAAGCTGTGTGTCATCCCAGAGGCAGGTCTGAGAATCATGAGTTACTCCTGTGACCCCTGTGTTTGTTCCCTGATTTTAAAAACAAGTATATTAAAACTGTAGGGAAATGAGTAGACTATCGGAAGAAGTGTGATATGGCAGGAAGGTGAAAATGTAGAGATCTGGAAGACTAGCCTCTGCCATGTTCTTCACGTCCAAGTCAGGTTCCTAGAACCAGGGAATTACTCCAGTCTGGTTTGCTGTTTAAAACACACCATGGAACCTTTGACTTCCACGATGGTCTGAACTAATAGCAGTGTAGATTTTTTTTTTTCTTCTGTAAAGATGCATCCAGACTTGGTTACATGACCTCACATGCTCTCAGCTGGCATACATAACATTGTAACAGCAAGGGCTACCTGCTTTGTTCTCCTGGCGAGCATGGCTGATTGCACAGTGCAGCAATTGTTTGGTAGTCCAGGCATTGCTATGGTTGAGGAGGGAATATCCTTTTCCTAGCATTCTTACTCTCGCCATATCCCTCTTTTGTGCATTTATATGTTCCTGCTGCATAAGACTGAAGCCGTGCAGGAAGGGGAATGGGGCAGATGTTTCTCTATGCTCGTGTGTGGGCTTATTGCTTCTATGTGGTGTGTGCATTTCCCTATCTGATGAGTGCTTCTGTTTTGGCCTTTTAACAGGACAGTGTCCCAATGGGCTCTCCTGCCTTCCTTCTCTCTCTCTTTGTAAGTATTGAAAGGCGCTAGCAAGTACTGCTGGCAGCGTGCTCTGCTCCTTGTCTGGGTGATCACTGCACTGTCACAGCATCCTTAGCGTCACAGCAATGTGTGTTTAACATAGGGGCTGTACAACCATGATCACTAGAGAAGAAACATCTTAGTCCCTTCCTCTCAGCGTGGGTGAGTGGGTGGGGCTTCAGTCTTTCTGCTGGTTCCAAGCGTTCTTGTTTTGTCATCTGCCTTTGCTTTTTTCCACAACTGCTCTCCTGCTTTCTTTCCATGTAAGTGGGAAGACACGCCAAGTGGTGCAGTGCTGTAGTTCTGACATCTCTCATGCTTACACAGCTGCCCCTTCTTCACATTCAAGACAGTACAAAGGGTCTGGGGAAAGTGGGGAATCAGCTGTGTACTCCTTTATCATTCATGGTCCAGAAAGCAAATAAGATACTCCACAGAAATACCTTGCTCTGTGCCTCTGGTGATCTGGAAGTGTTTGGAAAGTATTCCCTCTGGGAAACCCCAAGTCTTTTGAGTTGCGGGGAGGAGAGAGGGGAGGAAGATGGAGAGTTTTTTTTTTTCTCTCGCATATATCTAAAGACAGAGGAGTACTCCGGGAGAGTCAGCATGTCAGCCAGAGGGAGAGGGCAGCGGATCAAAGGAAGCTCTCAGCTCGCCTTCTACTCATGGAAAGGAGCTGTGCGGAGAAGCTAGGGAGCTAGTGCCAGGGTCACTCAACTGGAGGAGCACTTCCCATAGGGATCAGCAGCTGATAAGGTAGGTTAGTCAGCAGTTTCCTCTTTCCATCTTAAGAGCCAAGCTAGAAACTGTCACTTAGGAGAAAGCCTGCAGTGTGCAGGCTCCAAAAGCATCTGTTTTGGTGAGAGCCTTGTTGCCTGTCTCTCCTGGCTGCCAGCAATGCACAGAGATGCTGCAAATCCCAGCACCTGTGCTGTGTCCAGAGTGAACTTTAGGTAGGTCTGCAGACAGGCCTCCCCAGGCCTTCCTGTCAGAGCTTCCCTTTCTCCTGTTCGGAAGGCATGAAAAGTATTATTACTAGATGCACGATTCCTTACCACTATGTGCTGGAGGAAGTGTTTTGTGTTTAGGGTTGCATAACTCATTTCTGCTAATGCCAGTCCTTTTGTTTGCCTTGTGACTAGGATGGAGGCACCAGAGGGCGTCGCTGTGCCATCGAGGCAGACATGAAGATGAAGAAATGATGCTGCGGACAAATAAGAAAACCCAGCACCTGGCATCCGGAGCTGGAGTGCAAGCAAGATGCTGTTAAAGCTGTTGGAGGAGGAAGAAAAGCTGCAGGTCTATTTCTGGGACCTGTTCCACCTTCTTGGCTTGACACTCTGGGAAGCAATTTCTCATCAGAATGTGTAACCCAAAGAAACTTCCTCGGAGGGGAAGACTAGCCCCCCTGCCTGTTCTAGGGCAGTCGTCTTGGGCTTCATCAGTGTTCTGGTGTTAGCTAGCAACTGGTGGCTCGTATGTACTGTAATGTGAAGTGTACAGATTTTTACTAGTGATGTGTAAATGTGTATGTATATTAAAGTCTGGGGAAAAACAAACCCAGTGTACGGTGTGCAGTGTACTGAGCATCACAGCTCTCTGCAGGGAGGAACCCTGCTTGTGTACAAGTGTGCATACACGCCTTGAACACCTGCAAACGCAACGCACTTCCAGTTACCCGTTGGAGCACACATGCATTGCAGGTCTTTGACATCAGAGACAATGCATTAATCATTAGAATGCTGCACGGTGCTTGGATGGAGGGGAACGTTCCCTCTGTGAGTGTGTGTGTAAGGATATGGCAGTGTTGTTACAAAACAGGGCATCTTAACCACGGAAAGTTAAGTACTACAGTCTCACTGGAGCTTTCCTTAACAGAACATTGTGTTGGATGTACCACATTTTTCCCCAGAGATTTGAAAGGGGTAAGGTAGTTAGGTTGAAAATCTGATTCCAGCTGCTGTAGGCATGTCCTTACCTGGTTTCACAGCGGAAGTTTTGAACCGGTTCTCTTGGATGGGTGTTAACAGTTCTTTTCCTCAGCAACCTGGATGACTGGGTTTTAAGCTTCCTCTGACAACTTTCAAGTTACCTGATTTTTTTTTTCTGCTAATATGACCTGTGAACTTGTGCATTTTCTGCCCGTGTACCCTTCCATGAGAAAAGAACAAAAAACCATGATCCTCTGTGATACTTGCAGCAGCTGGGGGTTGTCTACACCTTTTGTTGTGCAGCATGTACAGGGCTCAGCATTCTGTCACACCAGTTGCAAGAAACAGTCATTGCAATTACTACAGAGGGATTGTTACCTTATCTAGTAAGAGCTGTTGGTTTTCATAAGTTTAATGTTGAAATTTGTGGTGCCCACTGTGTTGCATCCCCTGTTTGGTGAAGGTAAGGTATATTTCCACCAAGAGTCGCTTTGTATTTGATGCTAGAAATGTGGAGTCCTTAGGTTTGCTTACTGGTTAAATGTCCTTCGCTGCTGAACTTGGAAACAAATTTCTGATTTGAAATTTTATGGGCCTCAGTCTCCAGAAATTACAGGTTGTTAAGCTCGTGGCACAGAAAGTTACAGGGTTCTTTGCTTTCTGGTATTTTGTGGACTCGTTTAAGTTGGATAGGCTCTCTGAGAATCAGCTCGTCCAACCTGCTGCCCTGTGCATGGCCAGCTTGGAAGGCAGATCAGCTTGCTTAGGGTCTTGCCTAGTCAAGTTTTGAAAATCTGCAGGGATGGAGATTTCATAACCTTTCTGGACAACTTGTTTCAGCACTTACCACCCTCACGGAGTAAACATTTATGTGCAACTTGTCACCACCACCTCCTTTCACTGCTGGCCACTAAGAGCGTTGGTGTAACGCCTCTGCTGATTTGTGTTGAACAACTGAAGTTGCAGCATATGGGAGGACCTTTATTATGCCCACTAGTAGATTGTTTTTTTATGGAAAGTATTGCTGTTCATTCCTACCCTTGGTTTCTTTTCTGAACCAGGTATTTTTTCCCTCAAAGAGCCTTTTCTCTTGCCCTGTGACATGTCAATAGCCTGCAATGATGTTATTTAAGATCTTCAGAACTCTTAAGATACTGGTTTCCTCTTCAGAGCCCTGTTGCCTCTTTCCAAATTCACCATCTCACGCTCCAACTCCTAACTCCGTTCTTTGTAATATTTTGCACTAATCTGTCTAGTTTAGAGCTCGGACTTACTGTGCTGCATCTCCCACCGTACACCTTTTCACAGACAGAAATAACAATTGCCCCCTTGTGTTTCATGTGCTATGGCTGATTTAAATGACAGGTTGCACAGCAGAGGTTTGGTCATGTTATGTTTAAGCCTCTTAGGGACTCATGAGTGAATGCCAAGTAGTTCCAAGGCTTACTGCCTCCCTCAAATTGCTCTAAAACCTCCCCTGTTGACACTTTAATCACAAACAGTCCCTCGGACCCGTCCCAAGAGAAAGTCTCTCTGACTTTGCTGTCCTCCTCTGTGGCAGCTGCTGGTAATGATGATTAATTTGGTTTTTCCAACTGGCCCTGTTTTCCCCTGAGATGTTTGGCACTGGTGGTGCGTCATCCCCACTGATCAGCTGGCAGCTCGCTGCTTCTGATGTTTTTGACGAGGTTTGTTGTTGTTATTTGCTTTTATGTCTTTAGCAAATTGATCTTTTTTTTTTCTTTTTTTGCCTACTTCATTGTGGATTCTACATTTCATTTGCCAAAGTTCGGGCTTTTATCATTTTCCTTGTTTTGACATGTAAATTCCTTTTAAAGGCTGTCACCTTTATTTCTAACAGCTTTTTCTTGTATCAGCAGGAGTTGTGCAGTATCTGATCTCTGCAAAGTGAACTAAAACTTTCCCATTTGATAATGATTCCCTGTTGGCAACTTACGTAAAGTCTGCAAGGAAGATCTTAATTAAAAGTTAAATTGAGTCCCTTCTCATCCCTTATTTTTCATACAGAATCAGTGTGGAACTAAGCAGGCTGTAATTACTTCGCTCAGCCCACTTGTCTTACAATATTTCTGCTGCTCTGCTCTCTGACATCTCGAGCCTTCCAGGATTTAGTAAAACCAAATGTAAGGTCAAAGCCCCTTTTAATCGGTGCTTATGCCCACGTTACCTAGGCCTCCTGATTTCAAAATGCTGATCCCTCTGCGCTGGAGTACAGAAGGATGATCGCAAGCGATGGGATTACCCTAGCCTAAGGCTTTTGCTTCTCAGCTGAGCTGCGGTGACCGGTTGTGCGTGTGCAACCAGCTCTGCTGATTGTGCAGAGAAGTGCTCTAGGCACGGTTACTCCTCCGATGGGATCAGTCTGCCCGACTCCTTTAGCTGGAAGCCCAGAGCAGGCAGCATTATCTCCTGCCTCATCAAATTTTATTCGCTTCCGCTAAAGTTAACTTTGGAAGAGGCTTTAGAAGGGAGGCCTGCGAGGTCCTGGCTCTGCCTGGATGTTTATAAAAGAAGCAAACGAGTTTTCCCGTCCCAAAGCCAGCGGATTCTTTATTTCTCCCAGTTAGGCACCGCAGGCTGTGTTTGCTGCCGTGGTGGCAGTCCTGAGAAGGCAAAGGGAAGTCAGTGAGAAATGCGTTTGTGCAAAGCCCTGGAAAAATGAGGTTGTACGTAATTAACTGAAAACTCTAAAGACATTTTTAATGAATGCACAGAACTCTCCATAGGTGCAGCATGTAGTTCAGTAGCAAGATGCAGATTTTTCTAACAGCCCTTTGCTGTTGTTATGGTGATCCTGCAAGCAATTCCCCAGACTTCAGAGGAATTGTAGGGGACTCATGCAGCAGAAGAGACTTAGACTAACAAGCAGAGGTGAAACGAGTGGTTTCTTCCATCTTAAGAGAACGCTAACTCTTATTTTCTGACGTGTGTGCAGAGCTGTCCCCTGTGAGCCTCTGAGTGTGCATCACTGCAGTGCTCCTGGCTCAGGCACACAAGATACTGCCACCCAGTTAAATTACCTCTGTCACTTCCAACCCAGGTTCCTGTAGTATCTGTAAGAAGTTGTTTCCAATGTACCAGCAAAAGGGGCAGCAAAGGGAATCTCAGTGAGCTGCCCTTGGAGTCACAGGTTGTCCACAGCGGTCAACAGCTCCTGGCCCCAGCATGATGTGGTTTTGAGCTTGCTGCTCCCTGCCTTCAGCACCTAACGGTGCCATCAGACACAGCCACGTGCTCCAAACCAGCGCAGTATCCCCTGAGCAGAGTACCCACTCTGCTGCCAGGCAAGGGGCGAGCACGGGGAAAGCACTGGAAAATGGAAATTCGGTTACTCTGAAATGGTAGTTGGTGTGGCTGCACAGCTACAGCTCTGCCCTGTGCCGTGAATTTTGGGCTCAGGAGCAGGTTGCTCGCCTCACAGAGTCCTTGCCATGTTTTGGCTCTCTGAGCAGGTCAGGAGATGAAGTAGGCTTTGCAGTTCTGGAGCAGGGTACAAAGAAATTGCTGTGTCTCTGCGTTTGTTTGCAGATGGGCCATTCCTGGCTGTGGTGCAGGTCTGAGACGGAGTCTCCCAGCGACTCAGAGAAGAACAGCGACTTCCAGTCAGTTCTCAGCTGGGATTCAAGCTTGGATCTGGAACTGGGGTGCTGGAGGAATACCGAAGAGGTGGCCTTGGGGAAGCTGGAGGAGAGCAGCCAAGAGGCAGACTACAGGCTGAAGTTCAGTGATCCTCTCTGGGAGGATGATAGCGAAGACTACCCAAAAGCAGAGAGGCAATGTGAAGATGAAAGTCTTCTCCAGTTCTTCTCAGAGGTAGGGCTGTTTGGATGACAGGAAAGTGGGCTGCATAGCTTAGGCCTTCCTGAAATACTAGTTTTCAGTGCCTCCACCATCCTGACACACAGAAATATTCTGGGGGAGGTGTAGATGCCCTGAGTTAACTTGCTCCCTGTTCCAAGCCTAGCCCTTGCTCCCATTTAAAGCTGGCATTGCAGCCAGGCAGCTGCTTTGCCAAAACACAGCTCACCCTAAAGCACAGAGATGTCAGCGAACTGACACTTGTAATAACAACACAGGGCTTCATCAGAAGATTTTGCAAGGATTCCTAAAAATGGAAAGACGTTCGTGAGTGAAAGCAAAAATAGCACTTGTGCTGCTTATTTATTCTTCCTTTTGCCTTCAGAATTTGAAGCAGTGTATCTCTGTGTCGCAGGTAACCCAGTTGATGGAACCTCTCCGCATTAGCTGCACAGATTCAGCTCAGACTCCATGGGATTATTCTGGCTCTGGAAAGCAGGGTGATGGGGAAGATGTAAGATGCCAGGAAAAGACCACAGGGGCAGTAGTCTCAAGAGCAGAGGAAAGTCATCTGCATGTCCTGGCAGAAGACGAGAAAGAAAACCTCCTGGGAAGAGAGGTAGGGGAGAGGTGGTCCTAGGAGAGCCTCTGATGAGAGATGAGAGGCAGTAAAGGAAATCAGCTCTAGAAGAGATGGGGAAGTCCCACGTTCCAGCTGGGGAGATGGGACACAGAGGAGGAGACATCAGGGAGTGGAATGCAAAAGAAGTATATGAGGGGAAGGATGGATGTTTGTTATGTATGGATATGAATCTTTATGAACAGGAAGCTCGTTACAGATCAAACCCTCAGATGTGAGTTGGAGGCATTGCTCCCTGGCAGCACAAAGGTGACTCATGAGAGCTGGCAGCCTGCTCTCAGGTTTAAGGCAAGACTGGAATACTTGGTTTGTTCTAATTGCTGTGTTATGCAGCACGCAGCTTGGCTGGTTTCAGGCCCACGTGGATGCAATAGCAGTAACCATCTGCCCCTGGAGACCGTCATGTCTTGGAAGCAGGCGCTGTTTAGCCTGGGTTTGTGCTAGTCCTGTGTCTGGGGGGTGCTGGGCTCCCACCAGCCTGCGAGGTGGTGCTGGGACAGGCTGTAACACCACAGCAGTGGAAGAACAGTGCCCAGTTTTTCAGTCCTGCACTCACATTTGTTTCTTAGACACTGGAGACAGAAATTACTTTCAAGGTTCTCGCAGTTCACCTGCGCAGCCTGAGCAGGGTTATTCCCAGCAGTTCCCTCGTGGTCTGCCAAGTGGTCAAAGCCATGCCCAGCACAGTGTCCGTGTTCCTGCTGGAGAGTCTGCTCCATGCTTCAGATCTCCTGCTGAGGAATTCTTGGGTGTCCCTGTACATAATCCCACTTCTGACCTCCAGAATGCCTCTGTCCCTGCACCTCCCCCTCCGTTTTGTTAGCAAATCGCTGCACCAACAGCACCACTCTCCTTCCTGGTTGAGTCTGTTCTCTGTCATATTCATGTGGGAGTTTTTGAGGAAACAGTCCTGTTGTACTCTTGGGGATCCTGTTTTCTGTGTCTTGAGGTTTAACAAGCCTGAGGCAGTCTTACCTCAGATCCTGATTGCCCTCTGTACATCCATGACTCTTCCCAGAAAAGAAACCAGACACACCTCTGGGCACCAGTCAGCTCCGCAATGTTTGTGTTAGCCAGAGGTGGTTGTGAGCCAGGAGATCAAACCCAGCTGGTACTGGAGCCCTGGCCAGCACAATGAAGATCTGAATAAGGTCAAACATCATCCTCCAGAGTAATACAGAGAGAACTAGCTCCCATTTGGGACTGGATGCAGTCAGGGGATGTGCAGCAGGCTGGTTTCTGTGTGAAGGAATCAGGTGATGGGCTGCCATTTTAGCCATATCTCCATTTTCCTCTCTGCTCTTCAGGCCAAGACTCAAGAGGCACCTGGAGATCAAGCTTTAGGTGAGCCACGTGCACAGGAGATTCATCAGGCCCAGGACCAAGATGATAGTGATGGCACCTCTGCAGACCCCGTGCTGCGCGCCACAAGTCCTGCCAACATGCAGCTGTAAGTGGTTCAGTCTGCTCTCTCGCAAGTAAAGCGGAACAGTTGTTTTCCTTGTCTCACGTAAGAACAAGCGTATGGCACAGGTCACCTCCAGGAAGGTTCTATGTCCAAGGAGACCAGGAGGGAAGGACGTAACTTGTGCTATTTCTGTGGGTCTGCCAGCATTTTAGGCATTGATCCTGTACATAAGTAAGAAGAGTAGTGATTAATAAGAGGTTAAATAGAAAATTCATGTGTCTTCAAGGCAGCTAAGTCTGCCATGAGCTGGGTGGGCATCAGACTTTATCAGGCAGTGTCCAGTCCGTCTCCTAAGAGAGGTATTGCCATTGCCCTTGAGGCAAGGGCAGGTGTATCAGTCATGGGTAGGCTCTGCCATGTGTGCAATTACCTGGGCTGCCTTTCGAAGGAATACCGTGGTTTAATGGGATAGGAATCTGAATAGAAAAACACCTTAGTAAAGTTCTAAATGTCAGAGTAGTGTGAGCTTTTCTGTCTGACTTGATCACGCTGGTCAGCTCAGCTCAGCCCTTGTCAGCCAGCTGCCTGTCACGCTGCATCTTCCTGCATGGTTGATGGTTGGCTGTGCGTTCAGATGCAGAACACTTCTGCCATGTCACCCTGAGAGGCTTTGTGTAGCTACAGAAAAGGATCTCTGGGCTGTACCCACCTGGATGTGGTAGGTGCTAACAGAAGTGCTGCCTCCTCCTTTGGCTCGAGCACGGTGATCTGGCACTACATTCCTTCCGCAGGATGCAACTGAGTTGGGATAACCCCATGCAGCATTCGCACTTCAAAAGAACCGTCCTGTCCATCTGGAAGATGATAGCCAGTCACAGGTACGTGGGGCACAGGGTTGGATTAGCATTGTCCTGAGTGCCACCTCCCGTGTCAACGGGCCTTGTGCTCCCTCCACGACAGCCACCCCAGGCGGGCACGTCTCTCCGTGGCTTTGCTTCTGGCTGTCCTCGCAGGAAGAACAGCTGGGCGCTGTAAAAACGGAGAGAACACTGCATATTTATTTCCTCTGCAGAATGTGCCAAAGCCCAAATGTTGCTTCCTACACAGCTGGCAGGGCCAGCTTCAGCAAGGGCTCAGCCTCCTCCCCTGCCTGGCTGTGCCAGCCGCCCAGCACGGGGAGTCGCTAACAGGCTGTGCCCCTTGTGGCAAGCAGGGAGAGGCCAGCAGTAGCCCGTGCTGCGGTGTTGTCTTTGGCCCCCTGCTCGGAAGCAGGCAGAGGTCATTTGTGCTTGTCCTTGTAGATACAGCGGCCCATTCCTGAAGGCAGTGTCAGAGAAACAAGCCCCGGGATACAGGGATGTGGTGAAGAGGTGAGTTTGTGGAAGAGCTGTTCACTGCTTGATTTCTCTCTGTTTCTGTCTTCTCTGGCACCCAGCACTCGGAACAGGAAAGACGGGTTGAGGTCAGCCTCTGGTTTCCAAAGCACCACTGGGACTGTCTCCTTCCTCCTGTTCCGCAGAGTTTGGCTGTCATCACCTTCTCCCACTGACTTATTTTATTAAAACTCCCTCCGGGTGATCAGGACCTGGAAATGGCAGTGCCTGTGGGACTGATATGCATTGTGCCTGCCCTTTGCTGGCCTTGCAGAGACCGTCTGCAGCTGTAACCCCTCCCTGCCTGAGCTTGGGGGATTCAGGCTCTGCAGCCCAGCAGTCTGTTATCTCCACATTGGAAGCATGTGCCTCTGTTAATGTCCTCCCTTCATCCAGTGCTCGTTCCCCAGATGTTTTACTCTCAGTGGAGAAGTGGGTCATAAGAATATTTCCCAGATAGATTAAGGGCATTTTTCAGAGCTGAATCATATTCTATTCTGGTCACAGCTGTCCTCTCTGCAGCCATTCATTTTCTCATTCTGTCAAAATAAGGGAAGTAATATTTATTCTCCTTCATGTTCCCCTTATCAGCACTGCTATTTTTGCTAGTGGCACCATTTGATTTTAAGGGGCTTTAATAGATACCTATTTTAGTAACTTTTCTTTCTCCACTCAGACCTGGGCTGACTTCAGGAAGACTAATTACTAGAAGCGCTCTGCTTGCCTTCTCTGGAGCATAACTTCATATTTTTTTAGAAGCAACTGCTAATGGCCTGCCAAGTTGGTTGGGTGGCAAGTGTCAGGTTGGCTGAACTTACTTTTGTCTGCCTTAGAAGAACATTTCTTGCTCCCCATCTTTGTCCTGAGCAATAATATTGATTGAAAGTAGCCGTGCTTTCAGGGCCACGCTGAAATGAGGACAAGCACGTTCGTGCAGAGCCCGACTCTGGCTTGCCATTTAATTTTCCTGCTGTGTTATTTTTCGTAGGCCCATGGATTTAACCAGCATAAAGCGAAGCCTGTCCAAGGGGCACATCCAGTCCATGGCCCAGTTCCAGTGCAGCCTGATGCTCATGTTCCAGAACGCGGTGATGTACAACAGCTGCAACCACCACGTGCACCGCATGGCCCTGGAGATGCAGCGGGAGGTGCTGGAGCAGATGCAGATGCTGGGTGAAGCCCTCCTGTGCTCGGAGGACAGGCTGCGGCTGGGCAGGAGGTGACGGGGCGCTGGGGGCACTGGGAGCACTGGGGACACTGGGAGCACTGGGGACACTGGGAGCACAGGGGGTGCTGGGAGCACTGAGGGAGCACTAGGAGCACTGGAGGTGCTGGGAGCACTGGGAGCACTGGGAGCACTGGGGACACCGGAGCGCTGAAGGCACTGGGGGCCGTGCCCTGAGGAGCACCGGGAGCACTGGGGGAACTGGGGAAGCACTGGGAGCACTGGGGGAGCACTGTGGGGACTGGGCGGCAGTGGGATCACTGGGGACACTGGGAGCTCTGCCCCGAGGAGCACTGGGAGCACTGGAAGCACTGGGAGCTCTAGGAGTACTGGTGGCACTGGATGCACTGGGGGAACTTGGGGGGTACTGGGGGTACTGGGAGCACTGGGGGCGCACTGGGGACCCTTGGGGGCCCTGCCCCGGGAACACCGGAGGCACCGGGAGCTCCAGCAGTACTGGGGCCACTGGGCGCACTGGTCTCACTGGGGGCCGGGCGCCGCTCGCCATTGGCCGGGGCGGTGGGCGGGCTCAGCCAGGGCGGGCTCCCATTGGCTGCCGCGCAACCGGCGGCCGCCGGGCCGCACGTGCCCCGGAAGCGGAAGCGGCCGCAGGCAGCGCGCGGCCATGGCGCGTGAGAAGGAGGCGGAGGCGGCGGAGGCGGCCCCGGAGCTGTCGTACCGGGAGCAGCTCGGGCACCTCAACCCCATCGCGCAGCCGCTCGCCTCCCGCAAGCTGACGCGGAAGCTCTACAAGTGCATTAGGAAAGGTCCGGCCGGGGCTGGGACAGGGACCGGGGGGACCGGGGGGGCCTGGGCTTGGGGCCTGGGGCCGGGGCCGGGGCCTGTGACTGGGACCTGGGGCCTGGGGCCTGTGACCGGGACCGGGCCGGGCCGGGCCGGGCGGCCCCCTGACGCTGCGCCTCTCTTGTAGCGGCCAAGCAGAAGCAGATCCGCCGCGGCGTGAAGGAGGTGCAGAAGTTCATCAACAAGGGCGAGAAGGGGTAAGTGGAGCCCCGGCCCCGCCGCCCTGGTGCAGCGCCGGCCGCTGACGCGTGTTTTCCCCTTTAGGATCGCGGTGCTGGCCGGCGACACGCTGCCCATCGATGTGTACTGCCACATCCCCATCATGTGCGAGGACAGGAACCTCCCGTATGCGTACGTCCCCTCCAAATCGGTAAGGGCAGGTGGCTGCGCAGCCCGGAGGGACCCACCCCTGCGACACCAAGCCTGGTGGGCTGCAGCCGGCCCGAGCCTTGGCAGGAACTGTCCTGGGGAGGCTCCGCTGTGGTGTGTGAGCGAAGCACCCAGTGCTTGTGCCATGCCAGACACAAGAGGAGCAGACACTGACAGCTCAGGTGTAGGAGGCTCTCGCTGCAGGAGCCTTTGTCCTGGTAGAGCTCCCGCAGCAGCAGCGGAGCTCTCTGGAACAGAGCTGGGATGGTTTTTTTCCTTTTAGTTTTGAGTTGGGACCTGGATGGTCCTGGAAATGAGACGATGGCCGAGGTGTGGCAGCGGCAAGATGTCCGTCTCTGCTCAGACTAGAACTTAGCGGTGGGCAGGGGCTTTGGGGCTCCCCTGCTATGGGCAAGGAACAGGGTCTGTGAGGCAGGTGCCAGGCGTTCACAGCATGCATCAGCGCAGCGTTTGGGCTGGAAGAGATGAGCTGGGAGAAGGGTTCTTGCGCCCAGCCCACGCAAAGAGTGCTTGGGTGTTTGGGGGATGGCAGGGCGCCTTCCCTGTGTCCCGGTGGGGGGTGTCGGGGTGTGCTGGGGCTCCCTCCCAGCAGGCTGCCCGACACCCCACAGCCCCGCTCTGCCCCTGCAGGACCTGGGAGCTGCGGCCGGCTCGAAGCGCCCCACGTGTGTCATCCTGATCAAGCCCCACGAGGAGTACCAGGAGGCCTACGATGAGTGCCTGGAGGACGTGGAGGCGCTGCCCATGCCGCTCTGACCCACAGCGGAGGGCGGGGGGGGGGAACGGG
Source organism: Cygnus olor (assembly GCF_009769625.2). Taxonomy (NCBI): domain Eukaryota; kingdom Metazoa; phylum Chordata; class Aves; order Anseriformes; family Anatidae; genus Cygnus; species Cygnus olor. The sequence goes on along the minus strand of NC_049182.1, from coordinate 9,430,706 downwards.
ATGGGACGTGACAGCAGGACTCTGCTGAGGGACGCGGGCAGGGGGTGAATAAACGTGGGGAGGGTTTGTACGAGCTGTCCGAGTGCTTTTTTTTGGGGGGGGGGGGGGCAGAGTCACTTCGGCTGAGGGGGGAAGTGTCAGACCATTCTATTCGGGGTGGTGGGGGAGGCCCCATCCCGCCGGCAGCGCCCCGGGGCTGCCCCAACCCGCCCGGCCCTGCCCTGCCGTGACTCAGCCCCAGCCGGTTGTGCCGCCAGCCCCGCGCCGCCTCCTTCCCCTCCCCGCCGCGGCGGCTCGCCCGGGCTGCAGCTCGTTCCCCGCCCACCCCAAGCCCGGGCGGCCCCGAGGCACCCCGAGGAGAAAGCAGAGGCCGAGGGCAGAAGAACGAAATCCGGGTTTATTGCAGGAAAGGCCAAGGAGAGGGGGCCCCGCCTGGCCTTCAGGGGGCTCCACGTTACAAGCACAGCGCCGGCTCCTTCCTCCAGCACCTCTCCCCCCGCTCCGCCCCTGCAGGGAGAGGAGATGCGGGGATGCTCCAGCTTCTCTGGGCACAGCCCGGGGGGCTCCCGCCCGTCGTCGTTGCACAAGGCCCTCACCTCCTCCACTTGCCAGCCTCTGTGCTGGGAAGCTGCAGTACCCCCCCCCGCCGCGCAACAGCCACGCTAGTGGCTCGCCAGCTCGCCCAGCTGTACCAGCACGCCGCAGGCTTTCCTCCTTCACCTTCGCAGCTGCGGCAGCACCCGCTGGGCCTGGCCTCTGCGAGCACCAGCTGGAACAGGGGGGCCAGGGCTTGAGGCTCTCCTTAGCAAGATATTAAGTTACTGGGGTGAAGGGAAGAGGGGAGGCGGAGCGGGAGGGACGGGCAACGTCTCACAGGGCGTTTGGTCTCTGGCCCCACGATTGAAGGGATCGCAGGGCGAGTGCTCCTGGAGGCAGAGCACGGGGCACATGCAAGACCCCTGCCCCGGCACGGACGATCCCCTCTCCAGAGACCACCCCCCCACGGGCCTGAAGCGCTGCAAGAAGGCAAAGTTCCCTCGTGGCCATCGGCCCTTCTCCCCAGGGCGGGGCCGAGCGGCTGGGCCTCGTGACCCCGAGCTCCTCCCGTTGCAGCAGCAAGAGACCTTCCCCCCTTCACAGTCCCGCGGGCGTCCTGCCGCTCAGATCTTGGAGGACTCCACTCGCTCGATCCACGGCGAGTCGGCCCCGACGTCCCTGGGCTCCGAGCGCAGCTGCCGCAGCTCCCGCTCCAGCGCCTGGCTCCGGTGGTACATCTCCATGTAGCTGGCCTGGAGCTCGCGCTGGTACCGCAGCACCTTCTCCTTCTCCTCCTGCCAGGTTTTCCTCTCCAGCTCAAAGTTCACGGCCTGCAGCTGGCCCTGGCGCCGCTCCCGCAGCAGCTCGGCCCACAGCCACTCCACCTGCCGCTCCAGGGGCTCCGCGGAGTCGCTGTGGAGGCCCCGGCACTTGGAGTCATCCGTTTCACAGCCAGGGAAGTCCTGGCACGCTGGCATGGGGTCGTCGCCCAGCGACAGCGAGGCGCCGGGCTCCGGGGGGCTCTGGAAGGAGTCCGCCAGCTGCGCCAGCTGCGAGTCCCGGGCCTGGACCTCAGCCTTGGCCTCTCGCAGCTGCGTCTTCAGGCTGAAGATCTCGCCCAGCTTCTGAGCCATCTCCTCCTGGGTGTCCCGGAGCTGCTGCTTCAGCAGGGAGATCTCGGCTGCCTTCTGACACACCTGCAGGGCACAGGCAAACGGTGAGCAAGGAGCAGGTCCCCACGGGTGCCGGCACCCCGTTTTATCGCCACAGCATCCCTGGGAGAACCCAAGCACCATGCCTGGCTTTTTCTCCCATGCCGTGGCCACGGGTGACACCAAAGCAGAGAACCACGGCCCCCATCGTGGCCGTGCAGCCAGGAGGGTGGCAGGAGGGAGGGAAGGAAGGGGACTCACCTCCCACTTGGTCTCCTCCAGCTTGGGGCTGACGCGCTCGCCCTGGGACTGCCGGAGCTTGGCCTCCTCGCACTGGCACTGCTGCATGTTCAGCTCCTCCTGCAGCCGCTTCTTCTCCTGCTGCGCCTTGTAGAGCTGCAGCTGCAGCGCCCGCTGGCCGCGCTGCGCCTGCTGCGTCACCTGCTGCAGCCTGGCCATGTACATCTGCTTCAGGTCCTCCAGCTCATCCAGCCACAGCCGCTGCTTGTCCTCAAACACCTGCCAGCAGAGAGAGCCATTGGGGACGCTCTACAACCTGTCCCCGCGCAGGTCAGCGCCCAGGAAGGATCCCAGGAGGTCCCAGAGACCTCTCAGAAACCCAGCAGCTCATCCAGGCCAGGCCCTCCCCAGCTCCAGCTGTGGAGCAGAGGTTTAACAGCAGCTCCCCAGACACTCCTGCCCCACAACATGACATGGGTCCTCCCATGTTTGGGCACTCCCAGCCCATCAGGCACCGTGGCAGGACACCAGCTCCTTCACGGTTCCTGCCACCCCGTCACCACTGCCCAGGGACACCCCCAGTGCAGCCCCAGCCCCGCGTCTCACCTGCGTGAAGGGGTCCTCGGTCTCGCTGAGGCTCCTCTTGAGCTGCCGCAGCTCTCCCCCGCTCTCCTGCAGCCGATCCTCCAACTGCTTCACCGCGTCTTCCAGGGAGTAGGTGAACTCGTAGGGCGGCGGGGGCTCCCCAGGGCTCTGCAGCCGGCTCAGCGTGGCCATGCTTTTACAGGACAGGGGGGCCTTTTCGGGAGCCAGGGGGTCCCTGGGGCTCCGGGACACCCTGTCCAGGGACCCCCCGATGTGGTTGATGTGGCCCATGGAGGCGCTGAACTGGCTCTGGGCAGGCTTGAGGCGGGAGCCGTAGGAGGGGAAGCTCTGGATGGAGTTGTGGCTGGAGTCGGAGGCCTCGTCCAGGCTGATGGCGTGGAGCAGGTGGGTGCGGAGCGGGCCGTGCTGCGAGGGCGCCGTGCTGCTCTGCGACAGCAGCGTGTGCAGGCTCCCGTTGCTCTTGGACAGCTTCTGCCCCTTGGACGAGGAGAGGCCCTGCATGGAGACCAGCCCCTTCCCGGCCACCGCCTTGAAGGCCGAGGGCCTGATGCGGCACTGCAAAACACGAGTGGGGTCAGGCTGGGCCCCCACCGGCGTGAGGACCCCCCTGAGCTCCAGCCAGAGAAAACCCATTTGCCCCCAGCCCCACCACCACACCTGGACATCCCCAAGTCCCCGCCATCCCACCTCCCACTCCCAGCACATTCTGCTCCAGCCCCCTCCATCCCAGAGCAGGGCACATTTTCGGAATGGGGGCACAAATTTCCTATTTCACCTTGTCGAAGCGGCCCCGCTCAGGCAGCGAGCTCTTGGAGAAGTCGGACCCGCGGTGATGCTCCCGGGAGCAGCGCTCAGGGGACCGGTTCTCGCGGTCGCTCTCGTAGTCCCGCTTGTAGCAGGCGCCCGAAGTCTGGTGCTTCCGCTCGGACCGCGTCTCCTTTTTGGCCCCGTGCAGGTAGCCAAAGAGCTCCCGCTGGCTCGGCCCCTTGCGGAGCAAGCCGTCGGGCTGCCGGAGCCCCCGCGAGCCCCCCAGCGGGGCCCGCAGCTCCAGGGGGGACAGGTCCTGCTTCTCCACCAGGCTGCCCACGCTGCCCATGCTGCCGACGGGCACAGAGGAGAGGTAGGTGCCGAGGACGCGGGTGTCGGGCTCACAGGTCACAGGGCCCTGTGCTGCTGCCATGGAGAATTAGAGAAAAGCCCGGGACCAGCACTGCCGAAGGAGAGACAAAGTCAGCAAGGCCGGGACTGCCCCGCTCCCAAAGCCCGTCCCACCCTCGGGGACCCCCTGCCCACACGAGGGGTGCAGCGATGCCCACTGCTGTCCCTTCGTGCCCCCCCCACCTCCTGCATCCCCTGTCCCGGCTGGCCCCAAAGGCTTCCAGCACCGGGGTGGGGGGGGACCCCCGGCAGTTCCCCCGGGGTCCCTGAGCCAACAAAACCGAGCACGGGGCGAGAGGCAGCGGTGGGGGCTCCCCCCTTGCCACCCCCCCGTGGCGCAGCGCCTCCCTCCCACACCCAGCCCCACCTCCCGCCCGCGGCCGGGGCCGCCACCAGAACAGGCACCTGCCGCCCAGCCAGGCGGGCGAGTTCGGGAGCCGGCAGCACCTGCCCGGGCCTGGCGCCAGCCCCGGCCCGGCGGCACCCAGCCGCCCCCTCCCCAGGAACCTCCGCGCGGCCTCCCCACGCCGGCCTCCCCTTTCCCTGCCCCCTCCGCGAGGCCACGGTTATTACCGGGGGCTGGCACCGAGCTCGGAGCTGCCCGTGCCCGCGAGTCCATCCCATCCCGCCGGGGCCACGGCGGCAGGGCTGGGGACAGCCTCCAGACACCCCCCAGAATGACCCCGAGGAGGCCGCGGTCCCGTTTGGCCTCTCGGCTCGGCCTCCCCACGGAGCACACGCGTCTCCCGCCCCACGGCGACGCTTCTGCTCGGCACCGGCTCCTCCGCCGTCCGGGGCTCCCTCCCGCGCTCCCTCCCCGCAGCCCCAAGCCCGGCGAGGCCGGACGCGGCTGCAGGACGGAGGCGGGAGGAAGGGGAAGGAGGCCGCGAGGACAATGCAGCTTCCTGCGCAGGTGGCCGGGCCTCCCTGCGCCCCGCGGGGCCGGAAGGCCGCCGGCACGTCTTCGGCCTCACCGCCTGCTCCCCACGGACCGGGGAAGGGCAACGCGGCCCCCCGGCCAAGCCACGCAGCCCCGGCGTTGCGGGGAGCCTCGGGGGCCCTCCAGCCTCCGGTAGAGGCTCGCCGTGACGCCGGGGCTTGGCGTGAGGCCGCGGAGCCCCCCGCCGCCGCCAGCGGGGCCGGTGGAGGGCTACACCCAGGAAGCTGCCCTGGTTCTCAGCTCCACACGGCGGGTAAACAAACACCCGCCGATAATTGCTGCCACGCACAAACCTGTCTGACAGCTCCCGGCCTGCGCTGTCACCTCCCTCCGGGAGCGCAGCACCTGCTCCGGGCACCGGCACCCCCGCGGCGAGGACGGGGGGACCCTCGGGGGGTGCCGGGGGCTGCGCGGGGGGCTCGGCGGGCGGCAGCCCCGGCGGGGCACGGCGCAGCTCCCACCGGGCGAGGCTGCTGCTGCTCCCCGAGGAGCGGCCGGGGAAGTAGGTCAGGCCCGGGGAGCCCGGCCTCCGGCGGGACGGGAGGCACCCGGGGCGGCACAGCACCGCCGCACCGGCCCCAGCCGGCGGCCCGGAGGGAGCCGTGCCCGGCTCGGGGGGCTGCTCCCCGGCGGAGCCCTGCCCGGTGCGGCCTCTTCCCGTCCCCTGCGGGCACGGCGGGGCTCGCGGGGCTCGGCCTCCTCCCCGGCTGCGGGAAGGGAGCGGGGAGCGGGGCACGGCGGCACACCGGGGGATGAGCCCGGGGCCCGGCGGGCGGCGAACCCGGGGGGCCAAGAACCGGGCCGGGCCGGGGCCCGAGGAAAAACCACCGCGGCGGGGAGGGACGGGGGGGGGGAGGCGGCGAACCGGCGGCGTTACCGGGGCCCGGCGGCGGCGGGGCCGGGCCGCACTCACCATGCCGGCGGCGCTGCGGTCCCGGCGCTGCCCGCTCCGCTCCGCTCCTTCCCTCGCCGCGTTTGAACGCGCCCCTCGGCCGCGGCCGCGCGGGGAGCGGGCGGAGCCGGCACCGGCAAATCGCGGCGCGGAGGCGGGCGGCGCCCGGGCGGGGCGGCCCCGGGGCGGGGCGGCGGCACCCGGCTCCCGGCCCCCCCCGGAGGGGCTCCCCGGGTAGGCCCGCACGGCTCGGGCCCGGCCCCGGCGGTCGGTGAGGCACCGGGGGAGCGGCCCCGTGTGCCCGCCGCACGCCCCCCCCCCCCGGTAGGCTCCAGCAACCGGCGGGGTGTCGGTGTGGCAGCACCGGGCGTCCCTCGGTGGGAGGCGACGGGCCTCGTCCCTCCGCGTGGGCACCCGCCGCCCTGCAGCGTGCCACACGCCGTCACCCCGGGGAGCGGGACACCGGCGGCAGCAGCACCCGTCCTCCTCCGGCCTGGGTCCGGGGACGCGAGCAGCCGGGCCCCGGCGGCTGCCAGCTCCCCCCCCCGCCGCCCGCCGCAGTCCTCAAGCTGTGCTGCCAGCGCTCACCCACACGCACACGCTGTCCCCGTCCCCGTCCCCGTCCCCGGGCTCACATGCTCGCCTTATCCTCGGCCTGGTGCCAAGGCGCGCCGCCGCTCCCGCCAGCCCCGTGTTCCCCATTGCTCCCCGCTACGCCGCAGCCACGGCACAGGCGGCCTCGGAGCGCCGCACGTGTGGCGGTCCCCCCGAGCCTGGACTTGGATTTGGGGCAAGGAGGCAACACGAGGAGGATTTTAAGGGTGTTGGCCTTAAGGGGCAGTGGTGCCGTGCCCTGCCCTCCCTCGCAGCCTCTTCACCCATCGCCTCCCACACAAACCCTGGCCTTCTGCCTCGTCCCCAGGAGCCTGTGGCCACGCACGCACTTGTCCCCATTTCCCTGCTGGAGGGGCAGGCAGGCGGGTGGCGACAGCGTCCTGCCTGGGCCTTGGTCCAGGCAGGTTGTGGAGATGCTGGGCTGACTCGTAACGGGTGCTCATCACATCCCTTCCCGTCTGCCCCGCTTCCTGCTGCCGCGTCCCGGCCCCACCACGGGCTGTGCTCTCTCCAGCACGTCCCTGCGGGATGGCAGCTCCCTGCCTCTCCCTGCTTGTTGCAGCCCCACATCGTCACGACGCTACCGCAGTTTGGTCGGCCACCAGCAGTCTGGGAACTGCCTGGTCTGAACCAGCCTGGCAATAGAAGGCACCCGTGTGCCTGCAGCAGCCCCCGCACAGCTCGCTGCAGCAATTCGGGCCCCAGAAGGGGGGGGAGGCAGAGGGGCAGGGCTGGGACTACAGGAGCCCTCGCTGCCTCCGAGTGTCCTGGAGTGAGACTGGAGCCGTGACCCCTCCTAAGGGCTGCTGAGAACCCAGCCAAGCATAGAAATGCCAGGAGGCCTCCGGCTCGGCTCCGCAGGGCTCCCGGGACTCGGGCGGCTCGGAGGCAGGGTGTTACCATCTGCAAAAATGCGGTGGGGAAAAGCCTCAGCCCCTCCCGCTGGGCCATTGCTAATAACAAAGTGCGTGGGGGGGGAGCGGAGCTGAGCGACCTCCGAGGCACATTGAGGGCTATAAAAGGAAGCCAGGTCTCCAGCAAGGCGCCTCTTCCACAAAAGCAACCGGAGGATGAGGGGGCTGCGAGCGGAGCTGAGAAATAGCTGCCAGGCAGCGGGAGAGGAGCCTTTAGCGCTGAGCGAAGTGCGAGGTGCACATATGCTCTCTGCTTCTGCACAGCTCCGTCTTCGTGAAACCTGATGAAACTGTGTCATCTATTTTGGACGGTGCGGAGCGATACTTTGATCTGCCTCCACCAGCCGAGGCTGCGGCTTGGGCACAGATAAGTGGCTGACGTACTGGTGGCCAATCCCCAAACCCAAGGGATGGAGAGGAGACTGGGGTCAGTGTTCACACCGCCTGAGGCACCGTGGGCCTTTGCAGAGGCGATGCTGGGCCGACATCTCCCCACAGCCAAGGGCAAAATCGGTCTTGGGGACGCCTCCGCACACAGGACCAAAACAGCCTGCAATCTTCATGCAGGATATCAGCGCCGGGCTGGGGACAAGAACATCAAGAGCCAAGGCGGCGCTGGACGGGTGAGCCCACACCCTGCGGTAGGGCCGGCAGGGCGGAGAGGCCCTGGGGAGCTCCTGGGCAGCGCGTTCCCCATTCCCCCCTGCCCCGGGGCAAGGACAGGCCCCAAGCTGGGGAGGAGCACAGGCTGCGCCTGCCTGCGCGTTGGATGATGCAAGGAGCACGGGCTGAGCCTCGCCACCACCTTGACCCCTCCTTGAAGGCAGCACCCTGGTATGCAGGGCTCCATGCTCCTCACCTGGCTCTGGAGCAGCCCGGAGGGCAGGTGGCAGCAGATCCACCAGGACCCACTCCCCCCGTGTGGTTTGTGACCCCCCGCACAGCTCTGGGTCTGTCTGCTCCCTCATCTCGGGGCTCCTCCCCGGAGGTGGAACGTCCCCATGGGACAGGAAGCTCCTTGGCTTCCCGGGATGGTGACAGCTTCTGTCTGGAGCCGTCTGCCAGCACCCGGCAAGGCAACTGCTTCAGGAAGCACCAGGCAGAAGGGACAAGGACAGAAGGGGACCAGGCAAGGCGGCAGGCCGGGTGCCAGCCCAGCGCAGCGCTGGTGACGGGGCCAAACGCTTGGCTGGGAGGCATTGCCCAGCTGGAGGAGGCAACAACACCAGGAACGGGTGCCAGGGCCCCGGAGGCAGCATCGTGCACCCCACACATGGCAGCGTCCGCGAGCCAGCCCAAGCCCCCCGTGCTCTGGAGCAGCATGGCACCGATTCACCCAGCAGCTCCAGCAGGTGGCCAGGCCAGGCTGCAGGAGGAAAGGAGCCCAGAGCTGGCGGGTCAGGGTGAGCAGAAGCATCCTAGATGTCACAGAGCCTGCTCACTCCCAGCACAAGCATTGGCAGTATGGCCATCGGCTCTGGGGCCAGTGACCAGGACCATCTTAGGGCTCCGGCCCTTGCTCTGCCGGACCACGATTCCCAGCAAATGGTGCAGGTGAGGCTAATTTCCACCAAACCCAAACCACTGGCAGCTCCCAGGGCCCCAGCCGGGATCACCAGGATCAGGTGAGGATCACCAGCCAGGCCAGAGGGGCCTTCCCTGCTTCCCCGGCCCTGGATCCCTGCTGCAGTGCCCCCAGACACCTTCCTGGCAGCCAGACAGGGATGTTTCCCTCCTCCTCCCTATCTCATGTCCAGCACCACGGGGCTGGCACGGCTACTTGGCCTGGGCACCTTCCCCGAGCCTTTCACTGACCCAGACGAGCCCTGAGCCCACACCACGGCCCTCACAGCCCCCCTGAAGCAGAGCAGATTGCCTGTCCAGAGGCCGAGCTAGAAATGGGTGCACTGAAACCAGTCAGGGAAGGCAACAGGAAAACACAGCAGTGCTGCGTGCTGCAGGGCATTTACTGCTCACAGATGCCCTGACAGTTCTTTATTGTCCTCTGAACCGGGTGGCAGCTCAGCCACGTCCAGTACAGAAAAAAACGCCTCCTGCACCTGCCCTGGGAGGCAGCACCGGCGTTTGCAGCAATGCCACGGAGTCCTGCTCTTGGCCTCTTCTGCTGGTCCCAGCAAAGACAAGTTCTCAGCCCTTTCCGTTCCTCTGCGTCTTGCCAGCACCGCCACGCTCGTCTGCTGCAAAAATCCTGCCTGCTCCAAGCAGCTCGGCGGCAGCCCTGGCACCTCGGCATGAGCACAGCGCACGGGGACAGGCTCAGCCAAACGTGCACCAGGGGGTCTCGTTTGTGTCACAGTCCAGCAAGATATTAAGGACGGTGCAGGGGGCTCCTGCCACGCTCAGAGCTGTCCGTGACTCGATTCGGTACCGCACGTTGTTCAGGCCTCCCTCCCGGTCCACCTTAAACTGTTCCTGAGGGAGAGAAAGAGCGCTCAGGAGAAAGCACGCGGTGCCTGGGAGAGAAGCAGAGAGCTGGCAGGGAGGGCTCCGAGCACGTGGTGGTAACAACCCGCATCTCTCGTGGTCCTCCTCGATCAGGCCTCACCTGCTTCTGCGCAGCGATGCGCTTCTGGTCTCTCTTTCTCCAGGCTGGGTCATGCAGGTGCTGGAAGGTCTCGTACCCAGTCGTGATTCCAGAGGGACGGCGAACCTGGGAGCAGGGCAAAACTTCTGTAAAGCGACTGAAGCACGTGGAAGGGCCCTGCCCCGTCCCAGCCTCGATAGCTGCAGCAGGGATCCAGTGGGGAGACAAGGAGAAGGGCAATTTCAACCGAGGAGGCCACGGAGCACAGCTTACCTGGAGACCAGCTCCTTTGATACGTCGATAAAACTCATCGTCCTCCCGTCCCCAGCCCCAGAAGCGGTTGGACATGCCGTTGCACTGAAACGAGAGGGGCACTGTACCGGCCGGGGTCCTGCTCTCCTCCTGCAGCCACAGCACAACTCCGCGTGGCGCAGGGAGCAGACACCAGCATCACAAGCCCCAGGCACGCCTGCGGCCTTCCCTCTCCTATCCCCAGCCAGCTCAGACCGCAGGCTCTGTCCCTGTAGCATTTTGACTCCTCTTCCCCCTTCCTGAGCACGGAGCACAACCTGACTGTGTGCCAAGACCACGTCGTACCCCAAACTGGCCGGGGCGTCGCACCCACGTGCTCACCATCTCGTAGTGCTGCTTGGTGAGCAGCAGGATGCCACCCACGTAGGTTTTATAGTGGTACAGCGGGTGCAGCTCCGGGGATGCCACGTGGAAGGGCCCTGCCTCGGGGTAGCTGTAGTCCAGCTGCTCGTTGAGGGGCAGGAGGTCGACATCGTGCATCGCGATGTAGTCGGTGTCGTTGCCGCTCTCCAGGAAGCCCACGTTGATCAGGGACGCTCTGTTAAACCTGCCGCGGGACCAGGGACTCTCAGCGCCAAGCACAGCAGCCCCTGTCCCTCCACATCCACCTCCCGTGCCCCACGGCCCCAACCTGGTCCCCAAACAGGGACTGTCACCGCAAAGCCCCTCTGCACAGACACACAAACACGGCGTCCCCTGGCTGCACAGCTCCGGGTGCTCCAGCTGCCCGTCCAGAAGCTGTGCCCCTGTGCAGGGCTGCGCACGCTCAGCCTAACAGCAACGTGCAGGGATTCGGCCACTGCCTGCAGGAAGGGGTCAAAGCAAACTCCACCTGGCTGGGTGCAGCAGAGGGGCAAGCTACAGCATTTCCAAACACCTCAAGGAATTCAGCGTCCGCAGAGGTCTGCTGCTAAGTGGCACTGGGAAGAAAGCTGCAACATCTGGGGGCATTGAATTCTCTTCTTGCTTAGGAAGGACGGCAGGGAAAGAAATGAGGCACTGCTTTGTCCTTCTGTAAGCTTTAGGGTGAGCAGCGGTGGGCAGAGCGTCACGCCACGGCCCTGACTCCTCGCTGTGCGTGCCCTGAGTTCCCCAGCACCGAGAGGCCAGCAGGAGCCCCTCGGTGCTTGGGCACGGGGCTCCCGGCTCCCTCCGCTCCCCGAGCTCCGACCACCGCGTACCTGAAGTGATCCACCTGGTTGAGCACCAGGATGTGATGGCGGATCCTCTTCTTGCTCAGGAAGCGGTGCATGTAGGGCACGAAGGCCAGCAGCTCCTCGAAGCGCTCGCGGAAAGGGACGAGCAGGGCCAGGCGGTGGGGACCCCACGACGGGTCGTCGGCCGGGGGGGCTTGGGGCTCGGGCGGGCAGGGCCGGCGGGGGACCCCTCTCCCGGGGGGAGCCCCCTCGCCCGAGCAGCTGAGCTGGAGCCAGAGCAGCGAGGCGAAGCCCAGGAGCAGCGCCGCGAAGAAGAGCTGGAAGACGGACACCTTGCCGGGCAGGAGCCCCAAGAGCTGCGGGGACCTGGGGGCACGGCGGGCGCTCAGCGGGGACCCCCCGGTGTCCCCCTACCCCGGTTTCCCCCCCCCCCCCCCGGTACCCAGAGCCCTCCCCCCCCCCCTCCCCGCGCCGCCCCCGCTCACCCGCCGCCGCGCAGGCGGAGCGCGGCCCTGCGGCGGCCCGGCCCCATGGCGGTACCCGGAGGTCCCGGTCCCGGTCCCGGTGGGGGCACCGGTACGGGCCCCGGCCCCGGCCCCGGCCCCGGCCCCGGCCCCGGCGCCGGGCCACGCTGGCTGCGCCCCGCCGCTCCCCCGGAAACAAGGCCCGGCCCCGCCGCCCCGCTGCCTTCCGCCCGGCGGGGGCGGGACGGGGGCGGGCCCGGGGGCACCGCGGGGACATCCCCTCCCCCCCCCCCGCACCGGGCATCCCCTGCACTAGCATCATGAGGGACCCCCCCCTTCCCCCAATTCGTCCCCCTTCATTCCCCCCCCTCCCCCAATTCACCCCCATCCCTTCTCCCAATTCGTTCCCTCCCCCCCTTCCCCCATTTCATCCCCCCCCTTCCCCCAAACTCACCCCCTCCCCAACCTATTCCCCCCCCCGATTCATCCTTCCCCTTCCCCTAAACTCGTCGCCCCTTTCCTCAGTTCATCCCCCCTCCTTCCCACTTGCTTCCCCCCAGTTCGTTTCTCCCCTCTTCATTCCCTGCAATTCTCCCCCCCCCCGCCCCGCTTCATTCCCTCCAATTCTTTTCACCCCCCCCCTTCATTCCCTCCAATTCTTTTCACCCCCCCCTTCATTCCCCCCAATTTGTTTTCCCCTGGGAACTAAAAGCAAGTTTCCTCTGCTTGTATGTGCTTGCTTTGTACGTGCTTACTTAGAATATTGAATCACTAAGGTTGGAAAAGACCTCCAAGAACATCTGGTCCCCCTTCATTCCGCCCCAAAATCCCCCCCCCCTTCACTCCCCCCCCAGACACAGGCAGAGCCGCAGGTGGTGTCAGTCCTTTAATGCCCTCACAGCCCCGACCCCACACACCCCCTACATTCACGCCCGCCGGCATCAGCTCCCCCCCCGCACCCCGGGCAGCGCAGCAGACCCTGGGGGGCAAGGGGGGGCCCGGAAAGGCAGCGGGAGGCACCCGCCCCGGGCTGCAGGAGATGGGGGCCCCCACGGGAATCGCCCCCCCTGGGTCCGGCCCGCTGGAGGCCACGTGTCCGGCAGGAGTTACGGCCACAGGGACAGGTAAGAAAATACTTCTTGTATTTCTCAGAAACAGCTTTTAGAAACCACAGTTCGTGGGGTTTTTTTTTTTACAGCTCCCCATAGAAAAGAAGGGTTTGGGCACAACCCCAGCCCCGTTCTTCCACTAGTAAAAACGCTTGTTCCGCTCCTGGCGCTTCTGGAAGACCACAGCTCCCACCACAGCGCAGACGATGATGCCCAGCAGGGCGCAGAGCAGGAGCAGGAACACCTTCCACCCGGTCAAGGGCCCACTTCGGAAATTCCCCGTCGGGTCATCCACGTTGTCTGCAAGGAGAGAAAAGCTACAGGGACACCCGAATCCTCCAGCAAAGGTCTCGGAAGCCCAGAGACTCACCTTTGGGTGATTTGAGGAGGCTGACGCTAGGCTCAATTTTTGTCCAGTCAACGGTGTCGTCTTCTAGAGGGTGCTCCACCATGAGCTGGAACAGCTTCATCGAGATGATGTCGTGATTGTCTAGGGAACAACCATCAGCACTGGAGACCGCCGGAAGCCTTGAGAAGCGCCCACACCTCCAGAGCACCCCCGGATCCGCGCTCTGCCAGGCACGGGTCTCCTCCCCTCTCAAGCCACCCTCACAGCCCAGCTATCGAACTAATTTAGGATGCTCCTTAGCTTTCAGATGCCTCCTTTCCCAGGTTGCGGGTCCCTACCCAGCATGGTTTCAAGAGCCCGGTGAACAATACAAGGAAAGGAAGGCATCTACTGCATCCATAGCGTGACGTGCCAGGCAACAAGCAGCGAGCCAAGCCCACTCACCAGACAGGTCTCCAGTGCCCGCAGAAGCACCGAAGAAGTAGCCGGTGGGCAGCTGGACCCCTGCGATGTCAATGCAGTTCTTCCACTCGTTCTTATCTTCCACATCTGTCATCACCTGCGAGACAAGGGGGCTCACACCAAGAACGCCGGCTGTCCTCCCGCCCGGCCGACAGCGACTTTAGAGCCAGAGGCGCCGGAGAGCAGGAGGCTGAGCCCGGCCAACCACCTCCACCACAGCAGCACCCGCCCTCCAGCACTGCCCTGTCGAACGGGCACGCCGAGCCCTCCCGCCACAGCTCACCGTCAGGCGGCCCCGGGAGTACCGGATGGCCAGGAAGGTGTCGTGGTTCTGGTTGCGGAGGTCGGCGGTGCACCCTGCCAGCTCCGTCCAGCGCCCGTCCTTGCTGTGATCGTACGTCAGGGAGCCGTTGTTCACCATGGCGGAGATGTACGGGAACACGCGCTGCAGGGAGCGGAACGTCGCTGCAGGGAGCCCGCGGGAGCCTCCCCCTGCCTGCTCTGCAACCTCGGCAAGACCATTATCCCAGCAAGGGAACGGCACGGAGAGCAGAACAATTGGATCGAGGCTCCTGTTCTACGCAAAGCTGTTTCTAAAACGAGCGAGGGCTTGTTCTGCTCTAAAGCAGTGGCCTTTTCCGAGCTTCTGCATCGAGGCCCCTCGTGGGCTCACGCAGCACTGTGTGACCGTGACAACGGGACCGTCCCCAGCGAGCGGCTTGCAGAGAAAAGACAAAACCAGGTAAAAAGCCTACAAGCAGAGCACAGAACTATAACGGGCAGCAATTGCTCATTACCAGCGAAACCACAGATACTATTTTTTAGTCAGTGCGCGGCATACGCTGGAAGGGGCCAACTGGAGGCAAGAATCAACGACTCACTGAGCATCGAGACAAGGGCACAGGGCCGCTTCCAGGTGTTTGTGACGGGAGTATCGGGGTTTTGGTGTGATAAATCTCCCTAACACCCTTACACTGTCTGTCTGTGCTGTAACTAGACCCACAAATGCAAAGCGGGGCAGAAGAAAAGGACCACACCCCCCATGGGACCGAGCTGTATTTCAACCACAAGTATTTCTGGAGCAGAAAGCCAGCACAGGAGCTTCTCTTTTAGAGACACCTGCGTTGGAAACGGAAACAGCGCGGGATGATCAGAGAGGTTCAAGAAGTGACACTCAGGATGAGTACCCTTTCAGATGGATTCCTCTAACTCGACTTATTGGTGCAGAGTTCACACTTGATCTCTGCTGTCCTCTCAGCCAGCAGGGAAAAGGCCTTGGAACCATCTGCGCAGTCAACACCAGAAGATGGAGCAAGCACCTTCTTGTCTCCACTAACGCACATAAATCCTCTGCCCTTTGCTAGCTCCCAGAGCAGGAAGAACAACCTGTTCTCACATAAGGAGCTTTCCTTGCCCAAGTCATGAAGCACTCGGAGCATGAAACCACGAGGAAATGGCACCGAGCGAGCTCCCTGAACTACTCACCTCTGTTGCTTCATCGTTGGGATAGGTGTCAAGGAAAATAGCCAGCCCGTGAAAATTATCCTTGCTGCCAAAGACAGGACCTGGAACAGGGCAGAACAAAGTGAACAAATAAACAGCACTCAGAAGAAATTTGTGCCCAGAAACAAGGCAGCCGTCTGCCACCTTTCAGGGAGCCCAGAGGAAGTTAAGCCTTCCTGTATGAACAGAAAAGCTGCGCAATTCTGTGCCCACGTCCTGAAATCCCAAGACGGGAGGACTTTGAGGTGCCTTGAAGCCAGCACGAGTGGCTCAGCCTTGCCTCGCTACAAAGCAAAGCCTAACCAGGCAGCAATTGCATGAGAACAGCAGGCACAACGTTCGCACTGCTGCACGCAGACTGCAGACAGCCGCGCTCCCCAGGAGCCACGGGACACGGGTGAGGTGCCCGTTGGGAAGAGCTGCAGAAGCGCTGGTTGGCAGGTGCATGGATGTGGGCGGTCAACGCCAGGGAGATGAAGTGCAGCCAAGGAGAGCTCAAACCACTGCTCTGGAGCCCCTCCAGCACAAGAGCGGCCCCAAGGCCACTCCAGCGCCCACCCACGCACAGGGCAGCTGCTCACCGGGCACCCACCTGGCACCAGGCGCTCCTGCGTGTACCACAGGGCGAGCCCGTCCCCGTGCAGGTTCTTCTTGCCGGCCCCGTGGATCTTGAAGTGGACGTGGAGCTCCCAGTCCTTGAGGAAGCAGGGCTGTGCGGACAGACAGCGGGACGGGGTCAGGACGGCGGCAGCGGGGAGCTCCCCCCGCGCCCCCCCCCCCCCCTCCCCCGGCCCCGGCGCTCACCACGCGGTTCCAGATGGAGCCCTCCCGGCTGCGCTCGTCGGGCGTGAGGCGCACGTACTGGCTGGTGACCATGGTGCTGCCCTGGAAGTCCCACAGCGGCATGGCGGCCGAGCCCGCGCCTGCAGCGGGCACAGGGAGCGCGCCTCAGCACCGGGCCCGCACCGGGCCCCGGGCCCCGATCCCCCTCCCCCCGGTCCCGGTCCTCCACCCCGGTCCCCGCTCACCCTGGTACGGCTTCATCAGCGAGTGCTCGCGCTTCAGGTGCTCGCTGTTGCCGTCCGTCAGCTCGGCGGGCACGGGCCCGGCCCCCGCCAGCAGCAGCACCGCGGCCGCCCACAGCCGCGCACCCGTTCCTGCCGCCGCCGCCATGCTCCGCTTCCGCCTTCCGCCCCGCCCCGCCCTCCCGCTGAGCGGCGGGCCGCGCCGCCAATCACCGAGCTCCACACAGCCGAGAGCCCGCCCCCCTCGGGGGGGGGCGCCGCCTATGGGCGGAGGGAGGGGCGCCTCCCGGCGTACACTGCGCGGCGGCGCGCGTGGGGGATGCTGGGAGATGTAGTCCGCTCCGGTACGCCTCGTGCCGGTCACGTGCGCGGCCCGTGGTGGTGCCTCCTCCTCCCCGCCCGGCAGCCCTGTTGCCATGGCAACGCCTCACAAGATGGCGGCGGGCTTTGGGGGCCCGGGGTGGGGCTCCCCGGCATAGGAAGGGATGGCTGAGGTGGTGCGGGCATCATGGGCTTTACTGAGAGCCACCCACGGCCGTTAAGCTCCACAGCTTGTCTCATAGAATCCCAGAATCATTCTCATAGAATCCCAGAACCATTAGGGTTGGAAAAGCCCTCCAAGGTCGTCTGGTCCAACCACCCCCATACCACCACTGTCACCAAACCCTGTCCCCAAGCACCACGTCCAACCTCTCCGTGAACGCCCCCAGGGACGGTGACACCACCACCTCCCCGGGCAATCCGTCCCAATGCCTGGCCGCCCTGGCTGGGGAGGCAGCAGCCACATCCTGCAGGAACGGAGGGGTTCACACCGTTCGGCTGCATCTTTATCTGGGGTGCGCAGAGTGATGTGGGCAGACGAGCAGTGAAAGACTAGGTGGAAAACCCATCTGAGCAAGAGTTTGAGGCTCAGGGCCCAGTCAAGCCTTTGGGAGGAGTGTGGGGACCAGGGCGGTTGGCCATGGCTTAGGGACCCGCGGCTCAGTCCAGTCTGGCACTTCACAGCTCTCACTTCTTCCTGTTCATGATCTGGCTGGAAATCCAGTTCATCCCATCCTGGAAGGAAGAGAGACGTGAGCACAGCCTCAGAGCACGGCAGGCCCTTAGGTCTTCTCCCACCCCGCAGAGCCCTCGCCTCTCTACCTGCACTCCTTCCCCGGACAGGGCTGAGCAGGCCTGGATCTGCCATTCCCGGTCCCGGTAGGTGTGGAGGCTCAGGCCTTCCGCGATTTCGGCCGCAGGTGCTGCCGTCACCAGGTCCTGCTTGTTGGCAAACACCAGCAGCGGGACCCCCGTGAGAGACTCGTCCTCGGTGAGCTCGGCCAGCTCCTGCCGAGAGATAACCCTGTCCCAGGAGCGCGGCCCCAGCGGGCTGGGGCAGCCCGCTCCCCACAACCCAAATCCAAAGAAGCCGTGAGGTCTCCATATCCCAAGGGGCAGACGTGCACCCCTGAAGCTACATCTGCCCTGCAGAGAACCTGGAGCCGCTCTCAGCATCACCTGGGGGATAAACGCGCCCGGCACCGAGTGTGCCTTGGGCAAAGGGCAGCAGCGGCAGGAGGCTGCTGTCAGCCCCGGCTGTCTGGCGCACCCACGCCTCCGTTCCAAGCGGTGTTTGGTGTCAGCACAGCCTTGACTGGCACTGGGAGTCTCACCTTCGGTTTTACTTCCCAGGTTTTGTAATTCTGAGTTCACTACTTGAGCTTCAAGGAGTAAAGCTTTGCTTTTGTCGTATGGCTCCCCTGGTGCTGGGAGGATTCCCGTCAGAGGCAGTCACCCGCCCCCATGTTGGGCATCTCGGGGCATCACCCCCAGCTTGAGTAAAATGGGGAGAGCTGGCTGGGGCAGAGCTGCGTGCTCTTCCCATGCACCTATAGGGACAGCTCAGCCCCACAGGACAGCCCATAGCAGTCACAGGGAACATCCTCGCTCCCCGCTTCAGCCTCCAGCAGCTGGCAGTGCCAGGTCTGAGGCCCAGGACCCCACCACCACCCCTCATCCAGCCCCCCTCATACCTGTCCTGTCTCCTCAAAGCGCTTCTGGTCTGCGCTGTCAATGACATAAATCTGCCGGGGGGGACAAAAGGGACAGTGGGCAGCCCCTCCTCGCCCGGCGGCACAGCCCTCTACCTGCTGCAGGAGCTCCGCTGCGGCACGGCTCCGGCGCTCACCAGCAGGTCGGTGCTGCCCAGGTACTTCCTCCAGTAGGGGCGGACGGAGCGCTGCCCCCCGATGTCCCAGACGTTCAGCTTGAAGCCGTGCGAATGGACGCTCTTGATGTTGAACCCCTGCGCAGGGAACCAAACCCCGGCATCACCCGAGGCAGGACCTGCCGCCCTCCTGCCTCGCGTGGTCCGCAGCAGCCCCTACCTGGGTGGGGGTGATGGTGGTGACCTCCTCGGACGCCAGGCGTTTCAGCAGCGTGGTCTTGCCCGCGTTGTCCAGCCCCAGCAGGACGATGCGGAGCTCCTGCCCCGGGGAGCCCCGCAGCCTCTGGATGACGGAGAGCAGCCCCTGGGGGCGCGGGCGGCTGGGGGAGCCCTGCGGGGTGCCGGGTCGCTGCAGAGCACCCTCGTTTCGGTGGGGGGATCTGGGTGCTCTGTTGGCCATGTACCCCGTGTCCACAGCCCGAGCGAGCTCCAGGACTTGGTCCCAAGGTGCCCAAGCTCAGGGTGGCCACACCACAGATCCACCCAGCCTGTCCCCCTCCCCTGGGTGGGCTGTCCCTGTCCCCTGGGAGCCTGGCCAGCTCCTGGCAGGCTGGGGACCGAGCCCTGGCCCTGCTCTGCCAGCCGGGAGCTGGTGCCAGCGCAGCTGCCCTGGGGCAGACGGGGTGTAGCTGGACCCCCCCCCTCACCTTCTGCACCTCACCCATGGTCTGGGAGCGGCTGCAGCCCGCGGCACGCCTTGGGGGATTCCGGGGGCTTGTCCTCGGGGCCACCAGCATCTGCGTGACTGGCACGCTCCCCATCCCTGGGGGAGGAAGAGGATTACGGGCTCCAGAATTAGCTGCTGTTTCTCCATTTACCCACAGCATTAAATAATGCCCTCGGCAAATCCCCCAGCCAGCTGTCACCCAGCCGTCACCTCCCCCTGCTCCCTACCCCCAGGATAAACCGGGGGGCACCGAGCATCCCCTCTCCCCACGGCGCCAGCACAGCAGGAGGACGCGGTACCTGGGCATCGTGGGCACGATGCCCTGGCAGAGTGCGGCCAAGGGACATGGAGTGGCACAGCCAGGGCACGGGTGCCCCCAGGAGAGGCACTGTGGCCCCAGCTGGGATGGCGGAGGCAGGCAGAGCCTCTCGGTGTGTGGAGCTGGCACAGCAAGGGGCGACGCCTCCTCCGGCACATCCCGGTCCCCACATTCCACTTGCATCAGCAGGATGAGGTGACACCAGCAGCCACAACCCATCCCCTCGGCCCCGTGGCGCCAGACGGCGCCGAGCACAGCGCAGCGGGGACGAGTGCCAGCCCAGCTCCCAAAGCCGTGCTGGAGTCACCGGCACAGGGGTGCCATGGGCAGGGGATGGGGACAGAAGGAGGGCAGCAGGGCTGCAGCCCTCACCCCGGGACCATCCTGTGGGGCCAGAATCCTGCTCCCTGCATCCCACTGCCTGCATCCCGGAGTGCAGCAGGAGGCAACGCCGGGGCACGGCTGTCCAGAGCCACCCTGGGCCACGTCAGCTGCTCCCATCGGAGGGAAACCCCCGGGCTGCTGGCAGCCAGCAGGGGACAGGGTGCGGAGGGGCACAGGCACCGCTGTCCCCAGCAGCCCACCCTAACCCCGGTGGGACAGGGGGCTCGCCCGGTCAACATTTGGGATAAATATGTGAAAATACGTGAATCCAGTGGTGCATTCGCTTCTCTCTGCGGCTCGGTCCCCGGCTCAGGTTTCCTAGCCGAGGTTACCCTTGCAGGGAGGGCCGTGAGTCACGCACCCGGGGTGAGACATTTTTATTTATAACTCCCGTCACAGAGCCAAGGCAAACAACGGGACGGCGAGAGGCGCGACCGGCCTCGGCCTCGCTGCCGTGCGTGCGCGCTGCCGGCGTTAACGCTTCGCCTCTCCCCACGCAGACCCACACCGGTGCAATGCCAGCTGTCGGGGGGTTCACCCCACACCTCGTACCCCAGTCACCCACAGCCCCGTGAGCACAACGCCACGGTGCTCGTGCTTCACCCGGTTCCTCCTATCTCCCACCAAACCCTACCAAACCTCCCCAAATCCCCTCCCGGTTGCCGACGGGCACAGAACCGTGGCCCTGGCCCTGTGCCGAGCGCAGCCCGGCCCCGGCACCCCCGGTACCGTCGGCTCCCCACGGGGCACGGGGGCACCCCCACAACCGGGAACCGGTGCCCGGTGCCCCGGGGGAGCCCGGGGACGGAGAGCGGGAGGGCGGCGGTGCCGGTCCCGTTCCCGGTGCCGTTCCGGATGCCGGTCCCGGAGCCGGTCCCGGAGCCGGTCCCGTTACCGGTGGCGGCGTCGGGAGGGCGGCTCCGCTCCCCCCCGGCTGCGGTCTCGGTTCCCATGGCGACATTTCCTGTGGCAGCCGAAAGCGGCAGTGCCGGCGGTGCCGGGGGTGCCGGGAGGGCCGGGCCGGCCGCGCCGCGCCGCCGGGCGGGGATGCTGCGGGGCTCCGGGCAGAGCCGGTAGCCCGCCGGGGCCGGGCCGGGCCGGGCCGTGCCAGGGATGCAGGGCAAGGGCAAGCTGCTGCTGGTCCACAACGGGCGCATGGTGAGTGCCGCCGGCACCGGTAACGGGGACCGGGACCGGGAGGAGCCGCTCCGGGGGTGCCGGCGGTGGGCACGGGGCTGGGGGGGGCTGGGGATGGGGCAGGAGGGGCCGTGGGGTTGGGGCGTGTGGGGCTGGGGTGAGGATGCGCTGCTGGGATGGGTGGGTAGAGATGTGTGGGGCTGGGTGATGTGGGGCTGGGGAGTTTGGGGCTGGGGAGTTTGGGGCTGGGCAGTTTAGGGCCGGGGAGTTTAGGGCCGGGGAGTGTGGGGCTGGGCAGTTTAGGGCCGGGGAGTCTGGGGTGTGTACCAGGGATGGATGGGGAAGAGCAAGAATGGGGCGAGGTGGGGCTGTGGGGCCAGAGATGGACGAACAGGGCCGGGAGGTGCGGGGCTGCCATAGGGGGCACGGCAGGGGTATGGGGGTGGGCTACCAGGGGGCAGGGGGCACGTTGTGGGGCCGGGGTAGGAGGCAAGGGGGGGCTGGGATGCGTGGGGCTGGGCTGGGGGCTGCAGGGCAGGCTGGGGTGCGTGGCCCTGGGGGGACACCGGCTGGCCAGGCCCAGGGCACGGCTCCAGGGTGGCCCAGGAGGGCGGTGGGCGGCCGGCACGCCCCGTGCGGGCTCTGCTCATATCCCCGAGGTGCCACGTCCCCAAGGGAGGTGCCTGGGGCAGCCCAGGGGGATGCTGCGGGACCCGGCGGTGCCCGCTCCTGGGTGCTGGCTCTCCCGTAGCCCCAGGCCCCGAGGCAGCGAGCAGTTTGTCTGCCTGGGGCTGTGGTTCTCCTTCCTTCCCTCCCCTCCTCCCCTCCTCTTCCTGTGCCGGGGAGGCTGCTTCTCTTCTCCCCGGGGTAGCTGCGGGGTGGTAGCAGCAGGGTTGTGGCCGATAGCATCTGCCCTTTCCCCATCGCTGAGCCCAGTGAGAGAAAGTCTGCGTGCTCGCTGTGAGCGCTCGCGGCTGCTCGCTGTGCTGGGGGGAGCCCCACGTCCTGCCCCCGCCACGGGGCAGCAGCCCCAGATAACGGCAGGGCGGTGTTTGCCGGCGGCTCGGCCCCTCGCTCCAGCTGCTTGCCCTCCCTCACACCTCTCCTCTCCACCCCACAGGGCCCGGCCGTGTCGGATGGAGGTAAGGCTGCTCCTCGCATCGTCACCCGGGGAGGGGGAAGCCCCGCCGTGCCCGGCCCCCCCTGCTCGGATGGGGCCCTGGGTGCTGGAAGCTGCGGTGCTGGCTGGGTCACGCAGAGCCCGGTAGCTCCGAGGGGAGGCTGTCTGTTTGCCAAGTCATGCCTCGCCTTGGGCAGAACAAGAAGGGCAGGGAGCAGAGCAGCGACCTGCCTCCTCTGCTGGGGAGCCACGGGGACGCTGCCCCCCTCCCGCTGGCTCTGCCGGGAGACCCCTCCTGTGCGCCCCGACCTCCGCTGGCAAGTGGCCCTCTGCTCCCCGTTGTCACCAGTCAGACCCGATCAGGAGCTGGCTGGCCGTGGGGACTTCCCTCTTTTAGGAGGAGGGCTGCATGTGAATGCAGTCGTCTCTGTTCCCCTCGGCTTCCTTTAAGGCCAGGACGGACCATTTCTGTGCCCCCAGTGGCCAGGGACCCAGAAGCAGAGAAGGGAATCGAGGTGCAAGCGTGGTCATAGTGCCAGAGGAGCCCCACACCCACCCTCCTCGCCGCCTGCCCCTCGTCCCCCTGCCCTTCTGCTTCCCCTCCCCGCTGGGCGCCTTCCCCACCAGCTGCTTTGTTCCCCTGGGAGATGAGTCACACGTGGAGTGACGGTGACAGCCCCGGGAGGGAGTGCTGTCACCGGGAGGGAGTGCTGTCACGCCGGAAGGTGTCGGCTGTGCCATCACGGCGCTGTGCCATCACGGCGCTGTGCCATCACGGCGCTGTGCCATCACGGCGCTGGTCTGCTGGCGATGCTGCGATGCACGGAGCAGCAGCTCGGCTCCTCGTGCTCCCACCCCGACACCTCGCAGGCGCAGGGCAGCCAGGACGGGGCAGATGAACTTGGGGCAGACACGGGGGGCGGCGGGCACCTCGGGGCTAACTTAGCCCCGGCCGCGCGTGCCCCCAGGCAGGGCGGCCGCGATGCCCAGCAGCCGGGCCTGAGCCTTTCTCTCTCCCAGAATTAAACGCCTCCAGGGCCCGGGGCAGCAACCACAGCGTGAACAGCCTGCCCGCCCCGCAGACCACGTGCAGCTCCGCACACGGCTCTGTGGGCAGCTGGGCAGAGTCCTTTGAGACGCTGCTGCAGGACCGCGTGGCCGTCACCTACTTCACCGTGAGTGCCGCAGCCCCGACCCCGCTCCCCACGCCGGCCGCGGCAGCCATCCTGGCCTCGAGCATCCCACACACCGGGTGCAGCCGGGCCAGCAGCTCTCTGCCCCCCAGGAGTTCCTCAAGAAGGAGTTCAGCGCCGAGAACGTCTACTTCTGGCAGGCATGCGAGCGCTTCCAGCAGATCCCGGCCAGCGACACGCAGCAGGTACCAGCCCTGCAGCTGAGGCTGCGTCACCCGGGGGATGTGGACAGAGAGAGGGAGGTGGCAGCCACGTCACTGTGTCCCCGGGTGCTGTGTGCAGGGTCCCAGTGGACTCCCGGTACAGGAGGTTGGGGTCTCTTCTGGTCAGGACAAGGGGATGGATGCGGCGCGCATCTGAAGAGCCACAGCCAAGGCTGCCCGTCCCGTGGGGCAGGCTGTGCCTCTCCACCCTTGGGGCTGCAAGAGGAGGGAGGGTGCTGCTGCCAGGACCAGGGCTGGGGAAAAAAAGAGATGCAGGGCAGGGAGTGGGACCGGGGGTGTGGGGACAGGGCCAGGTGGCTCCTCCAGCAGGTTGTACCTTCATGGAGAGAGCGTCACATTGTGCCCAGAGCTCGGGGCTGGATGTGGGGCCAATGCCGGTCCCCCAGCTGTGAGGTGGCCCTGGTGGGGACTTGGCCCAGTGCTCAGGGGCTCGGAGGGGAGGGGAGGGGGCTCCTGGCCCCATCCTGACCCCCGCTCCCAGCTGGCGCAGGAGGCACGGCGGATCTACGATGAGTTCCTCTCCAGCCACTCGGTGAGTCCCGTCAACATCGACAGGCAGGCCTGGATCGGGGAGGAAATGCTGGCCACCCCCTCCCCAGACATGTTCCGCCTCCAGCAGCTCCAGGTGAGACAATCCCCCCCCCCAGCCCCGCTCCAGCAGCCCCCCGGGGAGCCGTGGGCTGGGGCGCTGAGCGGGCACCTCCTCCTCTCGCAGATCTTTAACCTGATGAAGTTCGACAGCTACACGCGCTTTGTGAAGTCCCCCCTCTACCAAGCCTGCCTGAGGGCCGAGAGCCAGGGGCAGCCCCTGCCAGACCTGCGGCCCCACTCCCGCAGCAGCAGCCCCCCCCCAGACCTCAGCAAGGTGAGCGGGATGCAAAGGGGGCGGACACAGACCCATCCTGGGGCCGGTCACCGTCCCCACCGTGTCACAAGCCCGCCCGCGGGCTGATGACAGAGACGTGGTGGGGGACGGAGGCTGAGCCTCCTCTCCTCACTCCAGAAGTCGAAGCTGAAGCTGGGGAAGTCCCTGCCTCTCGGCGTGGAGACGGCCGGCAGCGGGGCCACCCGCAGCCCCCGCCGCTCCTTCCGCAAGGGCGAGCGACGGGAGCCCTCCTGGGCAGGTAGGCACCGTGTAGGGCAGCTGGGGACAGCCCCGTCCCCACGCCGTCCCCATCCACGGGTGTCTGTTTGTCCTAGACGGGGGAGAAGGCGGTGGAAGCGCCGTGCTGTGGAGAGAGTCCCAGGGCTCCCTCAACTCCTCCGCCAGCCTGGACCTGGGCTTCCTCTCCTCGGCCAGCACGGCCGCCAGCCCCTGGACGGAGGTGAGTCCTCGCCGCGCCGGCCCCGCGCCGCCACCGGCCCTGCTGATGGCGGCTCTCCCGTCCCGCAGGGCCATCGCAAGAGCCTGGGGGGCAGCGAGGCCGAGGCCAAGCCCACCAAGTACTGCTGCGTCTACCTGCCCGACGGCACGGCCTCGCTGGCCGCTGTGCGGCCCGGCCTCTCCATCCGCGACATGCTGGCTGGGATATGCGAGAAGCGCGGCTTCAGCCTCCCCGACATCAAGGTGTACCTCGTGGGCAACGAGCAGGTACGGGGCAGGGGGGCTCCGGGCAGCGGGGCTGGCGCGGCATGGATGTGCCCGTGCCAGGAGCATGCTGACGCGTTGGCTCTTGCAGAAAGCGTTGGTGCTGGACCAGGAGTGCTGCGTGCTGGCAGACCAGGAGGTGAAGCTGGAGAACAGGATCAGCTTTGAGTGAGTGCTGTTTTCCCAATTAATGCCTTCCAGTCCACATCATCCCCCCAACCTCCCTGCAGAGCCGCTGACACTTCTCGCGTCTTCTTCCTCCCCGCAGCCTGGAAATCTCCTCCCTGAGCAAGACCATCCGCATCACGGCCAAGTCCACCAAGCGCATCCGGGAAGCGCTGCAGCCCGTGCTGGGCAAATACGGCGTCAACGTGGAGCTGGTGCTGCTGCGGCGGGTGAGGGCTGCCAGCCACGGCACTGGGCCGGGGGGTCCGGCGGGGTGGGGGTCAGCGATCCAGGCTGAGATGGGCAGCATTGGGTGGGCGTGCTGTATGCCGGGCAGCCCCTGACCTGGCGGGGCTGTGACCAGCGAGCTCTGATGCCGGTGTCATGGGCTCTCCGCCCGGCCGCCCTTGCCACGCGCCGTGTCACACCGGTGTGACACTGGGGTTCCCCGTTGCAGCAAGGTGAGTCGGCAGCGCTGGACCTAGAGAAGCTGGTTAGCACGGTGGCTGCGCAGAAACTCGTCCTGGAAACGCCAGCAGGTAACGTCTGGGGACAGCCATGTCACTCCCCCGAGCTGTGCCAGCCCCCTGAGCCCATCCTGCTCACGGGGCCGGGCTGCTTTCTGCTGGCCACGGCTCCTGCTCCTTGCATGGGCTCTGTCCTGTCACGAGCCAGGACAGCGGTGCTGAGCCCTGCTCCTCTATACATTGCAGACATGAGAGTGACAGAGAGCGCCGAGGCTGCGGCCGCCCCCTCCCCGCTCCGCAGCGAGGTGAGTCCCAGATCCTCCCTGCTCAGGAGGGGAGATGCCCCGGGCTGCGGGGGTGCCGTGGGGTAGGGGTGCCCGCTGCAGGGGCAGGAGCAGGCTGCCGCGGGCTGGGGGAGCGCTGCCTCCCTGCCCCGGTGCTGAGCTTGGCCGCTCGCCGCAGGAGGGAAGCCCGACGGGAGCGGAGGCCGACGCGCCGTGGGGGATGCCCTCCTCCTCCTGCAGGTCCCGGTCCTTGGCTGCCACCAACCTGAACCGCCGCACCTACGACCTGGAAGGTGAGAGCCGGTGCGCCCAAAACCCACGGGACCAGGGCAAAACACAGGGTGGTGAGGGGAGCGGGGTCCCCACTGCATGAGGTCCTGTGGGTGCAGGGTCCCATGGAGGGGCTGTGGGTGCTGCGTTTGGGGTCACATCAGGCCGAGGCATTTAGGAGCGGGTGGCGGTGCCGGGCTGAGGTGCGTGTCCTGCTTTTCCCCCAGGGCTGGTGGAGCTGCTGAACCGTGCCCAGAGCTGCCGGGCCAACGACCAGCGGGGCCTGCTCTCCAAGGAGGACCTGGTGCTGCCTGACTTTCTCCAGCTGCCGGGGCAGGACGGCAGTGCCTGCGGGGGCTCCGATCAGCCCAGCGCCCCTCACCCGGGATCCGAGGGGAACAACCACCCCGGCCCCGCCGAGGAGCCCGCGCCGGCTCAGCCCGCGGTCGAGCAGGAGCCCCGGTGAGCCCTGCCCCACGCCCGCACCCAGCGCCTGGCGCCGCCGACACTGCCCGGACCGCAGATTCGTCCACGTCCTGTCCCAAACTCGTGTCGTGTTGCTGTGAGTGGTTGAGCAGCTGCCGTGCCCCTCGGTGGGGCCACGTCCCGGTGCACGTCCAGGGAGTCCTGTACATAGTTTGAACCCCCCGCTGCAAAGCACTCGGCAGCGTCCCGCGCACGCCTGGCACTGCCCTGCCCGGTGCTTCTGCCTCCCCTGCCTGGGGCAGGGCTGCCTCGGGGTGAATCCTGCTTGCGCCAGGCTGGCACGGCCCCCCGGGAAGCAGCCTGCCAGCTGAAGGGCGTGCGGGATGGAGAGGATGTGGGTGGATGGGGTGGCAGGGCAGGGCAGCCCTGGGCCCCCGTGCCATGGGCAGGCAGGGACGGGAGAGCGGGTGGGGATGGATCTAGCCCCATCCCGGCAGTGGGTTCCCATGGCAAGACCCTGCATGGGGAGCTGCTGAAATGGCCCCCTGCCCTGTCCCTGCTGGGGCAGTGGGCTCTCAGCCCTCGGGGCCAGGCTTGCCCCGTGTTGGAGGCACCGGAGCAGCGCAGCACCTCTGGGTGCTGAGCATCTCAGCCTGCCCTGGGTGCTGCCAGGTCCCCGAAGTGCCCAGCCTGCCCGCGCGGCCAGACCTGGCTGCGCCCTGGGCCACCGCTCGGTCCCCGCTGCCCGGCCAGAGGCAGAGGGGTGGCCCAGGGCAGCCTCCTGGGGGGGAGCACAGCCCCCGGGCCGGCCCCCAGGGCTGGCACAGAGCCCTCGTGTGTCTCCGTGGTGCTGCTCGGTCCTGTCCATGGTGTGAAACCGGGGGAAATAAAGAGCATTGCCTGGAAGCGCTTCCGTCGCCTTCCTTCCTGCCCTGCCGGGGAGCCGGGCCATGCCCAGGGGTGGCCAAGGGATGTTTCTGGTGCCATCACCTCCCTGCGCCCCAACTACCCCACAAAGCCCCTCAGGGCCAGCCCCCACACCCCTGCCAGTGGCCGCGCAGCCCCCAGCTGTGCCGCCCTGCCCGCGGGAAGGGGCAGCGCCAGCAGCCCCATTTCCCAGCCCCACTGGTGGTGTAGGGCACACCACAGGGTGGTAGGACTTCAGCCCCGAGCCTGTCAATGAGTGACAGCCCGAGCTGCCAGGGCCTCGCGGGTTAATGATTGCGGGGGCAGCCGGGCAGCGGCCACCGCAGCCCCCAGGGACAGGGCACACGCGGCCACCGGCCGGGCATGGGGGCTGCGGGGTGGTCCCAGGCTGCACCCCCTGGCTGGAGGGACCCCCACGGCCCTTTTACCCCGGAGAGGCCGCGCACCTCCCGTGCAGTGGCTGCTCCTGGGTGTGTAACCTGGTAAACTCCAGGGGGTCCCTAGGCTGCCTTAGCCATGGACTGTCCCCAGGCACTGCCAGCATCCCAGGTACCTGAGGGGTCTCCCCTTGTGCCTGTAAAACCTTCATGCCTGGCTTTTTTGGGGTAGGGAGTTGACAAATTACTCTGTGAGCCGTGGCTTAGGGGCACATCCTCATCACACTAATACCAGCACATGGATGGCACTGTCCCCTCTGGATTCGGCATGGCACGAGGCGATGGGGATGAAGCTCTGCCCCCAAGCTGGGTCCCAGGCAGGACTGGGGTACCCTTGTCCAGCACCACGCACGTCCCTCGGTCCCCGCAGCGCCCAGGGAGCAGCGTGTGCTGCCAGCCTGACCCAGGCCAGGGTCACGCAGTGCTCCACGCCCCGGTGGGCACGGCTTGCGGCACAACGACGCGCTCACGGGCACCAGCAGGACCCAGCGGTGCCGGCTCCTGGCATCCACCTCCAAGCCCCAGAAGAACGGAGGTGGCACGGCCGTGTGGCCCCTCTGCACCCCGCCTGACAGCAGCAGCCACCCCAGGGACCTTTGGCCCCAGCTCTCCCCTCGGCTGCCATGGGCACGCGCTGGCCGGGCACCTCGTGGGTGGATGGAAACTTGGCCGGAGGTGCATACACGGGGTAATGATAAACGGCAGCGGGGCGGCGGTGACGGCAGCGCTGGCACCGCTCCCCGCCCGCCCGGCCCCGCACCGCACACGCTGAGCAGCAGCGGTCCCTGCAGCTGTGTGCCACCATCGCCGGTGACATGGAGACCACCCTGGTGCCTGTCCTGCCAGCAGGACCCTGCCACGATGCTGGTGCGACCGCTGCCACCGCACTCAGCCAGGACAGCAGAGCCGGGCCCCTGGTGGGTGATGCTCGGGTGGCTGCGAGGATGGAGGATGCGCGCATGGCCTCACCTCCAGCAGCGACACCTCCTCCTCCTCCTTCTCCTCCTCCTCCTCCTCCTCTCCCACGTAGGATGAAGCACACGGTGCTGAGGCCACATCAGTGGCCACCCCACAGGACCAGGGCTCCAGCACGGCCCCAGGAGCACGGGGCGATGCAGAGCCCCGGGCAGGCGAGGTGGGATACGTGGGGCGTCCTGGGGGCACCGGACCCCGGGGGCGCGTGCCCCATCCCACCCCAGGCCGCGGCTGACGTGGGCTGTCACGGGGTTACCCATTAACTGCAGGAATTTCTGGGGAGGAGGTGAGTGGCAAGCAGAGGCGAGGGGCAACGCTGGGCTCCTTAGACTTTGCTCTTGGCGTGCATATAAAGGGCCCCCGTGCCCCGCGGGCCACTTTGCCAGAGGGACGCGTGGATGTGGCATGAGGACATGGCACTGCCCTGACTGCTTGGCCAGCCCCAGGTGAGCAGGGCCCCGGGGCAGGACCGGCTGCTGGTGGCCCCGATGGGGCGGGACCTGGCTGTTCCCATCTCCCTGCCCCATGCCCACCAGCTGACCCCATCCCATGGGCTGCTTTCCCTGCGGGAGCCCTGGGGGTGGCACGGTGGCAGCTGGCGGCCGAGGGGACCACGGGGATGGTGCTCCTTGGAGGTGCCACCACTGCGTGGCTGCCTGCAGCGTGCTGGGGAGGTGGCTGTCGGAGCGGTGCAGCCATGGCTCCGCCGCGGTGACGTGTGGCTGCTTGTGCTCAGAGTCACCCAGAGCGATGCTGCCGTACCGGAGGGAGAGCCCGGCCATGCCCCGCTGCCCGGTGCGGGGAGGAAGGGTGGTGCACGGGCCCCAGTTCGCCTACTGCCCCAGCCCCCCAGGTAGGTCCTTCCTCCCCCTCCTCCTCCTCCTCCTCACCCTGCAGAGCTCAGCTCCGCTTCCACGTG
This sequence comes from Cygnus olor, assembly GCF_009769625.2. Lineage (NCBI taxonomy): Eukaryota > Metazoa > Chordata > Aves > Anseriformes > Anatidae > Cygnus > Cygnus olor. The sequence continues at coordinate 9,401,016 of NC_049182.1, read as the reverse complement.
CCGGGCAGGGTCCCTGCCTGGCACCCTCCAAAGACGGGGCCATAACGTGGGTGCCACCTCTCCCCAGCTCTGCACAGGCTGCCGGGTGCCCACGCCTGCCCCTTCGCCGTGAGCACGGTGACTTGCCCTGACCATGGCTTCCTGCGCCCCGGCTCCCCGGGGAGGCTGGTGGAGGGCATGGAGCGCTACGAGCTGGACGCGCTGCCCTGGCAGGGGCCCCGGCTGGGCTTGGACGAGCTGCAGAAGCCAGGTGAGGTCCCCGCAGCACCCCGGCACGGAGCACCTCAACCAGAGCACCCGGCGTGGAAGATGCTCGGCACCCCGGGGTGCTGCGGGCAGAGCAGAGGGAGGCGGAGGGGACCTGGGGACCGGTGGCACAGCCGGGCACGGGGACACGCGGCCGGCGTTTAACACTTCCTCTTGTCTTGCGCAGAGCTGGGGTGCTGGGCGAGGGTCCAGTCCATCTGTGTCTCCCTTCTCAAGGTGCCCCTGATGTTCGGCTTCCTGTACCTCTTCGTCTGCTCCCTGGACGTGCTCAGCTCTGCCTTCCAGCTGGCCGGAGGTACGGCCACGGGGGCAGCGGGCAGCCGGCGGCACTGCTGCTCCGGCACCCTGCTGCTTGCGCTCTCTCACAGGCAAGGTGGCCGGGGACATCTTCAAGGACAACGCCATCCTCTCCAACCCCGTGGCCGGGCTTGTGGTGGGCATCCTGGTGACTGTGTTGGTGCAGAGCTCCTCCACCTCCACCTCCATCATCGTCAGCATGGTCTCCTCGGGGCGTGAGTGCGCTCGCTGGGAGCCGAGGCTGGGGGACGGGGTGGCTGGAGGGGGCCACCCCGAGCTGGGACACGTGGGGCTAGCGGGTCTCTCTGTCCCCAGTGCTGGAAGTGCGCTCTGCCATCCCCATCATCATGGGCTCCAACATCGGCACCTCCGTCACCAACACCATCGTGGCCCTCATGCAGGCCGGTGACCGCAGCGAGTTCAAACGGTGAGAGCTGCTCGGGGCTTGGGGGGGCTCGAGGTGGGGCTCGGGGCTGCCCCGTGCCCACACGTGGGCTCCTCCATGCAGGGCTTTCGCCGGTGCCACGGTGCACGACTGCTTCAACTGGCTGTCCGTGCTGGTCCTGCTGCCGCTGGAGGTGGTGAGCGGGTACCTGCACCACGTCACCCGCCTGGTGGTGGCCACCTTCAACATCCGCAGCGGGAAGGACGCCCCCGACCTGCTCAAGATCATCACGGAGCCCTTCACCAAGCTCATCATCCAGGTCTCCTCGGGCCGCCCGTGCTGTCCCCAGGGGCGGTGTCCTTAAACCTGCTGGTGGTCCCCCAGCACTGTTGTCCCTTTGGTGGTGGTGGCCTCAAAGCCTGGGAGCGGTGTCCCCATCACGGCGAAGATGTCCCCAGGCTGGGCGTGCTGCCAGCCCCCAACCGCCCTCTCCGCCGTGTTGTTGCAGCTGGACAAGTCGGTGATCACGGGCATCGCCACGGGGGACGAGAGCCTGCGCAACCGCAGCCTCATCCGCGTGTGGTGTGGCCCCGCGCCCCCCCAGGTGAGGGGCCCCTGGCCTTGCCATGGGGCTGGGAAGGGTGGAGAGCTGGGAGGGAGCATGCTGGCCACCCCAAAAGCACCCCAAAGAGTGGGGTGGGCCCTGTGGAGCCACCTAAAGCCTGCTCTCACCCTACAGACAGCTGCCGGGGGGCTTGGGGCCCCCCCAAACTGCACATCCCCTGGCCACTGCAGCGGTAACAGCATGGAGAGCCTCCACAACGTCACCAGGCAGAAGTGTGAGTGGGGCTGGGGGCTGCCGGTGCACAGGGGGCTGGGGTCAGGACGCGTGGCAGGGCTGGGAGATGCTGGGCTAGGGGTTTTGGGGCTGGGGGTGTGTGTGTGTGGCGGGGGCAGGTCTGTGAGCGGGGCCGGGCTGGCTCCAGGCCCTCGCCCAGCCGTGCTGTGGGGCAGGTGAGCACCTCTTCACGGACACGCCGCTGCCGGACCTGGCCGTGGGGCTGGTGCTGCTGGCCGGGTCCCTCGTCGTGCTCTGCACCTGCCTCATCCTCCTGGTCAAACTCCTCAACTCCCTGCTCAAGGGGCAGGTGGCCAAAGCCATCCAGAAGGTCATCAACACTGGTGAGTGGGACGGGGACCACCGTGGGATGAGTGGGATGGGGGCCCACCTGCTCCAGCCTTCCCTGCCTGCCCCCAGCCACCCCCAGGCCCAACCCTGGCTGCCCCTAACCCCCAGCCCTGCCTGGTCCCCAAGTCCCCTGTCCCCATCCCTACCTGCTCCCCGCTCTGCTTATGGCTGTCACATCCTCCTGGTGTCCACGTCCCCCTTCCCCATCCACCCTGGCCACCAGCCTCCTGCCTGCCCCAAGCCTGGCCCTATATGCAGCATCTGCCCCCCCAGCTCCCTCCCCAGCACCGTGTAGGAGCTTTGGGCTGCTCCCAGCTGATGTTCCCCTCTCTGTGTCCGTGTCTGTGCCATGGCAGACCTCCCCCACCCGTTCAGCTGGCTCACCGGGTACTTTGCCATGGTGGTGGGCGCTGGGATGACCTTCGTCGTGCAGAGCAGTTCTGTCTTCACCTCGGCCATCACGCCCCTAATCGGTGAGTCCCAGCCGAGCCTGGTTCCCTGCCACCTGCTGGTCCCCACCACGGTGGCCCACGGGTGCTGCGGTCCTCAGATTTGTCCCCCCAATGGAGAGCACGGGGTGCTGGCAGGCGATGCAATGGCATGGGGTGCCTGTCCCACAGGCTTGGGGGTGATCAGCATTGAGCGTGCCTACCCGCTGACCCTCGGCTCCAACATCGGCACCACCACCACTGCCATCCTGGCCGCCCTGGCCAGCCCGGGGGACAAGCTGGCCAGCTCCTTCCAGGTACGGGCAGCCGGGGGACTGGGGGAAGCCCACACACCCCCGTGCCCAGGCTGACGAGGCAGCTGTCCCCGCAGATCGCCCTCTGCCACTTCTTCTTTAACATCTCCGGCATCCTGCTGTGGTACCCGCTGCCCTTCACCCGCCTGCCCATCCGCATGGCCAAGGCGCTGGGCGAGCGCACGGCCAAGTACCGCTGGTTCGCCGTGCTGTACCTCATCGTCTGCTTCCTCCTGCTGCCCTCCCTCATCTTCGGCATCTCCATGGCAGGCTGGCGGGTGCTGGTGGGGGTGGGCGCCCCCTTCCTCGGCCTCCTCTTCTTCGTGGGCCTGGTGAACGCGCTGCAGGCGCGCAGCCCCGGCCGCCTGCCCAAGTGGCTGCAGACCTGGGACTTCCTCCCGGCCTGGATGCACTCGCTGCAGCCGCTCGACAACCTCATCACGCGCGCCGCGCTGTGCTGCACCGACCGCTGCCGCAGCCCCGAGGGCTGGGACGAGCGCGAGGGCGCAGCCCGCGACAAGGCCAGGCTGGGGCTGGACAACCCCGCGCTCTCCTACCCCGAGGAGATGCCGGGTCCCGCGGTCCGGGTGGGCTCCCCCCGCCTGCCCCCGCACGGCGCCACCCGCCTCTAGTTGGTACCGGGCTCCTGGCCTCTGCGCTGGTTTCCAGTGTCCCCGTTCAGCTGGTGTCTAATAAAGGCCGAGCACCCAGGTGTGTGAGGCTTCACCTGCCTGCCCCAGGTGTGTGAGACTTCAGCTCCTGACCCTGCAAGTCCTGCTGGACGCCCACCGTCCGCACCCGTGTCTGTACATCGCCCACACACAGCCTCGCAGCCTGCCCCGGGGCTGCATGGGTGCCCAGCACTGGGGGAGCACCAAGCATCTTCCTCCACCTCCCTCGTCCCCAGAGGGCTGAGCCGGTGGTACAGGGTTGGTGTCACATCGCCCAGTGTCACGGCAGCGTGTTGGTGAGCTGGACACGGCATAGGGCAGCCAGAGAGGTGCTGTGGGTTGGGGCTCAGCAGGATGCTGGCACAGCACCACAGCGCAGTGCCCCAGCCCCACAGTACGAGCCCACCACCCTCCCGGTGACCCTGGCCGGAGCTCTTTAAGCACTGGCAAGAACTGCTTCTCCCACTGCCCACAGATGCTTGGGCTCCTGCCAGAGATAGCAGCCGTCCGGCCGTCCCTCCCTCCCTGCTTCCCGCCCTCCCTCCTCCCCAGGGCTGGGACGAAACGGGCTGCCCGAGCCAGCGGGGCTGCCGCCGAGCCGCTGCCGGCTGTTGTGGGGACAGCACGAAGGCAGCGGGCTGGGGGACACCGGTTCTGCCCCGCCGGACCGGGTCAGATCAGGAGCCGCGGTGGCCAGGACGCCTGGGCGGTCGGTGATGGAGGGGCCGAGCGGCGAGAGGCTGCGGTGAGCGGGGAGCACGCAGCGGGGGGCAGCCCCATGGGGATTCAGCCACCAGAGGGGCTGGGGCCGGGCCAGCATGGAGGCCGCCGGCGCCCTCCCCAATGCCTCCGGTAACGGCAGCCACGCCGGCAGCCCCCCGCACGGCCCGGCGGCCACGGGGCTCATCCTGCTGGCCGTCCTCGCCGTCCTGCTGGCCACACTGGTGGGCAACGCGCTGGTGGTGGCGGCCGTCTCCACCAGCCGGGCCCTGCGTGCCCCGCAGAACCTCTTCCTGGTGTCCCTGGCTTCGGCGGACATCCTGGTGGCCGTCCTCATCCTGCCCTTCTCGCTGGCCAACGAGGTGATGGGCTACTGGTACTTCGGCAGCCTGTGGTGCAGCCTCTACCTGGCGCTGGACGTGCTGCTCTGCACGGCCTCCATCGGGCACCTCTGCGCCATCAGCCTCGACCGCTACTGGGCCGTCACCCGGGCGGCCCGGCTCAACCTGCGGCGCAGCCCCGGCCGCGTCAAGGGGATGATCGGGGCCGTGTGGGCCACGGCCGCCCTGGTGGCCCTGCCGCCCCTCTTCAAGGCCCGGCCGCGGGCGCGGGAGTGCGAGCTGAGCGACGAGACGTGGTACGTGCTGGCCTCCTGCGTCGCCTCCTTCTTCGCCCCCTGCCTCGTCATGGTCACCGTCTACTGCCGCATCTACCGCCTCACCACGCGCAGGAACGCCGCTGTCCTCGCCGCCCGCCGCGGCTCGGCGCCGTGCCCCGGGGAGGCGAGCAGGAGGGCGTCCTGGGCCGCGGCACCGGGCCGGCGGCGCCGGAGCCAGCACCACAGCGTGTCGCTGTGCCGGCGGCGGCTGGTGCGGGTGCGGGAGCGGCGCTTCACCATCGTGCTGGCCGTGGTCATCGGGGCCTTCGTGCTCTGCTGGTTCCCTTTCTTCTTCACCTACAGCCTGGAGGCCGTGTGCGGGGAGGGCTGCCGCGTCTCCAAGCCGCTCTTCAGCTTCTTCTTCTGGATCGGCTACTGCAACAGCAGCCTCAACCCCGTCATCTACACCGTCTTCAACAGGGATTTCCGCGCCGCTTTCCGCAGGCTCCTGGCAGCCCCTGGCCGGCACGGCTCCTAGAGCCCCCCAGGACGGACAGCTGGGACACGGAGGGCTGTGCTGCTGATCCTGACCTCGAGGTACTTTCAGAAATGCAGGATGTTGCAGGAGGGTGAATAAAAAAGGACAGATTGCACGCCCGGGGCTGGTGTCTGCCTCCCAGGAGCCTGGTGAGCTGCCCCTGTGGGCACGCAGCCCTGTTCCTCTCCCAGGTTGTCCCATTTCCCCCTGCCACCTCTTCCAGCATGGGTGACCCGTCAGAGGTGACAACTCGTGTGGCACCTCCGGTGAGTGCCAGCGCTCCCTGCCACCCCCACCAGGCAGGGACAGCCTGAGCTGGCTGGATTTGCCCAAGAACAAGCAAACTCCAGCTCCTCTGCATGCATTTGGCCCCAAGCATCCTCATATAAAGCACAGGGACAGACCCTGTGGCTGCTGTGTGGGACACAAAACCCTCATGTGGCAGCACCACGGGTGCTGGGCTGAGCTGGTCGTGCCACACAGCATCCCAGTACCGGCCCAGTGCCTCCACCAGGGCTCCCCAGGCTGTCCTCTCCAGCACGGAGCTGTGCCATGCCATGGGGGCACGAGGGGTGCTGGGCTGGGGCAGGACACCCTACTGCCTGTTCGGGGGCTTCAGCGGGATCTCGCTGCAGGAGGAGAGGCCGTCCTCTCCTGGGAGAGTGCAGGAGATGGGGTCATGCAGAAACACACCGCCTCACGGCCCGGGGCACGAGGGGGTAATTGTGGGGTGAAGACCGGGGGCAACCACAGCCCCCATGGGCAGTGCCCGTGCTCGGCAGGCCAGCCCGGCCCCGCTGCTCCGCGCAGACACGCAGGGGTCAGAGGCGCCTCGACTTCTCCAGCTTCGCAGCTCAAAATAGAAAATCTCAAAACATCAAACTTTCACTCGGCTAAAAACAGCCGCCGGCGCCTGGGAGCCGGATCCTGAGGAACGCCGGCCCCAGGCCAGCCCCGGGGACCAGCAAGGGATGCGGGCACTCGGGTGGTGAGGGGCAGGTGGCCCCGGTCGGGTCGGCGTGTGGCACCAGCGCCAGGCACGGCCCCGCTCCCCACGGGGATGCTGTGGGATCGGGCCCGGCACTGGCATGGTTTGGACGGAAGGAGCTGCCCCTATCGCCACTGCCTGCTTCCCCTCCTGCGGCCGGCCTTTCGCCTTTTCACAATTAACCAGCACTTTGCGGCTAAAAATACCCGGGGTAGGGCACGTGAGGGGTGCACAGCCAGGGAGAGACACAGCAGGATGCGCATCGCAACCCACGGCAGGCAGGCCAAGCAGGCTGCCCCATCCCCTCCATGTCCCTTTCCATTCAAAGTTTGTTCGAGGACTGCTTTACCCCCCACAGCACGACCCTTATTTCTGCTCAGCTGGCGAGCTGCTGAGACACAGGCACTGCCGGGAGAACAATTCCCCTGCGAGCACCGATTATTCCTGCCCCCGTGCAGTACCTGCGCCTGTCGGCATTGAACCGCATCCTGTGTTGTCATGCTGTTTCTCTGATTTGTCAAGATTATTTTTGAATTATTACCCTGCGCTGTGACACGCGTGGGTTTGCAGCCCTCTCCCCCTCCAGCCGGGCTGCCACCGGCTCTGCTGGGGGGCACCGGGACCCTCGTGCGTGCTCCGACACCGTGCTGCGGGCAGCAACGCCTGCCCGCGGTGCTGCAAAATGCCAGCTAGGAGGAAACTGAAAGCTGCACTTCAGGGGTGAGCGTGCAGACGCACGAAAACAAAGTCATTGCATCTGCGGCTCAAAATAAGCATATGCCACCTTTAAAAGGAAAAGAGCTCTAAAAGAAGAACGCGCTCAGCGTGACCTCATCCCGCCGTGGCAGGCTGACACGGGAGATCGCCGCCGCAGTACGGCGGGGCAGAACACCCCACTCCTCTTATGGCCGGGGATCACGGCCAAACGCTGCAGCGCCCGATCGCGGGCAGAGCCTGGAGGACGCGGCAGAGCACGGCCCTTGCAGGTCCTCGCAAGCACTCGCTGCCCGCGCAATTTGTCTTGTTATCGGGAGAGATAACGAGAACAGGAACCTCTTCCTGCCTGCACGGAGCAGAGGGGCCCCGGGCTGGCTCCTACCGGCAGAGCTGCTAGAGGAGAGACCTGCCACGGGGCCTGGGTGGAAGGAGCACGGGGAGCACGCAGGGGCAGAGCTCACGGTGTGCTTGTGGGGGCACTGAGGGGAGCGGGCAGGATTGGTCTCCCAGACTGCAGCTTCCCTTGGGTGGGAAGAGCCCCTGCTACCGGAAGCGCCATGAGGAAAGGCTTCTAGAGCATATCAGTAGAGGGAAGAAGCCTCCAGGAGCAGCATTTAATCAAGCCCTAAAGGCGCTTGGGCGTGAAAAGGGCACGCAAAGGGCACAGAACCGAGCCCCAGCAGGACAGAAGCCGGCAGGGCAGCACCCAGGCCAACTGGAAGAGAAACCCAACGCTCTTCCTAAAGCACTGACCGGTGGGGCTGAGCACAGGGCCGGAGCTGGCACCGCCCTACATGTGCACAGCGACACCGCCCCCAACCCACCCTGCAACCCGCCCACCGCCGTGTGCCAGCCCCCCGTGCCCGCACCCCCTTATAAATACCCTCTTAGCCCCGCCCCCTACGCGACGCCCCTATCACCACCCACCCCTCCACAGAGTGGCAGCTCTCAACCCAATCAAAGCCCGGGGTAGGCGGGACCTTCTTGTGGTGGGCACCGTTGCCGCTTGCCCAATCCCCGCCCGGCGCTGCGGCTGCGCTCTCCGACTGACAGCTCTACCTCCAGTCAGCACCCGGCCCCGCCCCCCTGCCGGCCTCCACCAATGACCGCCGCGCGACGCGCTCTTCCCCCTCTGCGCCCCGCCCCCTCACACCTCCGCCCGCCGCGGGCCAACGGGAGGGCAGCGGCGCAGCGGCGGGGGCGAGGCTTCCTGGGGGGGAGGGGGAGGAGGAGGGAGGCGGGCCAATGGGAGCGCGGCGCGGGAGGAGCGTGGGCAGCGATTGGCGGGCTGGGCCGCGGGGGGCGGGGCGCGGCGGCGGCGGCGGCGGCGGCCGGGGCGGGCGGGAGGGGGGGGGAGGCGGCGGCGGCCGGGACGCGATCGGTGCCGGCGGGGAGCGGCGCGGAGCCGGGCGGGAGGCGGCGGCGCCCGGGCCCATGGAGCTGGAGAACATCGTCGCCAACACCGTCCTGCTTAAGGCCCGTGAAGGTGAGAGGAGCCGGTACCGGGCCGGTCCCCTCTTCTCGGTTCCCGCAGCGGGGAGGGGACCGCGGGGCGGGCAGGGACGGGGCCGCCCGCGGCCGGTGCCGGGTGGGGTGTGGGGAGCCCCGGCGGAGCCTGCCCCGGGGCTACCGGGTGCCGCCTCCGGGAACCGGGGAGGAGCCGCCGCCGCTCCCCGGGCTGCCGCCGGTCCCGGGCCTGTCCTCGGTTCCCCCCCCGCGGGCACCGCGGCGGCTCCGGTCGGCGGCAGGGCGGGCTGAGCCCCGCCGGCTCCGGCCGGGCCCTCCCGGGGGGACCCGTGCCCGTGGCGGCACCGCCCGGACCGGGGCGGTAACCGGGGGGGGTTACCGGGGGGGGTTACCGGGGAGGTAACGGGCCCGGCGGGGGCTGCTGCGGGGCGCCCTGCCCTGCACGAAGCCCCGGAGCTCGGTGCCCTTCGGTGCACCGGTGCTCAGCACCCCCGGTGCCTGCGGGCATGCGGCCCTCCGGGGGGATCTTGAGCCCCTCCGGGGGGTCCTGAGCCCCTCCGGTGCACGGGGAGCGGCCTCGCCGATCCCGGAGGCTGCCCTGCCCCGGGTCTGTGCGGCCCCTGGCCTCCTCCTGCCGGTCCCCGGGGTCGAGGCCGTTCCCAGCCTCCGAGCCTCCGCCCGGCTTACCGGGGGGACCGGGAGCTCCGTGGGCTCTGCAGCAGTCAGCAGAGCTCCGGTTCAGCCGGGCACCGGGGAGTTCGGCAGGACCCGCAGGGCACCGGGGGAGTCCGGTCCCCGCGGTGCTGAGCCCACGGCGTGCAGACCGGGTAATCCTCGGTCCCGAGGGACCCGCTAAAACCTAGCGAGAGGCTCTGGGGGTGAGATCTGAGCAGCAAGGAGCAGCGAAATTAAAATCGCCTGGGCAGAGGCGACTCCGAGCTGCCCGAAAATTGGACTTCAGGGAGACGGTTCCGGCACGGCAGCGGGAAGCGGGGATCTGAGCGCCGGTGCAGGCGACGCTGAACGCAGACGGAGCCCAACGGCGGCGTTGGGACCTTGGGACGCGAGACCCAGCCTCACGCGGGTGGGCGGGAGCCCGGCTCCGGTGGTGCCATCAGCACCCGCAGTGTGCTGGGACATCCTGGTGGTGCCGGGGCCCCAAGAGGTGCTGCCGTGAGGAAGGGAACCCCAGGAGAGTTTGGCCCAGGGAAGGCGGAGGAGCCCTCCTCCGTTGTCCTCCCTTTCTGCTGGCTTCAACAGCCCGGCGACAAGATGTCACCGAGCCCCGAAACGCCCTTGCGGTGAGCTCCGGGCTTGCCCTGTCCCCAAAACGAGGGCGCTGAGCACGGAGGCGCTCAGGGTGCGAGTTCCCCGCTCAGCTCTTTGCTGCATCGCCCGCAGGGCCGGGGGGAGCCACGCACGAGAGGCACTGGAGCCTCCTTCCCTCCACAGCAGGCCGCAAGGTGCAGACCCGCATCCCCGGGGCGTTACGGGGCACAGCTCTGCCCTTCCTTCCGTGCCTACGGGGCCGCGGGTGGCTTACCCTCCCGTGCCCTCGCACACTAGCCATCCCTGTCCTTTCCGCGGCCGCAAGCCGTGGCTGACGAGAAGGTGTCTGCGCTGCTGGTTTCTTCCACCCCTGCATACCCTTGAGTCACTTCCTTCCTGAGCGCGTACGGTCGTGCAGCCCGGCTGCTGCTGCTGGGGGACAGATGCAGCGCAGCTCCCCGGGGCCGTGCAGCGTCCCCCTGGCCCCCCGGTGCCTCCCCTGCTGCCGGGTGCCGGGAGCCCGGACCTCGGGGACGGGGCCGAATTGCATCTGCGGCGGAGGAACGTCTTATGAAACTGTTTCTCAAGAGCTGGTAAACGGTGGTCAACACTGATTTCGGGAAGCCGTGCCTTTGGCCCCACTCAGCGGGGCGGCTTAGTGCCTTGCCAAAGAGGGGACACAGGATCCCTGGAGGTCGGCTGATCCGAGCGATCCGGCGTGTTTCAGTCCTCGGCGCTTGCTGCGATGTAAATCTTTTGGTCTATCTAGAAGCTTTCCCACCCTGTCCTACAGCGCTGGGCACTTACTCCAGCACCTGAAGCACGAGTCATATCTGGCGGTTGGATCTTGCTTTTGGGAGGCTGGCTTATCTCGGGAGAGCGGTGGGAGTGTCCCCACTTCACAGCTGGGAAACCGAAGCGATGAGCCCGGGGCAATGCAGCGAGCTGTCTGTGGAGCCGGGATTAGAGCAGGAATTCCTGTCTCCCAGCTTCGTGTCCTTTCTCTGCGAGCCCCTCCCTGGAGTAAGCAATCAGTCTGGAGTGAGTAGGTGGCATGAGCATCGGAACCACGGCAGGAAACTGGCGGCGGGGAGCTTCACACCGAGCAGGGCTTGGCCTCGGAAGGTGCTTCGTTATGCGCAGGTCCTGAGGACAGGCCCGGGAGCCAAGGCACGGGGTGACCTGGGGCTGTAGGCACCCCGCCCTCCGCCTTCGTTTTCCCATCTCAAACACGAGTAGCTGAAGCATGGGGAGGAAAGGCCTCAGTGGTACCGCCTGTGACTTGGTTCTGCCTTCTGAGCAGCCAGAGCGGGCGGTCTGCCCGGCCCCACCGGCACTCAGCAGCGGCTCCAGCTCCGTTCTGACCCCAGGAGGTGGTGGTACCGCTGGGCCCTGCCTGGAATGGACACAGGGTGGCTGCTGCTGCGGCAGGACGCCCCCCCTTCATCCCTCATGGCCCCGAATTTGTGTGCCCTGCAGGTGGTGGCGGAAACCGGAAGGGCAAGAGCAAGAAATGGCGCCAGATGCTGCAGTTCCCCCACATCAGCCTCTGCGAGGATCTCCGGCAAGCCCTCGGTGAGCAGCGGGAGCTGGGCAGCGCCCCGGCTGCGGGGTCGGGACGGGGGGCGAGCGCCCGAGGCCAGGGGGTCTCTTTGGGCACTGCGCTGCCGGAGCTGGGCACACCTGAACACACTCGACTCGTGTGAGGGTCAGGGGTGTGCAACGGGGCACGTGTGGGCCAAATCCCGGCCGGGTTTCCCACATTGTTTGGAGTGCAGGGAAGAAACAACAAGTAGGTAAGTCCCAGCTGCTGTTGATGTGCCCACAAACCTAGACCGTGACAAGCTTCAGCAGAGGTCTGCCCCCTTCTCGGTGCAAACAGACCCGCTCGGTGCTGCAGAGCTTTGGGGCGTTGCTCACAGGTGCCTTTGCACAAGTTACAAAGTTCCTGGTAGCATCCTCTGGGCTGCCCGGCTGGGATTGAGCCCTCAGCTTCTAACAGAGCAGCTTTACTCGGGCAGAACTGGGTTCTTGCTGCGCCGTATGGATAAGAATTGTGCAGATGGGCAGGGCTAGGCCTGTCCTTTTAATTTTGCACTTTGTACTCTTCATGGGTTTAATGTTGTTTGTGCAGCAGGTTTGGTCCTGACATCATGTGGAATTGTTTGGGGAGCTGAAGGGTGGGAATGCTCTCCGTTCTGGGAAGGGGAGAGCTTGTTTAAGTTGTCGCTCCAGACTCAGCCGCCAGCTGCAGAGCAGCACGGCGTTGGCTTTGGTTCAGGGTGGGTGTCACTGGGCTGCCTGGGTTTGGGATGCGCCCGCAGCTCCCGTCCCCGGTTCTGCACTGCCCGGGTGTCCCAGGTGCTGGTAGCCCCAAGGAGATGGGTGGCTCCGTCTGAAGGCACGTGGGACTGCAGCACCTGGCTTAATGACTTCCGTCATGCACGCTGTCACCTCCCAGCCCGCAGCCACCTTCCCCGGGCTGGCTTCGCAGCCACTGCAGTCAGACAGAGACTCTGGACTTGGTTTGCTGCCGGCCGCCTCTCGGAGCAGGTCCTGAGCACTGAGGGCACCTCTGGTGCGAGCTGTCCTTGCAGCTCTCGTCTTGGCCGCCCCGACCTCTTTGTGCTTTTCTGGCCGCTCTGTCAGATTCTTCCTCCTCTGCACGCATCCTGTGGGTGCCATGATACCTGTTCCAGCACTGAAGCTCAGCTTCGTTACACCACCCATCTGCTGGCGGTGGGCGCTGGCGGTCTGCCCGTTTTTGCCGTCCCACTGTCCAGGACGGTGATGCTTGCGATGCTCCGCAGGCAGATCCCTCCCAGCCTGCGGCTGTCACCACCCATGCCCCCACTTCCCCCTGCGGAGGCACGAGAGAAGCGCTCTGCCTGCCTCTTTCGGTTTCCCCATTGAGAGGCGGCCCCGATCCCTACACACAGGTCTCTGAGCAGCTGCAGTGCTTTGTTTTCCCTTTGTTTTCCCCTCGCAGCCCACCAGAGACACGCTCGCTTCCTCTGCAGGACCCTCGGCGGGGTCGCGGTGGGGCTGGCCGCCGGCAGCAGCGCCGGCCGTTGGGCACCGCGAGCACCCCGCGGTGCGCCTGGGCAGCCCCGAACCCATCCCAGCGGCCCCGAGCTCCCAAGGGGAACTCCTTCCCCTGCAGACAAGGGAACCAGCCGGGGCGGCCGAGCTGGCGAAGCGGCCCCCGCCCCCACGGCAGCCTCCCCGCATGCTGAGCACCGCCAGGAAGCCGCGGCTTCCTCGGGACAAACTGCAACGCCGGCAGGGGAAGGCGGCAGCACCCCGCGCCGGGCAGCATGCAGGGGCCGCCCAGGGCAGGGTGAGGGGCTGACGGGTGCTGAGGAAGGTGCTGGGCCCTGGCCGGGTGCTGCAGTATGGGGCAGGTCTCAGGGAAAGCTCTCCGACCGCAGCACTGCAGTAATTTGGCAGGGGAAGGGAGGAAGAGGGTGGAAGCACCGCTCTGAGGTGTGTTTGGGGAGCTGCGAGTGCCCTTGCACGAGGGTGTAGGGCACCCTGAGGTGCTGAGTGGCTGCACGTCCAGTCCCAGGCAGCCCGTGGCCCTCCAGGGCAGTGGTTCTTCCGTTCTGGTCCGTGATTAAACAGTATTTAACTGTTAGAAAGGGAAAAAAACAACTGGAAGCACTCTGGATAGTCAAAGGTGTTTGTGCCTGGTTCAAAATACCTCAGGGAGAGGGCTAGGAGGAGTCAGCAGGGGAAACCCAGCTGCAGAGGGCGGTGGGACCTGAGGTACAAACAGTGGGGCCAGGGTGCAGTGCTACCAGGACACCTCTGGAAGTGGTTCCCCCATTTTGGCCCCGCCACTCTCAGCAGGGCCTTGGGGAAGCGGAGCGGCTCAGGAGTCATCAGAGCAAGCCTGGGCTTGGGCGTGGGTCTGCCTCAAAACAAGCTCAGGGTGTTCCTCAGGGCCCCAAAAAGTTGTGTTTCTGCCGGTCCTCCATGGGGAGGGGATCGAGGGGAGATACGGAGATCCCTTCCTCAAAATGAGCTGGGGAGACCGTACAGCAGAGCAGCTGGAGCCTCTCTGAGGGAACACCTTCCGCAGGGGGCCGTGAAAGCTCAGTCGTGGCAGCCTTTAGTCCTTGAGTTCCCTCTCCCGGGATTCTCGGGCTGACGAGGCCCACGAGCAGCCCGCCGGGCGGCCGCCCTGACCCTGTCTGTCCCCGTTTGCAGAGCGGGACTACCACAGCCTGTGCGAGAGGCAGCCCATCGGGCGCACGCTGTTCCGGCAGTTCTGCGAGACGCGCCCCGAGCTGTCGCGCTGCGTCAAGTTCCTGGACGCCGTGGTAAGGGCCGGGCCCCTCGGGCTCCACGGGGGGAGGCTGGGGCGTTCCTGGCCACCTGGGGCCATGGCCGGGTCCTTTGGGCCAGGAGGGATTTCCCGGGAGCTGCCGTGTCTCCCAGATGGGGCTGGGCCTTGGTGTTTGCCGGGGATCTGGTTCTGGGGCAGGGCCTTGCCGTCGCCTGGCAGCAGGGCCCGGTTCCTGCTGGGCCTGCCCCCGACGGTGTTTGCTCTGTGCAGGCCGGGTACGAGGTGGCTCCGGACGAGAAGCGGAAGGAATGCGGGCAGCACCTGATCGAGAAGTACCTGAAGCCAAAGGTGAGTGAGAGGACCGGGTTTGCTGCCTGCCGTGGTGGAACAGCTGGGAGGCTGACAGTTGTCATCGCCCACATCCTGCCACGGTGCTGGGCAGGAGGGTGAGGGCAAAGTCCACCCCGCCACCTGACGAGTGACTGTGCTGCTTTTCCCACTGCTGCTAAAGCAGGTGGGCACGTGGGCGCTGTTTCTGTGGGCTTCCCCTTCCCGGCAGGACCCCTGGGCTCTGCTCACTGTGTCTGACCCGCTCCCTTCGTCCCCAGAGCGAGGACCATGTGCCTGAAGTCCCCTCCCAGCTGGTGGATGCCTGTTGCGAGCGGCTGGAGCAGGAACCTTCCAAGGAGCTCTTCAAGGAATCCACCAAGTACGTTGTGGGCCCGGCGGTGGTGCTGCGGGGAGCTCACCTCGTCCACCCCGCTCCCTTCCTCCAGGAAACCAAGAGCTGGTGTTAGGGCTGGGACTGTGTGGGCCGGGCGAGTTCGGGGCTAGTGGTTTGCAACACAGCTCCAGGAAAACAAACGCGACGAGATCCTGTGGGCTCTGAGAGCCACAAACTGCTGCGGGAACCTTTGTCGCTCCTCTCGGTTCGCTGCGGGTCTGAGCTGCCCTTTGGGAAGACACCGTCTCAGCAAGCCTCAGAGTCTGGCCGTGCTGTTTCTGGTCTCGTGCCTGGCCCTGGTAGGCAGCAGTGGCGCAGAGCTGACTGCTGCGGTGCCAGCTGTCCCCTCCCGCTGGCCACAGATAGAGCTGCAGGTAGATTACGGAGGCCGTCGCTACGGGGATCTAAGGTCACTTCTGGTCCCTTGACTCATCGCAGAATCGGTGACCGAGGTCCTGGCTCCGGGTGCGAAGAGGAAGCTGTTAGGGAAACGGGGCTGGCGGCCCCCACCCCTCCCCGAGCAGCGGCAGGAGCGCGTTGCCTAACCCAGGGCTGTGGCAATGGCTTTGCTGCAGTCTTCTGGGGAGCGTTAGCTCCGTGTGTGGTAACTGGTGTTGCTGTCTGAATGCAGAGCCTCCGGGCTGGGCCCTGCCTTCTCTTGGCAAGCTCTGAAAGGGGAAGAGCCCATCCGCTTCGCCTTGATGCATGTCTCCAGTCTAGACACTGTGTCTAAGGCTTTTTTACTCTGCTGGGCAGCCCTGGCACCAGCCTGTGAGGCAGTTAGCTCTCCCGAGCGGGATCCCCTGTGGCCCTTTGTGCTGGATATTCATCTGAAACTGAACGGCTCGGCGCCCGGTGTTGAGTGTTGCTAGCAGTTTTCGGCAGCTGATTACAGCCGTGTGCATGCGTTTGCCCTGTGAGCAGGGGGAATTGCAGAGCCCTATCATCCCCCTTAGTCCCACGGCCTGAGCTGGTGCTGAGAGGCCGCAGTTACCAGTGCCAGCCTAGTCCCAGGGCACTACCTCTGTCCCAGTCGTGTCTCCAACACACCTTCCTTTTGCATCAAGCCTCAGTGCAGAGGGTGGGCTTTTGGGCCAGGGCTGTGCAGGGTGATTCAGCCCTGGGCTGGGTGAGGGGATGGCAAAGTGACCGGGCTCTCGGGGCTCCTCTCCTTGCACCGCCGTCTGCCCTGCAGCCGTGAGCAGCCCTCACCAGCCTTCCTGGCTCTGCTCTCTCCTAGGCTTATCCACGACTACCTGAGTGTGGCTCCCTTTGCCGACTACCTCGACAGCTTGTACTTCAACCGCTTCCTGCAGTGGAAATGGCTGGAACGGTAATGCTGCCTCGCTGGGAGACCTGAGCCTGCAGCACACGGGCTGCCTGAGGGGTCCCCAGAGCTCCTTCCCCTGCTGGGCCCTCTCCTTCAGGGCCCGTATTGGCACAGACAGCCTCCACTGGCTGCCCCAGCCTTGCAGGGAAGCAAGGTCTGCTTCAGTGGGGGCTTCAGGGTGACCCCCAGACTCAGGGCATGGGGGTGGTTTGGGCTTCAGCTCCTGTTCTCTTCCTGCTCCCATCTCACTCCAGTTTCCTTTGCCTTGCAGGCAGCCAGTGACCAAAAACACTTTCCGCCAGTACCGTGTGCTAGGCAAGGGCGGTTTTGGAGAGGTGAGTGACCAGCATTTCCCCTGCATTCGGGGCGGGCAGGCAGCGTGCTGCAAGCTGCTTCAGCACCTGGGGCAAGGAGCTGCTGGCTCGATGGGCTGTGGGATTTTGCAGGGCTGTTCCCTTGGGCTCTGTGCCGGGTACTGCTGTGCTTTGGGCACTGCATTATCCGTCAGCTCCTCTCTGATGGACAGGAGCTCCCCTCTTGCCAGCCATGGGAGTTGCAGAAGGTGGTTGCACAGAAGAGGTAGCGTGTGCTGTGCGGTGCACACTGCTGGGTAGGGAATCAGGTCTTCTCCCAGTGTCTTGGCAGAGCAAACTGCAGTCCTGAAAACTGTCACTGTCAGGCTTCCTTCTGTTTCTGGAGTGGCCTTCTGTCTTCCTAGGCACCAGCCGTGGTGTCTGCTACAGGTGGCAGGGGCACTGCATCCCTCTGCTGCTCATCTCTGACATCCTGAGATGTCGCTGTTCCCCGTGTCCTCGCTTTGACAGCACGCTCCTTGCTGACCTCGGGGTGAGGCTGGAACAAGGACTTCTTTGCCTTCCTGTGCCTCTCAAGAGCAGAACCTAAACCCCACGACAGAAACAGCAGTGGGAGAGCGCTGAGCCTTGTCCCCCCTCCAGGTTTGTGCCTGCCAAGTGCGTGCCACGGGGAAGATGTACGCCTGCAAGAAACTGGAGAAGAAACGGATCAAAAAGCGGAAGGGAGAGGCCATGGCCCTGAACGAGAAACAGATCCTGGAAAAAGTGAACAGTAGGTTTGTAGTAAGTACATGGGAATTGCTCTCACTTTGCTGTGGTGGTTGATTCCTTCCACAACCAGCCGGCCGGGCACTTCTGTGCTCTTCAGCTCTTCCCCAGGAGCAGGCGCTGCCTACGGGGCAGGCTCCTGGTGGCTGCGCACCTCTCATAAGGCTGGGGTCTGGCAGGACCTCCTGCCGCCTCCACAAGATGACCCGAATGCCTCCAAAAGCAGGCCCAAAGTCCCATCTGGTCTCACAGACACCTCGTTACCTTTAGGGCAAAAGAAAGCCGTGAGAACTGTCTTTCCAGGCAGCCGAATGGGCAGACGCCTAGCCCTGAGCTGCGTGGCAGGGAGCTCTCCCTGGCTGTACAGAGGTGTGGACAGCCTGAAACCTCCCATTACAGAGAATTCATGAGATGGTGCCCCAGGGTTGCTGCTGGGTGCTGCTTGCCCCCAAAGGGGAGCAGTTTTGGCTCGGGGAGATAATGTCCTCCCTGTCTGAGGAAAGCTGAGGGTGTGCAGGGGCCGCTGGGCACTTACAGATGCTCCCTGGGCTTGAACAATTCACTCACTGCCTCCTCCCCTCTGTAAAGGCCCCGTCCCGCTGCCCATGCCTGGCTTCTTGGGTGACAAAGTGTCCATCAGAGTGTGGGGCCTCCCTCTTCCAGCTGTGTCTTCTAACAGCCTTTCTGCCCTGAATTGCAGGTGAGCTTAGCCTATGCATATGAAACTAAAGATGCTCTCTGCCTAGTGCTGACCCTCATGAATGGAGGGGACCTCAAGTTCCATATCTACCACATGGGAGAGGCTGGCTTCGAGGAGCCCCGGGCAGCTTTCTATGCTGCTGAGATCTGCTGTGGCCTCGAGGACTTGCACCAGGAGAGGATAGTGTACAGGTGCGTGCTGTGAGACCTTGTACCAGCTGCAGGAGCAAGATTTCTGCTGCTCTTACTAGCCCAGCCGGGACTGTCTGCTCAAGAAAATAAGCCCAGGTTTGAAAGCAGCACAGAGCTGGGTGAGAGGGGATCAGGAACGGAAAGCTGATCTCATGGGAGACGCAGGAAGACTTAGTTTTGCTTCCTTGTGCTGGTAAAGGATCACCCAGAGCAGGATGCGAATTCTGAGTGCCACAGGGCATGCGCTTGGGTGCTTAACTCCACAGGCAGAATTGACACTGGGCAGGAGGGAAAACAAGCTGAGTGCGCTCGCCTGTTGTGTGATGCTGCATTAGGGATAGCACCCAGAGCCAGAAAGTCCCTCCTTGTCCTACCCTGTGCCTTGCCCTGGGCAGGACAAGCAGGAGAAGCCTCTGCTCCTTCCCTCTTGCACAGCTTGCCCCATTCTGAGTTCTGCACCTTCAGAGAAGGAGGCAGCCACAGGCTCACTGCCTCCTTGTGGAGGATCGAAGTTTGCCATGACCTGCCTCTGCCTGGCAGGGGCGAGCAGCAGGGCCAGCTCCAGGGCAGGGGGTGCCTGAGGCAGGGGCACTGTATCCCTCTGCTGCTTACCTGTGACTTCCTGAGATGTCGCTGTTCCCTGTGCCCTTTGCTTTCATAGTGGGCTTCTTGCTGATCAAGTCTCTTCCTTCCTAGGGACCTGAAGCCAGAGAACATCTTGCTGGATGACCATGGTGAGTGCAGGGCAAAGAGAAACCCGGGCCTAGGTCCTTCTCTCTTCCTGTGCTTGTACCAGGGTTGCTCTGTGTTCTTGGCAGCCTCAAATACTGTCCCTTGACCCTGTCTTGTTGACTTGTGCCGTTCTCGGTGCAGGTCACATCCGTATCTCAGACCTGGGGCTGGCTGTGCACGTGCCCGAGGGCCAAACAATCAAGGGACGTGTCGGGACAGTCGGCTACATGGGTAAGTGCCCCTGGTTTAATCCAGAAGCCCTCTGACTGCACACGTACCCTCCCTGCCCTCACACATCCCTCGCCCCTGCTCCCATGTAGCTCCAGAGGTTGTGAAGAACGAGCGCTACACGTTCAGCCCGGACTGGTGGGCTCTGGGCTGCCTGGTGTACGAGATGATCGAGGGGCAGTCGCCCTTCCAGCAGCGCAAGAAGAAGATCAAGCGGGAGGAGGTGGAGCGCCTGGTGAAGGATGTGCAGGAGGAGTACTCAGAGAAGTTCTCGCCCTGCGCCCGCTCCCTCTGCACCATGGTACGAGCATCGCTGTCCCCTCGCACCTACCGTCCCTTTGCACACAGCAGCAAAAAGTCAGGGCTGCTCCCTGGAGAGGCACTGGCAGAAGTCAGGTTCCCTTGCTCTGGCTCGAAGATAGTACAGGAGGGTGCAGAGTGTCTTAATTCCTTGTGAGCCCATGTTGTTCCTAGGGACATAGTGCAGGAGCCAACAGCAGGGCTGCTCCTGCCCGAAGCACCGCTGCTGGGTCACTGATTTCCCTTTGTGTTGCAGCTCCTGTGCAAAGACCCCCTGGAGCGCCTGGGCTGCCGAGGGGCTGGGGCCCGGGAAGTGAAGGAGCACCCCCTCTTCAAGCACCTCAATTTCCGGAGGCTGGAAGCAGGCATGCTGGACCCCCCCTTCAAACCAGACGTAAGTGCTGCCCACGTCCTGACCTCGTCACTCGCTGGCGCCGTCGAGGGAAGCGGGAGCCCCCGGGTGGCTCCCCGAGGAGCTGGGGTCCTTCCCTCTTTCTGGAGCTGCTGCCCTGGCCACAGACACAAGCGGATTCCCAACATCCACAGCTGTCTCAGTGGGTGGCATCACGGCGGGGCCCGGCGTTACAGCCGTGTTTGTGCTCTTCAGCCCCAGGCCATCTACTGCAAGGACGTTCTGGACATCGAGCAGTTCTCCACGGTGAAAGGCGTGGAGCTGGAGCCCACGGACAATGACTTCTACCAGAAGTTTGCTACAGGGAGCGTGCCCATTCCTTGGCAGAACGAGGTAGGTGGGGACTGGCACGTGCACCAGCCCCTTTTTGCAGGACAGGTCTTTGACCCTGCTTGTGCTCCCCGTGGCTGAGGACAGTGTCCCGCTGGGTTCCTGCTGTCCCTGCTGCTCTTGCGCTGGTCCCTCAGTGAGGGGCTCTGCGTGGCAGTTGCTGCAGCCATCTTTGCCCTCTTTCAGATGATCGAGACGGAGTGCTTCAAGGAGCTGAATGTCTTCAGCACGGATGGCTCAGTGCCCCCAGACCTGGACTGGAAAGGGCAGCCTTCCCCGCAGCCCAAAAAAGGGTTACTCCAGCGCTTCTTCAGCAGACAGGTAAGGAAGAACATTCGCCCAACGCTTGCTCCGCAGCACCGAGCCCTCTCCCACCCGTGCCAGGCAGATCTGGCAGGGGGGTTGGGCACGGGGGGGGGGCAGCAGACACGGGCTCCCCCCGTGCTGGGTGGCCGGACCCCGGGGCTCTCGGGTGGACCCGTGCAGGGCTGCAGGGAGGCACTCCTGGTGCTGCTGCGTGTTGAGGGGGCTGGGCTGGAGTGTCCTGGCTAAACATGCTGCAGTCGCACAGGCGGAGAGATGCTGCTGAAGGCACTAAAATAGCAAGTCTTCTCCCTTCCTACATGCACAATACCATCCCCGAAGAAGACCTTGATCTTGGTATGGGCTGTGTGGGCTCCCGGGCTCCCCAGAGCCTTTCTGCTAGTCCTTGAGCAGGCAGAGAGAGCGGCGCTTTCTAGGGATGAGGAGAACGGAAACATTTCGCATCTGCTGCGGGCTTGTTTGCCTGCATGTCTCCTCTGGGCCAGAACAGTCTTTGCCTTCTTTCCAGGACTGGCAAAGTCTGGGCTGCTGCCTCGGCAGCTGCTTGCAGCTGGGGCTCTCAAGCACGGTTGGCCCTGGCCTGCCCTGGACCCACTCCCAGCCACCCAGCGCTGACTCCTGCTTCCCCACCGAGCTCCCAGTTGTGCTTCCCTGTTCGGTGTGACCCAGCTCGTCCCGAGGCAGGCAGGACCTGCCCGAGGATGGGCTGTCGGTGGCAGGGGCTGAGCTGTGATTTGCCACGTGTTTTCTCTTTCCAGAGGTGAGCAGTCCCTCCCGGCTGCTCTGCTCAGGGAAATACCCGGTGGCCCACGGACATGGCAAGATCTGGGAAGGAGGAGTGTTGTCCTTCAGTGCCTAACCCCGTCCCCCCACCAGAGCACAAGCTGCTTGTTGTCCTAACTGCCCCCTGAGCCACTAATCCCGCTTCCCTCCTCTCTCTGCCTTCCCTGCTGGGGGGAAGCCTTGCCCTTGGCTTGAGCCAAAGCTGCCCCTGTACCGCCGGGAGCTCTGCTCCTGGGGGGCTGCGGGGAGCCCCGGGTTGCCTTTGCTCCTCTCCTTGGATGTCCAGGATACACAGAAGGGTTGAGAAACTGTGAAGGGTTTGGCGTAGGCCTGTGCTCAGCCCCCCTCCCGAGGGCTTCAGCTGCTTTCCGTGGCCTGCTGAGCCCTGCCTGGGGCAGACCCTGCTGGCACTGAGCTGTCTCCCCGGGTGGCTGTAGTCCATGGAGCCCCTCTTCCTCCCAGCTTCTGAGCTAGTCAGCCGTGTGCTCACAAGTTCGTCTGCCAGGAGCCAAACCCCAAGGTGCAGCTTTGTTTCCCTGCAGCCCTGGGGTTCCCCTCCAGCCCCTCGCCTCCACGTAGCTCTCCCACGCGCAGGCCTGGGGGGCCTGGCCCGTCCCTGCCAGGGGGCAGCTGGGGGCTGGGTTGTGTGACCGTGCTCACCCTGTGCTTGCTGTGCTCCTCTCTCCCTCCTCCCTCTCGTTGCCCTTCTGACTTCAGGACTGTTGTGGGAACTGCAGCGACAGCGAGGAAGAGCCCACCCGGCTGTAGAGCACAGCTCGTTCTCCAGCCCCTGGGACCCCCTTGCCTCTCCGGGCGCCCAGCAGAATGAGAGGCCGGCCCGAAGGACGAGGCAGCAGTGGCCCCGCAAGGTGGATTTGTTTACAGCTTTACCAGTCTAGCTGAAGGCTCTGAGGACGGCTCCAGCGCTGGCAGCAGCACTCAGCGCCTGCCCTGTGCCCGAGAACCTCCGGCCACGGGCGAGCCAACGTCCCCAGGACAGACGTGGACCGTCCTGAGCATCCTGCTGGGGATGGTGCCGCTGCCGCCTGCCGGCTGCTGCTCCCCTCTGGGGCCGAGGGCGGCGGGGAGGGATCGCGCCGGCGTGGGCCAAGGCCGGGCTGGAGCAGCTCTGCTGCCACATTCCGTGGTGTCGAAGCGGCGCCGCAGGTTTGGTGTGTATTTATATCCGTCGGTCTGTACATAGCACACGTCAGTTTTTAATCTATAGGGGGGGGGCCTGCGCTGCCCCCACCCTGTCACAGGCACAAATGTCCTCCTATGGGGGGAGCGACGATCCCAGCTTCGTACCGGGGAGTCCTGGGCAAAGGCCTTCTGTGCCTTGAGGTGTAAAAGCATCTTATCCTGGACCTTTCTGGCCATGCTGAGGCGTCCCTGGCTCCAGAGGAGTCCATTGCTCAGCCCTGAGGCGCGGGAATCTCCTGTGCCGAAGCATCTACCATTGCATCCCGGCAGCAGAGCGTCACTGCCTCGTCCCTGCTTCCCTGCCTGCGTCCTCCTGCCTCCTCCCTCGCGTGCTGCCGGCTCCAGGGGCTGATCCTCAGCCCGCCGGCAGCCTGCCTGCAGCGCACCAGGGGACGTAGCCACTCCGGCAGCAGCCGCTCAGAAGGTAGAGCCCCAAGGGTCGATCTCCTGCGTGGTGCAGGGTGTCCCCAGCACGGTCCCGCCAGCTCTGGACCAGCCATCTGTGCTCGCTGGGGTGCAGGCAGTCCCTCGGGACGGCAGCGCAGACACGTAAGGGGATGTGCTCTTGGGGTGCAGAGGGAGCACCCCCAGGGTCCTCCATCCCACAGGAGCCAACGTGGCTGTGCCTAAGGGCAGAGGGTGGTGGGACCTGAGCCCCCGCAGGGGTCCTGCGTGTCCCCGGGGAGCAACACGGGGCTCAGCACGGCTCCCCTGCCCCTGTCCCGCTCGTCCTGTCTTGTCTCGTGCATGTTTGTCCTGGCCGTGTCCCTAGCAATAACTGGTCTGTGTGTGTGTGTGTGTACACGTGTGTGTGTGTACACGTGTGTGTGTGCTGCCGCCCCCTGCTCCTTCTGAGCCAGGCCCCGCGGGTGGGCTGAGCACCTACTTGGACCTGTGGTATCGTTTGCTTGCCTTGCACTAAAGTTTGGAAATATTTAAATTTTTAACCTGTCGTTAAGCGTGCGATTTGCCGCGCCTCGTGCTGCTGCCGCGGCGAGGGGAAGGGGGGCAGAAGGGCGCCGCGCCGGGCGGGTTGGGTTGCGGGCAGGGTGCTGGCTGTCAGCGTAGGGAGGAGAGGGGAGGCCCCATGGCCTTGCGCCCGGTTGCCGGTGGCCGTGGGCTCTGCCGGTGCTCCCGGCGTGCAGAGGTGGTGCTGAGCGCCGGGGCCTGCGGGTGGCCCTCGGTGGCTTCTCCCGGGCGGTTTGGACACTGCAGGGGTGTGACAGGCACAAAGCCTCGTGCCGCGGGGTGTGCTAGGGGGCTGCTGTGGTCCCCTTTGGGACACGTCCCCAGAATCCCCCGCCTGCCCTCGGCACAGCCCCTCCTGAGCGCGGGGCAGCCCCAGAGCTGAGCCCGGTGTGCGCAGGGGCCGAGTTCCGCCGCTGCCCCCGTACCCACGGGTGGCATCACCGAGGGCTCCGTGTGTGGGACGGGACGCCCAGGGCCCGGCACGGGGCTTGGGGCCAGCAGAGCCACCGGGAGGGGGGACACAGAGGGCGGCAGCCTGGCCTGGGAGAGGGTCGGGGCCCTGCAGGGTGGGCCGGGAGCCCGGTGCCGGTGGCGGGGCCGTCGGCAGCCTGGTGCGCAGCGCGGGGTGGCCGCGCACAGCTGCACAGGGATGAGAATAGCAAGTGCGGCTGGGTAGCTAGGGAACAGTTGCCATGGGAGCGGGCCGAGGAGGAGTTCTCACACTCGGAGGGGGCATCTTGGGGTAAAATCCAGGAATTTTCTGCAGCCGTGGAAGAAAGGAAGGCACGGCGGGGGGATGGGGAGCGATGGGGAGAGCTGCGCCCATGGCACCGGTTTGGGCTGGTCCTGATGCCATTTTGGCACTGCCTGGGCTGCAGCACCCAGGCTTGGGGGTCCTGGGGTCACCAGCACGATGCTGGTGATGGGCACCGCGGCTTCTCGGGTGGGGCTGGGGGCTGGGAGCCCAGGGCCAAGCCCCATGAGGGCACGGGAAGGGCTCTGCCTCGCCCAGCGGTGCCCCAGTCCCAACAGCCGGGGGGGGCCCGTGTCCCCATCCATGTCCCTGCAGGCGGGGAGCAGCGTGTGCCCTGCGTGCTGCTGTAGGGCCCCTGGAAAAAGCCCGGCCCGAGACGTTCCCAGCCACATCCAGGGCACGTGGGGCCCACGGGTGAGCCGCATGGGGGGGGGGGGGGGGGGAGGGTAGGCTGCCACAGGGGTGCTGAGCACCCCGGGCCCTGCCCCGAGCCGTGGGGCTGTGGAGGCAGCGCCGCACACACGATTTTCAGGGGTGAAGGATGCTCTCAGCTGTTGCCTGGGCAACAGCTCCTCCTCCGGCCCACCATGTGGCTCGGGGAGCGCTCCCCCGCCTGCCTCCCCCCGCCGCCGCCGTGGGGAAGGCAGCTCCCGGCCCCTGGCGCTGGCGGGGCCGGAGGCCGGGCTCCCACCGCCCGCGGGGCGCCCGCTGCCCACCCGCTCGCCTCGGCCTGACGATGCCGCCCGTGCCCCCCGCCTGCCCCTCGCTCGTGCCCAAGGGGAGCGCCGCGGCCCCCCTGCATGGCTGCAGCCCCCTGCCCACCCCGCCAGCCGCTCGGGCGACCCCGCAACCACCGCCGAGGCGGCCCGGCCGCGCTGCAGCGCTCTGAGAGCACACCGCAGGAGCCGAGGCCCAGCGAGGTGAGTCGGGGACGGAGCAAAGGGGGCCGGAGGGACGAGGCCAGCACGGTGCCGAGGCCGGGACGGACGAGGGAACCGCTCTGCCCAGCTGGGCACGGCGATGGCAGCAGCGGGCTGCGCTGCCCGGTGTCCCCGGCGAGGAGGAATTCCTTCGGGCGGGCGCCCGCCGCCCTGCCCACGGGGAGGAAGCGGTGGCGGGGTCACGGCCTGCGCCGGCACCCCCGCAGGGTGCCACCGCCGTGTCACCGCCGTGTCACCGCCTCGTGCTCTGGCTCTGGGCACCCAGAGGGCACAGCAGCCCCGGGGCTGGCACGGCTCCTGCCCGGTGCCCACGCCGCCGCCGCTCCCGCTCGAGCCACGCGGCGCTGGGGCAGCAGCCGGGCACACAGATGGCAGAGCCCTCGCCCCCGGTGTGACCGTGACACCGGCTTGGACACCGCAGAGAACATCTGGTGACATCTGCCCGGTGGCAAATAGCCGGGGGGAGCCCCAGTGCAGGGGGATAAGTGCTTGGGCTGGGTCAGTGGGGTACAACGAGGGGGACAGGGCAGCGCAGGGACCCCCAGGGTGCCCAGTGCCACCTCTGACCTTTGGGGCCGCGCTGGCACCCTTTGCCCGGTACGGGCACGTGTCTTCCTGCACGGCACCACCGTGCACCCCATCATCGGGTGGGGGGGCCGGGGCTGGTGCCCCCGCACAGCCACTGTCCCCGCTCTGCACCGGCGGGATTGTGGCCGTCAGCCCGGGAGCGGTCTCCGGCCATCGCCCCCTGCCACCCCAGGGGATGGGTGACCACCGGCCGGGGCCGTCACCCCCCCCCCCCAGCCCACGGACCGTGCGGGTCACCCGGGGGATCCCCGGCCACCTCCCCCGCGGGCTTCCCCCCCCCCCCGCCGGGGGATGCCGCGGCCGCAACGCCACCGGGATCCCGCGGCCGTGCCGACACCCCCCACCCCCACCCCCGGTATCCGCGGGTCCCGGTGCGGGGGCTCCGAGGGGGGGGCCCCACCGGCTCCGGGCCGCCCGGGTCCCTCCCCGAGCCGAGGGCGGGGCGGAGCGGCGGGGCGGGAGCCCGGGCGGGGCGGTGCGCGGCGGCGGCGGCGGCGCGGGAGCGCTCACCGGAGACAAAGGCAGCGCCGGGAGGCGGCGGCGGCGCCGCGCACCGGGCGCGCACCGGGCTCCCCCCCCCCCCTTCTCCGTTCCCCCCCCACCCCCTCCCGCCGCCGCCCTATGGAGCCGCCGCCGCCGCCCGCCGCCTGAGCCACGTGCGCCGCCGCCGCCGGTAACGGGAGCCGCGGGGGGAACGGGCGCGGCGCCCCCGCCTGTTGCGCGGAGGGGAGGGGAGGGGAGCGGGGCCGGGGCGGGGGCGGGGGCGCTCGGGGCCGTGGCCACCGGGAACCGGGGGCCGGGGCGGAGGCGGAGGCGCGCGCGCGGCGCGTCCCCGGGGCGCGCGCGCCCCCCCCACCCGCCGCGGCCGCGGCGGAGGCGCGCGCGCGCGCGCTCTCCGGGAGGGGGGGCGGGGAGGCGGGGGAGGAGGAG
The DNA here is from genome assembly GCF_009769625.2 of Cygnus olor. NCBI lineage: Eukaryota > Metazoa > Chordata > Aves > Anseriformes > Anatidae > Cygnus > Cygnus olor. The sequence goes on along the minus strand of NC_049182.1, from coordinate 9,374,356 downwards.
GAGGAGGAGGAGGAGGAAGGGGGGGGGGGGGGCGCCGCGCCCGGCACCGGGAGCGGGGAGGTCCCCGCCGGGTGTCCCCATCCCGCCCTCCGCGGGCACCGGGCAGGGAAGCACCCGGCACCGGGGCCCAGGCCGCGGGCAGCGGGGGGAGGGGGGGGGGGAGACGGGGAGAGGGATGGGGAGAAAGGGGGGGACTCGGCTCGGTGCCTGCCGCCACCCGGCCGGGGCTCCCGGTCCGCTCCCGCGGGACCGCGTGGGTGTCCCCCAGCACCCCCAGCCCACGCGTCCCCGCTTCCCGAACGCCCCCGACCGCCGACACCCCCAGCCCCAACGTCCCCTCTCCAGAGCGCCCCCGGTCCCCAAGCACCCCCAGTCCCCAAGCGCTGCCAGCCCTTGCTGTCCCCAGCCTGGCCGTGACACCGGCTCCAGAGCCACCGCCACCACCCGCACGGTGCCCCCGTCCGTGCTGGCGGCGGGGAGCCTGTTGCAGCCGGGGCTGGCGAGCTCTGCCCGCACCGTGCTGGCCTTGGCCGGCAGCGGTGGCACCTTGGGGAGCCCCAGGAATGGGCCCCGCTCCCCAAAAAAACGCCGCCTCCGCCCCCGCGTTTGCACGACGGAGCAGCCCCCGCCGCACGGAGCGGGGACGCCGGAGCGTGGCTCCCCAGCCCCTTCCTTCCCCTTCCCTCCTTCCTTCCGGCTCGGCACGGCCCTCCGGCCCCGCTGCCCTGCCCGCTTCCCCTCCGGCCTCCCCGACACGCGGCGTCCCCCCCATGGTCCCCACGCTGGGCACCGTGCTCCAGCCCTGTGCCATCCGGGGACCCCGCGTCCCTTTGCCGAGCCGAGGCACGCGGGAGCGGAGCCACCGCGGTCGCCCTGCCCTCGGCTGCTGCTCGCAATCCTCCCGCTCCCCGGCGGCGATTGCATTTTCTCCCACACCACGATAAGAATAATCCTGACGGGTGCTTACGTGCCAGCCTGCAAGCACCCATGGGTGCTGCTCCCCGCTGGCTGATGTGCACAGCCGCCCCCCCCCCCCCCCCCCCCTTGGCACAGTGCTCAGCTGAAGGTGACCGAGCTGTCACCCTGCCCAAAGCCAAGGACCGTGCGGGGGTGACGGTCCCACCGCCACCAAACCCCTCCCGCATCGCCGCCTCCCAAACGTCCCCGAGCTGCCACGCGCTCCCTACAGCCACGAGGCCCCCCGTGCACGTGCTTCCGCGTGCCGCACGTCGCAGCCGCTCGCTCCCCGCCCCCCGGGGGCACCCCGTGGCCCCCCGCTATGAGGCAGCCGGGACGGAGCTGCCCGGGTGCCGCAGCACATTTGGGGTGGGAGGAGGCTGGAGGACGCCGCGTGGCCTCAAAGGCGTCGATGCTGCGGGGCTGCGGCATCCGCCTCCCGCTCCGGGGTGCCCGGCAGCTTTGGGGCGGATGCAGGGATGGGATGTGGGGGGGATCTGCAGCTGGGGGGGGGGGGGTGCCGGCGGGGGCGTGCGTGGGGCCGGGCACGGCTCCGGGTGCCGCTGCGCATGTGGAGCGAGTCTCCATGGGAACGGGGCATCCGCGTCCCCGCCACGCTCACGCTCGCGTCTGTCTCGTTGCAGGGCCGCCCCCCACCCCGTTCCCCGGCGGCCCCCTCCCAGCGATGGGCAGCGGCTGGGCCGGGACCGCGCCGTACCCGTGCCCCCGCCGCCCGCCCCCTGCCCCGCGCAGCCAGGCCTGACCCACCCGCTCCAGCCCCGCGGCTCCATGGCGAGGACGGAGCCCTGACGGCGGGCGCCCACGGGCCAGGAGGAGACGCCGGGCACGGCATGGGGAGCCCTTCGGCGGCCCTGAGCGCATCGGCTCGAGCGCGGGCCCTGCCGCCGCCCTGAGCATCCCGACCCCGACCCCCGAGGGCAGGGAGAAGCGGGGGGCCTCCCCCCGCGGGCCGGCGGCGGCGAAGATGGTGATGTCCCAGGGCACCTACACCTTCCTCACCTGCTTCGCGGGCTTCTGGCTCATCTGGGGGCTCATCGTGCTGCTGTGCTGCTTCTGCAGCTACCTGCGGCGGCGGGTGAAGCGGCAGCAGGAGGAGCGGCTGCGGGAGCAGAGCCTGCGCGCGCTGGAGCTGGAGCCGCTGCACTACGAGGGCTACGGGGGCAGCCCCCCCGGCATCGCCGTCCCCCACCGGCTCCGCATGGAGCCCCACCACCACCACCACCACCACCCCCACATCCCGCCCCCGCGGCCCTGGAGCTGCCGGCACGGTAAGGAGCAGCAGCGGGGTGCCGCCGGGGCGCCGCCGCGGGGCGCGCGCCCGCCTCGCCGGGGAGCGCGGTGGTGGCCGGGGGTCGGCGCTGACGCCGGGGGGGGGGGGGCTTTGCCCGGCAGAGTCGGACCTGTCGAAGCCGCCGTGCTACGAAGAGGCGCTGCTGATGGCGGAGCCCCCCCCGCCGTACAGCGAGGTGCTGATGGACACGCGCGGGCTCTACCGCAAGATCAACGCGCCCTTCCTGAGCCACGAGCGGCTGGAGAAGCAGGAGCAGCCCCCCAGCTACAAACCCCTTTTCCTCGACGCCGGCTACGGCTCGGCGCTGCACCTGCCCCGCTCGGCCAGCCCCGGGCCGGCCTGCCCGGACCTTTACCTGCAGGCAGAGTGCTCCCCGCGCATGTTCCCCAGCTGGACGGACTCGGAGCTCAGCAGCAGGGACACCTACGAGCCGGGGCCGTGGCACCTCCCGGTCTCCATGCCCCTCTTCGGCAGGACTACGGCCGTCTAGGGGTGGCCCCGGGGGAGCCGCAGCCGCCTGCGGGTGTCCCCCCGACACCGGGGGGGCTCGGCCACCCGCTGTTCCCAGGGATGACGTCCCCGTCGCGGGCCATCGCCGCCAGCGCGGAAGGGGCTGGTTCCCCGTCTCGCCCCCCCACCCGTCCCCTGCTGGCACCCCCGCGGCCGGGGGGGGGGCCCGGAGCCGGGCTCGGACTCTGCTCTGTTTCTTATTTTGTTTGTTACAGTTTGAGAATAAAAGTTTGTGGATCCGGATCGCCTCGCCCCCAGGCTGGCGTCGCGGGGCTCCCTGGGGTGGTGGGGTCCCTGTCCCGTTCCCCCCCCCCATGGCCCTCCCACGCCCACCCCCCAGCAGGCGGCAGCCCCCGTGGGAGTCGCTTTTATTTATTAACATACATCAGCACGCCGCCGTTACAGAACTTGTGCTTTCCAAAAACAGTTACCGTAGGGGAAGAAAGGGGCCAAGCGAGGGGCGAAGCAGGGAGGGAAATGGGGAGGGGGCTCCGGCGGGCAAGCCCTGCGCCCGGGGGGGGCTCCTGGCAAGGAGGGGAGGGGGGGAAGCCCCACGCTGGCTCCCCACGTCCCCCCAGGGTTTTGGGGGGTGTGTGTGTGTGGGGGGTGCCGCCGGCCGCAGCCTCGCCTCGGTAGGGTCACTTTATTGCCATATTCATTTATTATTATTATTATTATTCCGCTGTTTTTTTTCTGTTTTTTCATTTTTTTTGTTGAACTCGTGCAAAGTACTGGGGGGGGGCCGGGGGAGGGCAAGAAGAGAAGAGAGGCCCCTATCCCACGGCTGGACATGGGCCATGGGGGGGCTGCACGCGTACCCCATCCCCCCCCCCCCCCCCCCCCCCCCAGTATAGGGAGCCGGGGCGGGTCGGGGGGGGGGGGGGGCAACTAACGGGGGCTCATGGGGGGGTTGACACGTCTCCTACCGACAACTTAAAAAAGAGAGAGAGAGAAAGAGAAGGGGGGGGGGGGAGCTGTAAAAGGTGCCCCGGGGCGGGGGTGCTGCGGGGCGGCCCCCCTCCCCCCTCCCCCCGGCTCCCGCCCGGAGGCCTCATCCTGCGGGGCCCCAGCGGGGAGGGGGCCGGGGCCGGCCCCTGGCCGCGGCCGCTCGCACCCCGAATCGGCAGGGGCCTGGCTGCGTGCGCCAGCAGCGGGGGCCAGCCTTACACGCCGCCCCCGAAGCTCTCCTCCTCCTCGGGCAGCGGGTCTGCGTCCCAGCACGTGATGTCGATCTCTGTGGGGACAGGGTGGGGGGACGGGGTGGGGGGGTCAGGGACCCCCGTAACGGGGACACAGGCACCCCCCCCACACCCCTCAAACCTCGTCCCCACGCACCTGGGGGCTTGTTGTAGAAGACGGGCTGGGGGGCTTTGGCCGATGGCTCCTCGGGCTGCAGCACCTCCTCCTCCTGGGACTGGCTGAAGTAGCCCTCGCTGGCCTGGGGGGTGGTTATTGGGGAGACACAACAGTGCCACCACGGTCAGGACCCCCACCAAACACAGACACGGTGCCAAGACCCCCGCGGTGCTCGCCCCGGCCACGCTCACCTGCTCGCTGCGGCCCGGCGTGCCGTCCTTGGGGGCCATCTCCCCGTTGGTGATGAGGGGGGGCTCGTGGCCCGGGCCGGCGTCCTGGTAGCCGAGCCCCGCCGGGTGGGGGCCCCCCGCAATGGCCTCCTCCTCTTCCTCCTCCTCCTCTTCCTCCATCTCCTCCCGCTCTGCGTCGCAGAAGGTGGCGGGGGGCTCGGGCAGCTCGTCCAGGCTCAGCAGCGGCCCCTCGTCGGGGGCGGCCGGGGGTCCCTCGGGGGCGGGCGTGGGGGCGACGGGCAGGGGCCAGGCGGTGGCGGCGGCGGCGCCGTCGCTCTGCCACAGCTCGATGAGGGGCTCGGCAGCGCCGGGCGGCACCGTGGGCTGCGGCTCGGCCGCCGCGGGCAGCGGGGATGGGTCGGTGGGCTCCAGGGTCACCAGGTCCCCCAGGGCGTCAGGGGCTGCCCACGCCGGCCTGGGGTCGGGCTCGTCCCCCGGGGGCTCCGCGGTTTTGTCCTCGGGGCCCGGGAAGGGCCAGTGCTGCTCGGCCACCGCTGGCTCGGCCACCTGGGCGCTGCTGGGGCTTGGGGAGTCTGCAAGGGGACGGGGGGACAGCAGTCAGCGGGGGCACAACGCCCCCGGGCAGGGCTGGGGGGCACCTGGGGACGGGGATGGGGATGGGGTCTTTGGGTTGGGAGATGCTGAGGGGATGGGGGGGGGCTGGCTGGGCAGCGAGGGGACCGATGGCACGCACCAAGGGACTTACAGGACATGGTGTGGGGTAAGATGATCACCTGGGGGTGCAGAGGGGATCGGTGGTCCCTGGTAGGGGTGGGGTGGGGGGGGGGGTGGCTGGGAGATGCAGAAGGGAAAGCAGGGATGCACCGGGGTGTGAAGGATACAGCAGGGGTGCAGCAGAGGGTGCAGAGGGACAGCGAGGATGTAGGGGGGATGCAGCAGAGATGGCCGAGGTGTACGGGGGGGGCGAAATGGAGTGGGGACAGCGGGGATGGAGGTGGTTGGGAATGCAGCAGGGATGGAGATTGGTGGGGACGCAGCGGGGATGTTCTGCAGGATGCACCAGATATGGTGAGGATGCACTGGGGGGGGGGGTGCACCGGAGCTGGCAGGGGTGCATGGGGGGACGCAGCAGATACACGAGGGATGCAGCAGCGACGACAGGCGCAGTGGCGGGGAGCAGCAGAGACGCACGGGGGACGTGGCGCAGACGGCGGGGACGCGGCCGAGCCGCAGGGGATGCGCCGGGCGATACAGAAGGGGCGGCGGGGATGCGCTGAGCGATGCAAAGGGGACCCGGGGGCGGCAGGGGATGCACTGGGGGGGGCACACAGAGGTTTGTAGGGTCTGTGGGGACTTCGGGCAGCCCGCCAGCCCCGCGCCCACCTTTGGGCGTTGCTGGCGTCTCTTCGGCCAAGCCGCGGGCGCCCTGCTGGCCCAGCAGCGTGGAGGCCGGGCTGGACTCGCAGGGGCTGCAGCCCACTGCCGAAGCCTTTCGGTAGGCGTCCGACTGGCTGCCTGCGGACAAGGGAGACACGGCTTGGGGTGGGGGGGTACCCGTGCGGGGAGGGGGATCCAGCGCCCCGGGGCCGCCCGTGCTCCTGCCCCACGCCAGCCCGGCCACCGGGTGACAAACGCACGCCGCCACCTACCTGCCGCCGCCTCATCGCCTTCCTGCGGAGCAGCGGGGAGGCACCCATGGGTGCTGCAAGACCCGAGCCCCCCCAGGTGTCCCCACACAGCCGCAGCCCCGATCCCTGTCGCAGCACACGCTGGCCCTGCCCGCACATCGCCCCGGCGCAGCCTCTCCTCTCCGCAGGCACCGCGCTGTGCCCGCTCCCCCCGCCCCCCACAGCCAGGGGGCACAGCCCCACATGGCCCCTTCGGCCCCATAGGCACGGTCCTGAGCACAGCCTCGTCCATCCCTCGCTGCCCCACTGGCACAGCATCACCTCCCTGGGCACGGCTCTGCCCTGTCCCCGTTTGTCCCCGGGCACAGCCTGTCCCACGGGGCAGCCCCAGCCATACAGGGCGCACGGTCCCCTCGGGGTGCCCGTGGGTGGGTGCTGGCTCGGCCGTCAGTCCCACGGCTCCGTCCTCGTGCCCCGGACCCAGTGCGTGGAGGGGTTGGGGAGGGGTGCGGGGCTCGGCCCCAGGGGGGACTGCGTGCCCAGGGGGCTCCCAGCTACCTACATGGGAAGAAAGAGGAGAGATTTGGGGTGCGGTGGCAGGAGATATAGGGGAAGGGGGTCCGTGGGGGGGAGGAGGAGGAGGAGGAGGAAGAAGGCGGCCCACTGTCAGCTGTCTTTATGAAAGGACAGTGCAGACGACCTGCCGAGAGAAAGAAAGACAGACAGACAGACGGACGGAGAGAGAGAGAGCAGAGAGATGGGTCAGTCCCTGCTCGGCGGGGCCAGGGCGCCGAGGCACCGGGATGGAAAGGACGTGGGGGAGGCAGCACTGACAGCGGGATGGAGGACGGCGGGAGAGCAGGACAGCAGGACGGCAGGACGGCAGGACGGCAGGACAGGAGGCAGCATCAAGTGGCCAGGTGGGGAGAGAGGCCAGGACACAGCCACAGGACACGGGGCCTTCTGTTCGCTCAGGCCCAGCACGGCCCCACAGCACGACCCCACAACACAGCCCACAGCACGACCCACAGTGCGCACATCGCTCCAAGGCACGGCCCCACGGCACAGCCCCACGACAAGAACACACAGCACAGCCCCACGGCACAGCCCCACGGCACAGCCCCACGGCACAGCCCCACGGCACAGCCCGCAGCCTGACCCACGGCACAGCCCCACGGCCGGCGGCGCCCACCCCAAGAACAGCCAGCCCCTGCCCTAAAGCCACAAGCCCCCGTAGGGCACCCCCTGCCAGCCACCCCCACCCCACAGAGAGCCCTCGGCAGGGCCAGCCCCACTGCCAGGGCCAGCTGGCAGCACCCAGACCCCAAAAGAGGCGCCCTGCCCTGTTGCACACACTTGCCCTGGCACCAGGGACCCTGGGGCGGGCACAGCACCACGGGGCACACGGGGTGCCCCACACACACTCAGCCGGGGGCACGCCAGGCGCCCCACTTCTGCCCCCCTGCCCCAGTCCCACCGCTGCCCTTTGTAGCTTCCAGAGCTTCTTTCCCAAGCCACCGCCCGGTCCCCAAGCTGTCCCCACAGCCGGACCACGCCGCCACCCTGCGTGCCGGCAGACGGGTGGGCAGAGGGCACCCAGCAGCGAGCAGGATGAGGGATGAGCCCTCCCCTCTTTGCAGCACCCCCCTGGAGGCGCAAGAAGACGCGAGGCCACCTGAGGAGCTGTGGTGGTGCTGAGCAGGATGACCGCAGTGATACCCCCAGAACCCAAAATCACAGCCAAAGGGACAGCAGAGGGGACACCCGATCCCTCTGTGACCCAGCGAGCTGCAGACAACCCCCGTGGCACCGCACTCACCTGCTCCATGGCCCCCCGTGCCCCCCCCAGCCCCTCACCTGTCCTGTGGCTGCCCGGTGAGATGGCGTCGCTGCTGCCCGATGCCACCCGCTCCTGCTGCTTGAAGAAGTCCCGGGGGTTGTCGGGTCGCTGGGCGATGATGGCAGCGGCCTCCTGCGGGGAGGGGGCAGGCTGGGACCCTCGTCCCGTGGGGGGCACCCCCGGCCGGGCGGACGTGACCCGCTCCAGGTCCCATCCAGCTTGGGGAGCGGAGACCGGCACCGGGCAGGGCGCTGCTGCGCTCACCTCCACCTCCGACTCCGATTTCCGGAGCTGCTGCCTGTCGTCCTCCTCTTGCTGCTCCCCCTGCCAAGAAATGCCACCGTCACCGCCACCCTCAGCACCGCCACCTCCAGCACCGCCACCCCCAGAGCCCCCATCCGCGTCCCCACGGGGGCACTCACGAAGATGGACTGCTCCTTCAGGCGCTGCCGGGCCTCCTCCGCCTCCATGCTCTGCTGCTTCCTCCTGCCAGGGGCACGGGAGCAGGGCTGAGCACTGCCACCAGCACCCGTCCTCGTCCCCGTCCCCGTCGGGGCCCAACACCCACACGCCCAGCCCAAATCCCCCCGTGCCTGTGCTCCTCGATCTGCTCCTCGCGCTCCCGGTAGCGCCGCTCCCGCTCCTCCTGCTCCAGCCTCTCCTGCTCCATGCGCTCCTGCTCGAACCGCAGCCGCGCGTCCAGCGCCTTTTTCCGCTCCTCCTCCTTGCGCAATTCCTCCTCTTTCTGCGGGGACGGGGTCGGGACGGGGCCGTCAGCCTGGCCCGGGGCACATCCCATACCCACCACCACCCACCGCCGCTGCCCCGACCTTGGCCTGTTCCCAGAACTGCTCCCGGTTGAGCCGCTTCATCTCCACGGTGGCGTCGGTTTTCTGGTAGCTCGTGCCCTGGGACGGAGCAGAGTCAGGGGGGGTGGCTGGGACCAGCGAGGGGAATACGAGTAAGCGGCACGGGGGGCGGCGGGCCGGGGCAGACAGAGCCTGGCCTGGCCAGCAGGGTGATGCCACCACCGAGGGGACATTACCACGGGCTCGGCGTTCTCGTCCTCCCGCAGCCGCAGGCGGTGCAGCACGGGGCTGGAGACGCGGGCCAGCCCGTTGGAGAGCCGCTGCCCGATGGCCCCCGGGTCGATGTCCTCCACGCTGCTGGCGTTGACGATCACGTCCACGCCCTGGGGGCGAGACACGTCAGAGACCCCCCCCGACCATCACCCCGGGCTCCCTGGTCACCACCACCCCCGTCCCCGTTGTCACCCACCTGGAAGAACTCGGCGATCTTGGCCACGTGGCTGGCACAGGCGCACTTGCGGGCGTCGGGCACGTCCTCGCCCACCTGTGGTGGCCAGAGGGGAGCTGAGAGGGGGACAGAGCCGAGGGGGGGGTCCCACATGCCCCCCACCCCACTGACCATTGCAGGGCACCCGCACCCCTTCCCCTATAGCACCTGCACTGTCATGGGACCCCGGGCAGGGGGTGCCCGCACGCTCCCCCTACTCACCCAGTTGACGAGGACATATTTGGGGAGCACGGCCTGGGGATCCTTGACGCTGCAGAAGCCGTACATCACCTTCTGGATCTCGAAGTGGCCGGAGAGCTCCAGCAGACCCCCTCCTGGGGGGGCACACAGCACCCTCAGCTCATATCCACCCGGCACCGGGACCCCCAGCCAGGATGGGTGCTGGGGAAAGCGGAGCCGGCCGGGGGGGACGAGGACCTTACCTCCCGACGCTGCCAGCTTCAGGTCATCGGAGCCATCCTCGTACGTGTAGAGGGCCCTGGGGAGGCAGAGGGGTGAGAAATGGCCCCGCACAGCCAGGGGGAGCACGGGGCAGCCTCCTCACCTCCCCTTCCTGGTGCTGGTGACACTGAGACCGGGGCAGGGACAGGTCCCGGGGACAGTCCCTGAGGTGTCCCCAGGGTCCCCCAAGCCCCCATTGCCCGTCAGCACCATGAAGGGCCTGGCTGCCCCATAGGCACGGGGCACACAGGGCGCTGCAGAGCAGGGGCTGGGCACTGCCCCTGCCCCCAGGATTTAGGGCAGGGCCTTTTTCTCCACCCTCACAACCACAGGGCAAGGTCCCGAGGACGGGGACGGAGGGGTGGCTGGGGCACGGGGCCCAGCTGGGTGCCACCACCCATCCTGCAGCGCTCCCAGCTCCCCGCACACCCACCCCTGACCCCCAACCCCACGGGGACAGCCGGCTTTGGGGACAGCCCCGCGCCCTGACGGGGAACTCGGGGCCGCTCACGTTCCCGGCTGCGTGAGCCGCCGGCCCGCCAGGCTCCAGGCCGGGGGAGGACGCCGGAGCTCCAGCAGCAGCAGCAAATCAATGTGCCGCCGGGGTGTGATGGGGCCGTCATGGAGACCGTTCCTTGGAAACCGTTCGCCGAGGCTGGGAAAACCCCCTCGTGCCCCCGCCGCGCCCCAGAGAGCCCCCCCGGGGCTCCGCAGCCCCCCGCCAGCCCCCGCGGCCCCCCCCCCCCCCCAACCGGTGCAGGCAGCAGGCTATGGGGCGGGGAGGGGGGGGAAGAGGGATGCGTGCGGGATGGGGATGGGTCCGGGTCCGGGGCGGGTGGGCGAGGGATGGATGTTGCCATGCAACCAGCATCCTCCGTCGCCACGGCAACCCCCCCCCATCCCAGCTGGGATGCAGCTCGCCCCGATGACGAGGTGATTAGCGGAGGGGAGCGGGGGAGGCAGGCAGGCAGCGGGGGCCTGGCGGGCGCCCAAACCCGCCACCGTCACGCACTGCTCCCGGGGAGCCCGTGCCGGACCCTCCCCCCCCGTCCCCCCGTCCCCCATCCCAAATCCATCCCCCCCCCCATAAAGGCAGGCGGGCGGCTGCGCCGATTGGCATGGCGGCACCCAGGCGGTGCTCGCCCCAGTGCCAAAATCCCTGCGGTGCTGGGAAAGGGCAAATTCATTGGAGCTGGCGGCTTCCAGGAAGGGGATGGGGATGGGGATGGGGATGGGGATGGGGATGGGGATGGGGATGGGGATGGGGATGGGGATGGGGATGGGGATGGGGATGGGGATGGGGAGCAGGCAGCCCCCCCACAGGCAGAGCCAACCCCACACCGGAGCCACCCGACTCCATCCTGGCCCCTTCCAGCCGAGAAACGAAGGGAATTTAGGGCCGTGCCTAACAAAGAGGGGAAAACAAGCCTCCGTCCTCACCCCCCCGCACCCGATGTCCCCAGTCCCACCCCCCCCCCCAGCCCAGCTCCTGCAGCGAGCCACAGATAATTGCACCAACAGGATTGCCTTTAATCCGCCCGGCCAAATCCCGCTAATCGGCGCTGGCTCCCGGGCTGGGGGCAGCCGAGCGGCCGCGCGGTGCGGTCCGCAGTGCCTCTGCGCCGGGGAAAGGCAACAAACACGGCCCCGGCCCTGCTGCTTCCCCTGGGATTGGGGCGGAGGATGCATTTTTTGGGGTGCTGCAATTCTGGGGGGGGGCTCAGGGTTGCGGGCAGGAGCTGGGCGCTCAGGGAGCGGGATGCAAAGGGAGGGCACGAGTAGGGCACAGCCACGGTGTCGCCGCCGGGGCAGCCGTGTGGGTGCTGGGGGACCCAGTGCCCAACCCCCCACCCCAGGACCCCCCTACGCAGGGTGATGCCCGAGCTGGGTGCTGCTGCCGGCACCCAGGGGTGCTCGTGGGGCAGCCGGGGCTTGGCAGGGGCCTGCCAGCCCAGGTATCACCCCCAAAACGGCCCCGGCCCCACACCGGGATGGATGGTTTGAGCGTTCCCAGCCCCACGGGGGTCAGCAGCAGCCCCAGGAGCCCAAAAAACATCACCACGAGCCCCGGCGGCGGGGACCAACCCCACCAGCGAGGGTGCGGGCTGCAGCGGGCAGCCCCGACCCCGTCCGGGGGCTGCAATCCCCCCCGCCAGGTCCCCGTAGCTTCCCCAGCCCCTTCCCAGCACCCTGGGCTCCGGGATCCCCTGTGGGTGCAAGGGGGCAGGCAGGGAGGGGGTGATCGTGGCCGGGGGACCCCCATTGCTGTTGGAGGGGGGGGGAACAGGAGCCCGCTGCCCTCCCGCAGCCCCCTTCGCTCGCCGGTGCAGCTGGAGCACACCGGGCACAGCACCCATGGGTGCCGGCATCCGGTGTCCCCGCGGCCGCCTGCCCCCCGTGCCGTGTCCGGAGCGGGGGGGCGCCCCGTCCCGCCTGCCCCAGCCCGGGCACATGTGTTTCCAATGTGGCTGCGAGCTCCAGGGAGTCGGCGTGCTCAGAAAGCAGCACCAAATTCCTTTCCTATCGAGTAATGGGCCCCAGCAGCCTCCGCGAGGCCGGGCAGGGGGAGGGGAGGCTCGGACCCTCCAGGACTGGGCTCGGGGGCGGGCGGGGGGTGGGGGGGAAATCCCAGACTAAACATCCCGAGGCCACGGGGATCCCGGCGTTCCCCAGAGCCAGCGCCGCGCACCACGCGCTCCGGCGCAGTGTCCTCGCAGCCCCGGCTCACCCTGCCCGGTGCCACCATCAGGGGACGGTCCCCACAGACCCCAGGCAATGCCCCCCCCCCGTCCCCCGCCAGCACCGCTCCCCACCCCACGCCCAGGGTGGGCACCAGCACCGGGCCCTGTGGCGGGGATGCTGCTGGCACCGGGCACCGCGGGTGACCACGGGCTGGGGAGGACGGGGCGAAGCTCAGCCTCGAGGACGGAGGCCGTGGGGGCTCGCTGCCCGCCTGGGGCTCGGTGATGGAAGGCGGGGGGGGGCAGGCTCTGCCGCTCGCCTTCCCGGGAACCGTTTCTGCTGCTCTCAGCAGCTTTGGCAGGGAGGGAGCCTTTGCGGCGGATGCCGGGAAGAGGGATGCACCCGGGGCTGACAGCTGCCTCCTGGCCGGCGCCACGCACCGCATTCGGCCACCGCGCCGCCGGCGGGGCCGCGGGGACCCCGGGGCTGGTGGGGAGGGGGCCGTGCCCGTGCCCCCCCAGCCCCGGGGGACGGCCGGCTGGGGAGCAGCGCACAGCACCCCGCTGAGCCCCCGGGTGCCCGCAGCACCCCCTGCGAGCACTGAGGGGACAACGAGGGGGTCCCCGGGGCCAGCCCGGTGCGGGGGGCTGGCGGCAGCGGGGCTGCGGTGGGAGACGCTCCCCGACGGCTCCTGCTTTGGGGCTGCAGCAGGTTTGGGGGCTGCAGCGGGGCCTGGAGCTGCCGGGCCTGCGGCATGGGGTTGCCAGAGCAATTGGGGTGCAGCCGAGCACCCCAGGGTGCCCCCAGCCCCTGCCCTGGCTCACTGCAGCCCAGCCCCGGCGTGACCCCGCACGGCCCTCCCGGGGACCCGGCACCCACGGACCCCCCGGGGGCTGCGGGGAGCGGGAGCAGCGGGCCCGGGGGGGTCCCCAGCTCCCTCCCGGCCGCAGGCCTGGCTCCAGCGGGGCCGGGCCGGGGGCGTCCCTATCCCATCCCACCCATCCCACCGCCGGGCGCTCCGCTCGCAGACAATGGCGAGGATCCGCCGCATCCCGGTACCGGGCCCAGCAGCGGGGGGACCCCCGGGCCTGTCCCCACGCACGGTACCGGCAGGGAAAGGAAGGATGGGGGGGGGGGGGGGGGGGAGGGACGGAGGGGAGGGGGAGTCCGCCGGTGCCCCCACGTGCCGGCCGGCGCAGACAAAGCGGGGCCGCGCCCGGCCCGGTGCGGGGCGGTGCGGGGCGGCGCGGGGCGGCGGGCAGGTGCGGGCACCGGGGGCTGCGGGGCCGGGCACACCCCCTCCGCCGCCCCGCCGGCCCCGCCCGCCTTTGTGTGCCGGGGCTCCCGGCCCCTCCCGGCCCCTCCCGGTCCTTCCCGGTCCCTCCCGGTCCCTCCCGGCCCGGGGCGGCGGCAGGTGGCGGGGAGGGGGGCTGATTGGGGGGGGGGGGGGGGGGGGCGCGGCCCCGGTGGCGGCGGGGGCGCGCTCGGTGCACCGGGCGGCTCCGTGCGCACAAAGGGGGCCCGGCGGCGAGGGGGGACAAAGGGGCGGCGGCGGCGGCGGGCGCGCTCACCAGTCGGTGGGGCTGTCCTCGCCGATCACGTCCTGGTAGGAGGCGAGCAGCTCCAGGCGGTGCGCCGCGAAGCCGACGCCAGCCATGGCGGGGCCGGGATGCTGCCGGGGGACCGGAGGGACCGGACGCCTGCCCGCCTCCGAGACACTGCCGCAGCGGCCGGGCGGAGGGGCGAGCGGCGGGGAGGCTCCGCCCGCCGCCGCGCCCGGTCCTAGCGCCGCGAACGGCGGCCCCCAACCCCCCCACCCACCCCCCCTCCTCGGCCCCCCCCACCCTCTCCCGCCCCGGCCCCCGCCCCGCCCCGGCCCCCGGGGCGCGCCCCCCCCGCCCCGCGTCCTCGTCCTCCCCCCCCTCCCCCCCCCCCCCCCCCCCGGGGACACCCCGCCGGGTGTCGCCCCCGGGGTGAGCCCGAGCACGGCTCGCCCTGGGGACACGCCCCGGGCACCCCCTGTCCCCCCCCCCCGGGGTGCGGCTCCTACCGGGGACCCCGCATCCCCGGGATGCCCCCACGGCTCCATCTCCTGCGCCCCGACGACGGGACCCCCCCTGCCATCAGCTCCCCTCCACCCCAGACCCCCACGCCCCCCGTTTTGCCCTCCGAGCCCCCCAGCTGTGCCCCCGAGCCTTCGCGGGGTCCCCTGTGCCGCGGGGTCCCCTTTGGTGCCAGCCTGCCCCTCCGTCCCTGCCCGCCCCAGCTGCCGCCAGATGTGCCCCCCCGCCCCCAAACCGCCCCAGACCCCCACGGCCCCGTCTCCACCAGGTTTTGCCCCTCGCGCGGACCCCCCCAAAGCTGCCTCCAGCCGACCCCAGGCAGGGCCCAGCGGGGCCAGGGGGTGCCCAGCTCCAGCTCCATCTGCTCCCAGCCAGGTGGGCAGCGCCACGCCAGGGACACCAGCGTCACCCTGCCCGTGTCCCCATGCCCCAGGCACAAAACGGGCCAGCAGCCGTGTCAAAGGGACGTCCACACCAGGGTGACAAAGCCGGGGGGGGGGGGTGGGGGGGTGGCCCGATCCCTGCGGCTCAGGGCACCGTGCCCTTGAGAGCCACCCAGCTTTGAGCCCCCCGAGCGCAGCGGGGTGCAGGACGGGGTGGCTGCCCCCTGCCCACGCCCTTCTTGCAGCGGCGTTTCCGAGCCAGGCCGAAGCCGGAGCCGCCCTTGGAGGCTCGGAGGGCTCGGGAGCAGCTGTCGAGCAGCTGCCGGCGCCAGCGCGGGGGCCGGGGGTTGCGGCAGGCGCCCCGCGAGCGGCCCAGCTGCCTTTGGGGGTGGCGGTGGTGGGAGCCCGCGCTGGGACCCGCGGAGCTCGGCGCCGCGAGGCTTTGTTCTCGGAGCAGCGCGGCTGCAGCCCCTCCCCAGGCTCCACCTCCGCAGCCCACCCGAGACCCTCCTTCCGCCGCCTGAGCTCCTCGCATGGTGCGCAGAGCCGCTCTCGGCAAAGCACGGCGGCACTTCGGCTCCCGGAGGCCATCAGTAGGGACCAGAGGCAACAGGGCACCAAGTGGCGGAAGCAGCAGAGCCCCCGCTGGGTGCACGGAGAGGTTTCGCTCTGCCACCCCGTCCCCGTCAGCCCGGAGCAGGCTGGGGCTGCCCTTGCCCCGCTCCGAGGCCGGTGCCCCGCGGCTCAGCCGGCACAACCCGTTCCCAGGACGTGCCACCCCAGCGGCTGGGGCCCCGTCACGCTCGGCTGCCTGCCCCTTCCCCGCCGTCTGCTCGGTTTTGTGTCCCCGCCGCGGCTGTGCCACCTTCCCCCCACTTCCCCTGACCTTGGCTTCGCAGCCAGGATTCACACACAGGCGCTCGCCACGTCCCTGCTTTTTCTGTCCCTGCCAGGCTGGCTGTCCTGCCCCTTCTCACCCACCCAGCTCAGCGGTGTCACCGTCCCCGTTCGCTTCACACCACCCACGTTCGCCCCCAGCCTGGGACAGGACCCAACTCCAACCTCCCAGTAAGTCCCAGTTATTCCACCTCCTCCCTGCCCGTCTCTGTTGGGGTTTTGCATCTCTCCGGGGGCCGGGGACCCTGCACCTCGGCCTGGCTCTGGGTGGGGTTTGGTTCCCGCAGCCAGACCCTGCCCCCGGCAGAACGTTCCAGCAGATTAGCAAGACACTTTTCCTTACGATTGCTCATCATGTTAAGAGCTGCAATTATTAATGACCGCTACGGCTGCCAGAGCGGAGCAGTGGGAGCAGCTCTTCCCCACACCCACTGCCCCCGAGCCTGTTCCAGCCGGCGGTGCCGGCGCTGCCTCGCGCCCGTCCTCTGGGACAGCGGCTGCACTCAACGCGCGGCCGCGTGGCTGCGTGACGCCGAAGCACGCCCAGCACCACCGCGCTCGTGCCAACGACTCCTTGTCCCCTGCACGGCCTCCGGGACGCAGCAGCAGGGACGTGGGGACGATGCCGGTAAGCAGGGACGCCGCTGTGGTGTCCGACCCCATACCCCCTCGCGCAGCCCAGCCCCAGCTTTGCCTCCTGGATTAATTCCTGCCTCCGTTAGCCTCTGCCTGCTAAAAGCAGGCGGGGGAGACCCAGGGGCAGAGGAGGAGAAACCCGAGGCAAAGCTTTTCCCTGCGAGCTCCATCGAGCTGAGTCAGGCCCCAGGGCAGGGCTCCAGGCGAAGCAGGGCGAGGGCTGCGCACCACTTTCCCGGCCCCGCCGCCCCTCGCTCGGCGAAACCGCAGGCCCCGAGACAGCGGGCACTTGCAGAGAAGTGTTTATTAAAGGCACTAAAAGCACCGTGGCTACATCAGACGCAGCCCAACCGGAAAGTGTGGGTTTGGGAGAGGCGTTTTACAGTGCTGGGACAGCGGCGGCACACGCTCTTTGGTAGGAAGCTGTTTCCGAGCCTTGCGGGGAGCCAGAGGCGGGCACGGGGCCCTGCACCCCGGCACGGCCAGGCAGGGGGTGCTGCCCCCCGCCAGCCCCAGGGGAGCAGCAGGGAGCTGGGTGCAGGGACACAAGGCACAGAGACCCCCGGCCCACAGCTATGGGAAGGCACCGCCGTGGTCTGCAATGCGGTGGGGTCGCGGCAGGCAGGGGGAGAAGAGCCGGTTCTCCAACCCCACGTGCTGAGCATGAAGCAGGGAAGGTGAGGGAGAGCTCGGCAGGGGCTGGGGCTGGTCCTCGCCCGCTCAGGGATGCGCTAGGAGCGTCCCTGCCCTGGTGCCAGGGCAGGTGGGCCTCATCCAGGCAAGGGAGCAGCCCCGCTGCAGCCAGGCACCTACCCCTGACTCCAGCCCCGATGCTGAGCGGCTCAGGGGCAGCAGAGCCACGTGGCATCCCCTTCCCCGGGCTCCTAGATCAGCCGGGGGGGCACAGAAGAAGCCACCCAGCAAGAAGGGGCTCTGAGGCCGGCGCTGCCTCTGCTGGAGCCCAGCCAGGAGCTGCCAGGAAAGAGGCAGGAGCGAGGGGAAGGGGTGAGGTCCCAGCCTGGCTCCCTGGGGCAGGGGAAGGGGTGGGAGAGGAGCATGCAGGGCCAGGGGCATGCGTGGGCACAGCCAGCCTCCCGCGCCTCACACGTGGGAGAAAGCGTGGCTCTTGCACAGCGGCTTGTCCTTCTTGGAGTAGAACGTCTTCCCTTCCAGGTTGGTCTGGCAGATCTGGGGAGGAGAGCGCAGGCGGTCAGCAGGGTCCCCGGGGTCCCCTCCCACGCTCAGCCCCAGCTGCCCTCCCACTCAGCACTGGCCTCGTGCAGGCGCCAAGGAGCAGCAGGCTCAGAAGCACCGGCACAGAGCGAGGTGGGGAAAAACTCGTGGACTCAGGGCCCCTGCGCTGTGGGCAGACCCCGCCATGTGCAGCACAACCGCAGAGAGTTACAGCCCCGGCCAGCCTCCAGCCAGCACCCAGGGAGAGGGGGACAAGGCAGACGCGTGGCTCACCGCACAGACGAAGCAAGTGTCGTGCCAGCTGAACCCCAGCGCCTCCAGGAACCGGTCCCCAGCATCGATCTTGAAGTCGCAGCCGTGGCACTTGGTGCCAAACATCTTCTCGTAGTCTGCGAGCAGAGGCAGAGCCCGGGTCAGCGTTCCCCCACACCGCGACCCCTCAGGTCCCCGTGCAGCAAGGCACAGCTTGGGGACATCTCGCTTCCAGCCCGGGACAGGGACAAAGCTCGAGGCGCCAGGCACCCGGGGCAGGGTGTCCCCGGCCGCCACCATGCTGCGGGGAGGAGGCGAACCTCAGCTCCCAGGATGCAGCACTCGCTTTGATGTACATCCTCCGTCATCGCCATGGCAACCCGCCAGCAATGGCACCACCCAGCAGCCGGGGAGGACGGGGACAGAGGGCTCGGGGGACACCCAGCCTTCCCCGTGGCTCAGGGAGAGCCCCGCAGCGCAGGGCAGCTCACCCCGGGCTCCTGCCGCGAGGTGCCGAGCCCTGCCGGTGCCCCGGGGTGACACGGGGGGTCCCCCCGGTCCTACCTCTCTCGCAGTAGGGCTGTCCCTCCTCCATGTAGAAGGCACGGTTGCGGATGGGAGTTTTGCAGGCTGCGCAGGTGAAGCACTGCACGTGCCAGGTCATCTTCAGCGCGTGCATCACCTCCTGGAAGAGAGACGCTGTCAGCCGGGCACCCCGCACTGCAGGGGGACCCCTACCCAGGGCCAAAAGGGAAAGGGGGTCCCCTGGGGCACAGCGCCAGCAGGATGGGAAGGGACAGAGCTGGGGACACGTAGGTGAGTGGGGAGCACGGACAGGAGGCACAGGGCAGGCTGAGGGACACTCACCCCGGTGATCTTCTTCTTGCACTTGGCGCAGCTGGGCGCGTAGCGCGTGTCGTAGCACTTGGGGCAGAAGATGGAGCCCTTCTCCTCGAAGAAACCACCCTCATCCAGCACCTTCCTGCACTGGCAGCAGGTGAACTCCTCGGGGTGGTAGTAATGTCCCAGTGCCACCAGGTAGCGTCCCCTGCAGCGGAACAGAGCCACGTCAGCCCCGCCGGGGCCTGGCACGTGCCCAGGAGGGTGGCAGGGTGGCGGCGGGTGGCAGGGCTCACCTGATGACCTTGTTGCACTTGTAGCAGAGCGGCGTGCGGCCGAGGCCTTCGGGCGCCTGCTGGGCCGCCTGCACGATGGAGCTGCGGTTCTGCATGGGGGTTGGCGTGGCCGGCTGGCTGTGCTTGCTCAGCACCGTGCTCGTCTTGTCCGGGGCGTAGCGCTCGGCGAACGACGGGTCCACAGCCCAGGGTGGGCGGCTGGCAGGGCCAGGGGTGGCAGCGGGTGTCCTGGGGGCTGCACACACACAGAAGCCTCCTGGACGGTGCTCCCAATCCCCCTGCACCAGCCCTACCTCTGCCCCCACCCCTCTTGCCCCGAACCCAAAGGAAACGTTTCACTCACCCAGTCCCGGCTCTGTTTTCATCGCTGCTCCCGGGGACGGATCCAACACGGAGACCTGGCTACAGAACCAGCAGTTAATCCAGCCTGCCACGCTCACCCCCATGACACGGTCTGGCTGCCCGGCGGGCATGTGCATGCAAGCAGGGACCCCCACCCCACAGCCAGGAGCTGGCCGAGCCCCCGTGCCCGGCCAGTAGCGGGTTTGGTGCTGGGGGACGCAGCACCCCCAGGTCTGTGGCACCCAGCAGAGTAGGAGCATCGAGCTGCTGGGGTGCCGTGCCCCAGTTGTTGGGTGCTGTAGGCTGGCAGGGACCTGTAGGATTGCACACACCACTGCAGTCCGCTCAAACATGACAGTGGCTAGGTACCCCCAGCCTCACACACAGCACCCTACAGCCAGTCAGGCGTGGGGAGCCCCCGGGCCAGCTCCAGCAGAGGCAGGGAAGGGCAGGGCCAGGCTGGTCCTGGGTGGCAGTGCCTGTGACCCCCACGGCATGCTGCCAGCACCGGGCTTGCGAGAAGCCAGGGCAAGTGAGGTCCAGAGGGGCAAGGACAGTGACAGAGAGCCAGCAGCTCTGTGCCTCTCCAGGGCAAACAGAAAAAGGAGCAGGCTATAAGAACAGGAGAATTTATTTGCTACAGAGCAAACCAGGCGGATATGGAACCAGCACTCAAACACCAAGGCAGGAGGGAAGGTGAAGTACAAAGCCAAAAGAAGAGCTGCCAACAGGCCTCCCCCAGTCCCTGCACCTTCCTTGCCTCCAGACGTGGCCTGACCCTGATGAGCCCTCATGCCTGACATCCAAACGCTGCCCAGCACCTCCCAGCACCCACAGCAAGGTTTGCCAGTGCCACCACTCTCCTCTTTGCCCCAGCAGCACAAGAGGCTGCGGTACACCTTGACCTCCCCAGCTCAGTGACAGCGGTGCCCAGCATCCTGCCCGGGACATGCAGCCCACCTCGTGCTGCGCCTCGCTGCCCACCCCTTACCTGGGCTTCCTAACAAACACATCATCATCTTCCACTGCGCGCGGCGGGGAGAGAGGAGGAGACAGTCAGTCGACGGCAGCCACGGCCCCACACAGCACGACGGAACAGAACCGGGCACCCCCTCCCTGCTGCCCCCGAACAGCCCACGCCACACGCAGGGACACCACGGGGCCACCACAGCCAGACCCTGACACTCGGCCCCACACTCAGGGCCCGCAGGAACTTACGGCCGTCTGTGCCCGTCAGCCGGGCCAGTTTGCGGAAGGAGCGGGACTGGGAGGTGCCGGTGCGGGGCTGCCAGTCCACAGCGTCCTCAAACAGCCGCAACTTGCCCGGGTCACACGCGGGGGTCTCAGGGGGCTCCTCAGGCTCCATGGGCTGCCTGCGAGTGGCAGGTGCTCAGCTGGCACCATCCTGCTCCTGCCCGGCCATCAGCACGGGGCAGCGCTGCCCAAGGGCCCAGCACTCACCGCTGCTCCTCTGTGCCACAGAACGACACGCGGGGTCCCCTGTGGCGTTGACAAAATGGCGGCACAACAGTAAGTACTTGGGACGAGGCACAGAGCATTCGCTGTGGCTTAACCCAAGCCCCCCAGTGACGCCAGCAGCACTAGGCCCAGTCCAGCCTCCCTGCAGCCCCACACCAGTATCACTGCCTCGTGACAAGGTCCCGGAGCTGTCCTACATGTCCTGATGCCCACAGCCAGGCTCTGCCAGTGCCATCAGACCCCACCGACCCGCTGTGTCCTCGATGCAGCGGTGCAGCTCAGCCTCCCCAGTGCCAGCAGTGCCCTGGGTCCTGCCGGGGCCACCTCAGCTGGGGACAGCGCATGGGGACACCCAGCACCAGGACACCGCTGATGGGGACAGCCCAGCCTGGCAGCGTGGTGCCCAGGCAGGACCCTCACAACAGGACGGGCACAGCAGTGGCTGAGTGCCGGCGGTGCCCATCACAGAGGAGAGCACAGAGTGGGTGCTGCAGCTCAGTGACCACCTCGGCTCTGCAGACACAGAAAGGACAGTGAGGGGCAGGGAGCAAGGAGGTGGCAGGACAGAAGACACAGTGGAAAGGTGAATGGGCCAGGACTGAGCCCCAGCACCGTGGGCCCCATGGCTTGTGCTGTGCCCCGCAGCCCACCCCTTACCTGGGCTTCCTAACAAGCTCCTCATTGTGATCCTCCACTGAGGGCAGCCAGAGAGAAAGGAGGAGACAGAGTCAGTCGGGGACAGCCATGGCCCCACACAGCACAACAGAATGGAACCAGGCACCCCCTCCCTGCTGCCCCGAACCAGTCCTGCAGCACTACCACATGGCCCTGCACAGCCCACACCACATGCAGGGACACCACAGGGCCGCCACGGCCAGACCCTGACACTCAGCCCTGCAGGAACTTACGGTCATCTGTGCCCGTCAGCCGGGCCAGTTTGCGGAAGGAGCGGGACTGGGAGGTGCCGGTGCGGGGCTGCCAGTCCTCAGCGTCCTCGATCAGCCGCAACTTGCCTGGGTCACACGCGGGGGTCTCGGGGGGCTCCACGGGCTGCAGAGGCTGCCTGCGAGTGGCAGGGGCAGGCACTCAGCTGGTACTGTCCTGCTGCTGCCCCTGTCCAGACAACAGCATGGGGCAGAGCTGCCCAAGGGCCAGACACACACTGAACCTTACAACAGCCCAGCACTCACCGCTGCTCCACTGTGCCACAGAAGGACCCACGGGAATCCCTGTGGCATTGAGAAAATGGCGGCACAACGGTAAATGCTTGGCACGTGGCACGGAGCATTCTCCTGGCCTATCCCCACCCCACAGTGATGCCAGCTGCCCTTGCACCCATGCCGCCTCCCAACTTGGGGACCCAGTGGTCACAACGCCAAGGCAGGAGGGATCACAGAAATGGGAAGGCACAAGAGGTGCCACCAGCGTGAGGGGACAGACCTGCCCCAGCTCTGCAGGGCACGGCCTCCCCAGCCCCAGCTCCATTCCTGACATGGCCCCAGCCCCATGGAGCAGCCAGCAGTGCTAAGCAGCTCTGCCTGGCCCCTGCAGCCCCACAGGAACCTCATGAGCTCTTCTGACAGGAACCCCAGCATTGCCCAGCACCTCCCAGCACCCACAGCAAGGTTTCCAGTGCCACCACTCTCCTCTTTGCCCCAGCAGCACAAGAGGCTGTGGTACAGCTTGACCTCCCCAGCTCAGTGACAGCAGTGCCCGGAACATGCAGCCCACCTCGTGCTGCACCCCGCTGCCCACCCCTTACCTGGGCTTCCTAACAAACACATCATCATCTTCCACTGCGCGCAGCGGGGAGAGAGGAGGAGACAGAGTCAGTCGGCGGCAGCCACAGCCCCACACGGCATGACAGAACAAAACCAGTCACCCCCTGCCTGCTGCACCCGAACAGCCCCACAGCACCACCACAGGGCCCACGGCACACGCAGGGCCACCACAGGGCCACCACGGCCAGACCCTGACACTCAGCCCCGCAGGAACTTACGGCCGTCTGTGCCCGTCAGCCGGGCCAGTTTGCGGAAGGAGCGGGACTGGGAGGTGCCGGTGCGGGGCTGCCAGTCCACAGCGTCCTCGAACAGCCGCAACTTGCCCGGGTCACAAGCAGGGGTCTCGGGGGGCTCCTCAGGCTCCACGGGCTGCCTGCGAGTGGCAGGGGCTCAGATGGCACTGACCTGCCCCTACCCCTGCCCAGACGGTGGCACAGGGCAGAGCTGTCCAAAGGCCCAGCACACACTGACCCTTGGCACCGCATGGCACTCACCACTGCTCCTCTGTGCCATAGAACGACCCACGGGAATCCCTGTGGCGTCGAGAAAATGGCAGCACAACGGTAAATGCTTGGCATGCCGCACAGAGCATTCCCCATGACTTAACCCAAGCCCCACAGTGATGCCAGCAGCACTAGGCCCAGTCCAGCCTCCCTGCAGCCCCACACCAGTATCACTGCCTCGTGACACGGTCCCGGTGCTGTCCTGCACGTCCCGATGCCCACAGCCAGGCTCTGCCAGGGCCACCAGACCCCACCAACCCACTGTGCCCTCGATGCAGCGGTGCAGCTCAGCCTCCCCAGTGCCAGCAGTGCCCTGGGTCCTGCCGGGGCCACCTCAGCTGGGGACAGCGCATGGGGACACCCAGCACCAGGACACCCTTGATGGGGACAGCCCAGCCTGGCAGCGCAGTGCCTGGGCAGGACCCTCACAACAGGACGGGCACAGCAGTGGCCGAGTGCCGGCGGTGCCCGTCACGGAGGAGAGCACAGAGTGGGTGCTGCAGCTCAGTGACCACCTCGGCTCTGCAGACACAGAAAGGACAGTGAGGGGCAGGGAGCAAGGAGGTGGCAGGACAGGGCAGGACAGAGTGGGAATGCAAACAGGCTGGGGGCTGAGCCAGCCTCATGGCCAGGAGCTCATGCTGCACCCCACTGCCCACCCCTTACCTGGGCTTCCTAACAAGCTCCTCATTGTGATCCTCCACTGAGGGCAGCCAGAAGAAAGGAGGAGACAGAGTCAGTTGGCAGCAGCCACGGCCCCGCACAGCACGACAGAACAGAACCGGGCACCCCCTCCCTGCTGCCCCTGAACCAGCCCACGCCACACGCAGGGACACCACGGGGCCACCACAGCCAGACCCTGACACTCGGCCCCACACTCAGGGCCCGCAGGAACTTACGGCCGTCTGTGCCCGTCAGCCGGGCCAGTTTGCGGAAGGAGCGGGACTGGGAGGTGCCGGTGCGGGGCTGCCAGTCCTCAGCGTCCTCGATCAGCCGCAACTTGCCCGGGTCACACGCGGGGGTCTCGGGGGGCTCCATGGGCTGCAGGGGCTGCCTGCGAGTGGCAGGGGCAGGTGCTCAGCTGGCACCATCCTGTTCCTACCCCTACCCAGCGGGCAGCATGGGGCAGAGCTGCCAAGGGCCCGACACACACTGAACCTCACAACAGCCCAGCACTCACCGCTGCTCCACTGTGCCATAGAATGACCCGCGGGAATCCCTGTGGCAGCAAGGAAATGGTGGCACAACAGTAAATGTTTTGCACACAGCACTGAGCATTCCCCTGGCTTATCCCCAGTCCACCAAAGATGCTGTCAGCACTTGTGCCAAAACAGCCACATGGAAGCCCAATGGGCTCCCTTGCCTGAAGTCCCGGTGCTGCCTCATACCTCCCTGCTGCCAGTGCCCCCAGACCCCATCGACCCGCTGCGTCCTGGATGCAGCGGTGCAGCTCAGCCTCCCCAGTGCCAGCAGTGCCCTGGGTCCTGCCAGGGACACGCATGGGGACACCCAGCACCAGGACACCCCAGCTGGGAACAGCCCACTATCAGGACACCTGGATGGGGACAGCCCAGCCTGGCAGCGCAGTGCTGGGGCAGGACCCTCATGACAGGATGGGCACAGCAGTGGCTGAGTACCGGCAGTACCCATCATGGGCAGGGAGCAAGGAGGTGGCAAGACAGAAGACACAGTGGGAGGGAGAATGGGCTGGGGGCCAAGCCCTGACACCATGGGCCCCATGGCCAGGAGCTCATGCTGCACCCCGCTGCCCACCCCTTACCTGGGCTTCCTAACAAGCTCCTCATCGTGATCCTCCACTGAGGGCAGCCAGAGAGAAAGGAGGAGACAGAGTCAGTCGGCGGCAGCCACGGCCCCACACAGCACAACAGTACGGAACCAGGCATCCCCTCCCTGCTGCCCCCAAACCAGCCCCAAGGCACCACCACGTGCCGACACAGGGCCACCACGGGGCCACCATGGCCAGACCCTGACACTGGGCCCCGCACCCAGGGACGGCTCTGGGCACCAGGGCCCGCAGGAACTTACGGCCGTCTGTGCCCGTCAGCCGGGCCAGTTTGCGGAAGGAGCGGGACTGGGAGGTGCCGGTGCGGGGCTGCCAGTCCTCAGCATCCTCGATCAGCCGCAGCTTGCCCGGGTCACGCGTGGGGGTCCCAGGGGAGTGCAGGGGCTGGCTGCGAGTGACAGGGGCAGGGACTCAGCTGGCACTGACCTGCCCCTGCTTCTGACAGCCAGCGGTGCGGGGCAGTGCTGACAGGGGCCAGGCATACATCAACCCCCAGCACAGCCCGGCACTCACCACTCCTCCTCGGTACCCCAGAATGACACACGAGGACCCCTGCGGCGGCAAGAAAATGACGGCACAACGGTAAATCGCTGGCACGTGGCCGAGCATTCCCAAAGGCTTGTCCGCAGCCCCATAGTGACGCCAGCAGCACTCATTCAATTCCAGCTCCCCCACAGCCCCTCATCACGATCACAGGATTTCGTGCACGAGGTCCAGACGATGCCCAGCACCTCCCTACACCCACAGCCAGGCTCTGCCAGGGCCACCAGACCCCACCGACCCGCTGTGTCCTCGATGCAGCGGTGCAGCTCAGCCTCCCCAGTGCCAGCAGTGCCCTGGGTCCTGCCGGGGACACACACATGGGGACACCCAGCACCAGGACACCCCAGATTGAGATAGCCCAACGCCCGGGCAGGACCCTCACAACAGGATGGGCACAGCAGTGGCTGAGTGCCGGCGGTGCCCATCGCAGAGGAGAGCACAGAGTGGGTGCTGCAGCTCAGTGACCACCTCGGCTCTGCAGACACAGAGAGGACAGAGAGGGGCAGGGAGCAAGGAGGTGGCAGGACAGAAGAAGACACAGTGGGAGGGAGAACGGGCTGGGGGCCGAGCCCAGGCACTGTGGGCCCCATGGCTTGTGCTGTGCCCTGCAGCCCACCCCTTACCTGGGCTTCCTAACAAGCTCCTCATCGTGATCCTCCACTGAGGGCAGCCAGAGAGAAAGGAGACAAGAGTCAGTTGGCGACAGCCACAGCCCCGCACAGGACGACGGAACAGAACCGGGCACCCCCTCCCTGCTGCCCCCAAACCAGCCCTGCGGCACCACCACGTGCCCACACCACACGCAGGGACACAACGGGGCCACCACGGCTACAAAACAATGCCGCCTCAACCCGCATCCAGGGCCTGTTCTGGGCACCCCGGGCAGCCAGCAAGCACCAGGCCCCGCAGGAACTTACGGCTGTCTGTGCCCGTCAGCTGGGCCAGTTTGAGGAAGGAGCGGGACTGGGTGTTGGTGTTGCGGGGCTGCCAGTCCTCAGAGTCCTCGATCAGATGCAACTTGCTGGGGTCATATATAGGGGTAGTGGGGTGCTGCGGCGGCTGCCTGCGAGCAACAGGGGCGGGCTTTCAGCTGGCACCGTCCTGTCCCTGCCTGGCCGGCGGCATGGGGCAGCGCTGCCCATGTCCCATCCCCACCACTGCTCCACAGACCCATGGGGATCCCCACAGCATCACCACCTCCCCGAGGCCACCCCATACCTCTGCAGGTTCACAACAGCAGCACAACAGCAAGTATTTGACACACCAAATACGCACGTCCTCCCCACCCCTTACGTATCGTCCACATAGGAAGGGCCCACTAAGGACGTCTTCTCAGCACTCATTTTCCATCTCTGCTGTTTGAGGCTGGCCCTAAAGGCCAGGAGGAGAGAGGACAGGGCAAGAGAAAGCCAAGATCAAAATCACACACAGGGGAGCAGTATGGGAGCCTGGCAAACACCTGCGGTGCTATGGGCAGGGTGCACAGCGCAGCTTTCCACATGCTGGAGAGAAAAGGGACCAGGTGCGAGGACACCTCAGTGCCCTCACAGCCAGCACCTCTAAGGACAGCTTAATGCCAGGAGAGACCCACGTGACCCAAGTGGAGTGTGCTGCCAGCACGGTGACACTGAGCCACCAGGCTAACCCTGCCCCAGGTGTACGGGGCACCAGCAGGGGACTAACAGGGCAAGAGGCATGCAGGAAGGCTAGAGAGAGCAGGCAAAAGGCTTACTGACTTGTCAAGGCTCTGCACCTGTAGGGGAGAGGGAAAGAGAAAGGGAGGAGAGAAAGAAAGAGAAGGAAGGTGAAATTAGACCCAGAGCACCCAAGAAGTTTCCAGAGCTCACCTACAGCCTGCACCACTCCCCCTGCCACCTGTGTCCAGCTCACCCGGGGCTGGGAGCACGCTGGGCTGCAGGGACATTGCCAACAGAGCAGACTGTGCCACCCTCAGCCCCCAAAACAGGCCTGGGTGCAGAGGACAGCCAGGGCCACGTCCCCCCATCACCCAGCTCCAGGGTGCCGTGGCTGCTGTGACCAGGATGGGCAGGGAGCAGCAGCTGGCCAGGCACACGGCAGCGCCGTGGAGGGCCGCAGGGCTTCCCTTTGCCAGCCTGTCCCCACAGCCCCACAGAATACCCTGGGCTGCCGACAGCGTCCATGGCAGCCAGAGCCTTCCTGCCCCTCGGTGCAGGGCTGTCGCAGACACCGGTGAGTGTACTATGATGGCTGCGCCCCATGGGGCTCCCCAAAGGCCAGCGGAGGAGGACACGTCCCCGAGCGAGGAGCAGTCGTGAGTGTGTCCCCACGCGTGACGGTCCTGTTACGCAGTCTCAGCACCAGCCGTCGGGGGACCCGGCACAGGCACCGTCGCCCGCTCCCACCCATGGGTGCCTGGCATGCAAGGCGCAGCGGGGCCGGGCAGCGGGGCTCCCCTGTGTTCTCGGGGAGCGGGATGGACAGCAACATACCCATTGTGCTGGGGGGTGCAGGCGGGCGCCAGGGGCACGTACGTCACGGGTTTCGTCACCAGCCCGGGCCGTGGGTTCGGAGGCGAGCCGGCCCCAAAGGGCCGAGCTGTTTTGTTGAGGGCGGTGCTGGGAGCGAAGTTATATTTCGGGGGCTCAGAGCAGGGGAGTGAGTCCTGAGCGAGACAAAACACACAGACACGGGCTCACACGTCAAGCAGCATGCAAGGGGCAGCCCTGGGCCAGGAAGCGCAGCGGGCAGCCAGGTGGAAAAGCTGGGCTTGTCCTCGCCTGCAGGCCCTCATAGCCACGCACACCCGGGCACACAAACACGGACAGCACGTGAGCTTCGGGCACCGGGCTCTGCCAGCCAGGTCCCCTCTCCGCAGGGCATCCAGCCCAGGGACACCAGGCTGCACACCCATCCCGAGGGTTGCTGCAGGATTAGTAAGTGCCCCACACACTCGCTGCTGCCCCGCGGCGGGGCCGGGCATGCACACGCGCTGCTCGCAACCATCCCGTGGCACAAAGCGGAAGGCATGCAGGTGGCTTCCGTCCAGGAGCCGCTGGCCCTGACTCTGCCTCCCCGTGCAGCAGCTGGAGGGAGGGAGTTCTGTGCCAGGGAGCTCCAGCACCAGCAAACGTGGCGCCCAAAGGCCTTGCTGCTGCTGCCTGGTCCCTCCGCACCCTTGCCCTCACCCAGGACCAGTGGCGGCAGCTGGGGACTGGGCACCCACAGGGCAGGTCCTGCTCTCCCCGATCTCTTGTGTCCCTAGGGCTCAGAGCCGCCGTACCAGCCCTCCAAACACACCCCGGTCCCCAAGAAACCTTTGGGCCCCAGGAGCAAAGTCCGCTCCTCCAGATAAGCTCGGAGACTTCCCCACCCCCAGCTCGGGGCCGAGCTGCTGCAGGCAGCGACGCAGCAACACCTACCTTCTGCGGCTTCCCCAGGTGGTTCTGGGCTCTGCAAGAGAGGAGACAGTGAAGCAGGTGCTGCACGGGCCCAGCAGCCATCCCCCCCCCCGGACGGGACCGATGGGGTGCTGACACCCAAGGGAGCCATGGCCGGCCAGCACTGCCCCACGGGCAGAGGTCAGGGCTTGGAGCCGGGGTTGCTGCAGCCGGGGCGAGCCCCATGCAGCCAAGCAGAGCCCTCGGACCCAGCTGGGGCTGCAGGAGCTGCCTGACGCTGCCCTGGGGCAGCAGGACCAGAGGGAGCAACGGGCAGAGGGCCCCAGCTTGGCTCCGGCCACACCAGCACCCCGTATTTGCGGGCCGCACAAGCCCCTACCTGCTCAGCGTGAGGCAGAGCCTGTCCCCGCAGGCACGGATCCTGTTCTGGGCCTCGATATGCGTCATGGCGCTGGTGCTCTCCCCGTCGATGTACAGCACCCAGTCGCCCACTCCCACGCCAGCCTGGGCCGCCTTCCCGCCCGGAGTCAGCTGCAGGACAGAGAGCGTCAGGGGGAGCTGGCCAGCCCGGCGGAGGGATGATCTTGTCCCCGTGAGAGCCAGGGACAAGGTCAGCCAGGCTCTGCCGAGCCAGGCACAGGACAACCCTCACAGTCCCTTGTCCCATTTTAGGACAGCCTCTCCCCCCTGCAGCACGGTGCTGCAGCAGTGCGGGGCCAGAGCAGCACCGGGCCTGACACAGGGACCCCCAGACCACCCCACATTCCCCGTTTCATTAACCCAGAGCAGCCTTTTCCTCGCTGCAGCAGCCAAGCACTAACCCTAGACACTGCCCTGAGGCACAGCACAGCTGGGGGCTGTGCCAGCACCCCGGGGACAGCGCCGTCCCCATCTGTCCCCATCCCC
Organism: Cygnus olor; assembly: GCF_009769625.2. Classification (NCBI taxonomy): domain Eukaryota; kingdom Metazoa; phylum Chordata; class Aves; order Anseriformes; family Anatidae; genus Cygnus; species Cygnus olor. The sequence continues at coordinate 9,344,823 of NC_049182.1, read as the reverse complement.
ACAGGGAGCCCTGCGGAGAGCCCGGGCTTTCCAAGCGATGCCCGTCGGCAGAGGCCGCGCTGGCTCTGCCTCGCTCCCTGAGGTGTCGGGGCTGGAAGCGAGCGGGGTGAGTCACGGCCCATCACGCAGCCCACGTCTCGCCCCTCGGGGCCGCAAACCACAGGCGTTCTCCCAGCCTGGAGCTGGGGCTGTGGGGCACGGGGGGACAGACCCTGCACCCCCCAGCCAGGCCGCGCTCCTGTGCCCTTCGGACCCCTCACCCGGCTCAGCTACGGGGCTGGGACGTGCCTGGATCGCCCCCACCGGCCCTAAACACCCTCTGCTCCTGCCGGGGATGCGCAGCCGAGGGGCGAGCAGGGAGTAGGCCCCAGCGCCGCTGCAGGCAGCTCCCAGGCACTGACAGACAGACAGTCAGACAGACAGACGTGGGCAGGCTGCAGCCATTCCTGCTCCTCCAGCGCGGAAGAACTCAAGGCGCTTGGATTTGGACCAAGTATTTCCTCAAGCCCTGTTCGACATGAACATAAAAGGAGCGAGCCAGATTCCCAGCGCTGTCAGAGGGCTGGAAAATCCCTGCCGCCGAGCATCGGGGCCCTCCTCGCCCATGCGCAGAGCCCGGCCCGCCCTGGGCGCAGCGCTCCCTGCCCCAGGTACTTCGACCCCCCTGCGCCAGGCTGAATCCTGCCCCCGGTGCCGGGAACGGCCCAGCTCCACCTGCACCTCGCCGCCGTCCCCAGAAGGGACACGGGCGTCCCCCGCGGTGTTTGGAACAGGAGGATGCTCCCGGCCGGCTCCTGGCCGCTCCTGCAAGCCCCGGCTTGCTGCCCTCGGGGCTGGGAAGGAGCGTGGCTGCGTGGGTTTGGAGGCAGGAGCTGGGAGAGGTTTTCGCACGGCTGCCCGGGGAGGGGGAGCGCGGCAGGCTGTGTCCCGGCACGCCCAGCCCACGCCAGCACCGCCACGCCAGGAAGCCCCTCCTGCAGATGCCAGCTCAGCGGGGCTCGGGGCTCGGCCAGGAGCTGCTCTGGCCTTCCCGTTTCCTGTCCCCTGGGCTAAAGCTCCTGCCCTGGTTTCCTTCCTCCCCTCTCCGCCCAGCCAGGCCTTTGTTCCCCACACCTTCGGGTGCCACCGGGCGGCCTCCCTGCAGGGCTCCGCATCTCACCAGCAAGGTGAGCCCGGCACAAGGAGCATCCCTCTCACCCGCAGCACCCAGGTCTCTCCTCTTCCCCACTGGCACGCCCCAGGACATGCCACGCAGCACCCGCTGCTGCCCCTACCTCAGCCCTGCCGCCAGCCCACGGATCCGCTCCTTGGGGACACCTCGCAGCCGAGGCGTCGGGACCCCACAGAGCCACCAGCATGCTCCAGGCGGTACCTTCAGGGCCGGGAGCAGCTCCGGGGTGCAGAGCAGTGCACAGGGTCACGCCGCCCCATCAGACAGCACCCATCACCCTGCGACACAGCCCAGCATCGCCACAGGGCCCCCCCAAAGCTGGCTGTGTCCCCTGGGAACGTCCTCATTGCTCCTCACCCCGCCACTGCCCAGCCCCAGGCTCCTCAGGAGCCGCTTGGAGCCCCAGCGCCTCCGCCCCGGGCCCCACGCACCGCTCTGCCCTGCCCTACCCTTCCCGAGCCCCTGCAGCGGGGCTGGCCTGCGCGCACATCGCCTCTTGCTTCACAAGGCCCCTGCCCTAGGCCCTCGGAGGCTCCTCCGTCTGATCAGACCCTTTGTTAAGCGCTGGCTCGCAGCCAAGAGAAACATTTTTTAGAGAATAAACTCGCCGAAGCCGTCTCTGCGCTCGGCGAGGATCGGCTGGCCCCAGGGCAGCGGTGCCAGCGATTGCAGCCTCGCACGGTGCCCCCCAGGTGGGAGCTGCGTGCTGGGCGCTGCGGACACCCCCGCCTCGGGGACAGGCACCCAGCGCCAAGGCTGGTGCCGGGGGCAGGCCCCCACGCTGCGCCCGGTGCCGCCGGCGCGGCCGTCCTCGGAGAAGCAGCCTCCCGTGCCAGCTGCCCGAGCGTCAGCAGGACGGGCGGTGCAGGCGCATTCCGAGGCTTATAAGGCAATTTTGTGGCCGGAGCTGCTGCTAGCACCCGTGGGCCAGGCCACCCAGGGACAGGGACCCACACGCACCCAGGGGCCAGACCTGGCCTCGGTGAGCATCACGCCAGGGGAAGCTCGCACCAGGTGCCCCGGGCAGGAGCAGCGGGCAGCACAACAGCTCGTGCGTGTATGTGCTCAGGAAACGGGCTGGTTTTGTAGATGGGACGTGTCCCTTGCCAGCAGGACTGCAGCCTCGGGCAGACAGGGCGAGTGCCCTGCACAAACTGGGCCCCAGGACAGTGAGCACGGTGTCGCAGTGCAGATCGGAGCCGGTCCGTGGCTCAGACGCATCGAGAGCAGCCGCCCTCCCCCTGCGCGGGGCTCGCTCCGGAAGAGGCCTCCCCTGCCTCCCCCAGCAGCCAGGATGACTCTGCAGAGGCTGAGCAGCATTGCACAGCGCTGCTGCGGTTCCCTGCCCGGAACACCCCCAGCACACACACACCCCCCCTGCCAGAGCAGAGCTGATAAGGCGGCTCCGAGGAGGCTAAGCAGAGCCAGGCAGGGCCGGGCACAGCGCTCCCGGGGCCTCTGCCTCGGCTTCCTGGGTGCAGCGGCCATGATCTCCAACCCACAGAGACGGAGGAGAACGAGCCACAACGGCGCTTGGCTTCTCTTACCCTAGAGATGGAGAGCGGCATGCTGAAATCCTTCCCTCCCTGCAGCCTGAACCCCCAGGGCGCCGGCCCGTTGAGCATCACCTTGTAGGACTCCATGTCGCCCATTTCTGCAAGGGAAGAGGGTGTGAGCCCGGAGGTGCGCGACGTGGGAACGGCGTGGGGAGAGCAGCCGAGGAGGGGGCCTGGCAGGACGGGGCAGGAGGAGACAGGTCACGTTTCCAGCAGCAGCTCCACCCCGACCATCCCACACTGTGGTTACCGACGCACCCCAAATCCATCAGCATCTCCGACAGCAGCGCCAGAGCCGAAGGGCCCAGGCGAACGCTGACGGACACCAGGGAGCCAGACGAGCTCTGCCCTCCCTCTCCCAAACCTGGGACGGGTTCTCCCTCGCAGCACCCCAGAACCCCCGAGGGCATTTCAGACAGCGGAGAGGCGGCAGCTGGCAGGGCCGGGAACCAGAAGCCTTTTTGCCGGGTGGATGAGCAGCAGCAGCAGCACGGGAGCCGCGCGATGCCCCGCGAGGTGGCTGGCAGCGCTGGCGCTCCGGCAGCCGGCTGAGCAGATGCTACCTGGGAGCGAGCCCATCTCCGCACGCAGCGCCGGGGCTTCGGGCAGGGAATCCCAGCGCATCCCTGCCCGCCAGCACCGCGCTGACAGCTGTCAGCCGGCCAAGCCACGGGGCACTCGGGCCAGCCCTGGCCGCACCTCGCTTCAGAAGAGCCGCGATGCCCTTTCCGAGCCCTGAACGCACGGAATGGGACCGGGACGGGCTGGGCTCTGGCTGCCTCTCCGCACGCCTCGCCCGGGGCTGGAGGCTGGGGGCCGGGGGCCGCCGTGTCCCGGCTCCCCCCGGGCCTAACCCGGGCTATATAAGGCGTGTAAGCTGACACCCGGCGGCTCCCTCTCGCCGAGGCTGGGTGCAGGCTGCGTGTCAGACATTCCCCGGGTCAGACATTCCCCGGCACGCAGCAGCCGCGCAGACCCCAGCGAGGCGCTGCCTTCGCCGGGGCGGGGAAGGGGGGACAAGGTGGGGTCCCCAGCAGCACCGGGGGGGGGGGGGGGGGAGCTGGCAGCCCCGGGCTGGGAGAGCGGGGGGGGGTGAGGTGGGAGCCCCCCCCCTCTATTCGTGCGTCCTGCTGGAGGATGGGCACAGCCACGTCCCATGGGGTCACCCGCATCCCGGGCACCTGCTGCTGGGGGGCCGCGGGGCCGAGCCTCCCCCCGACCCACCTGGCCCCCCCCCGCCCCATGGGGACCCCCCCCGTCCCACCGGGACCCCCTCCGCCCACAAGGACCCCCCGTTCCCCTCCGCAGCCCCCCGCCCCCATGCTGGGAGCCCGGCCCTGCCCCTCCCGGCCCCGACCACCCGCTTTCCCCCACCCTTAGAGCCTCAGCCCCCCAACCCAGCTCCCACCCCCTTTAGAAGCAGCAGCCCCCCCCGCACTCACCCGCGGCCGGGCCGGCCCCCGGGGGGAGCGGGGCCGCAGGGCTGTGGCCGCAGCGGGCGAGCGGAGCGGAGCGGGGCCGGCGGACGCGGGACTCGAACCCGGGCACCGCCCCCCGCCCGCCCCGCCGCGCCTTATATAGGGCCGGGAGGGGGCGGGGCCGCCGGGCGGCTCGGCCAATCAGCGCGCGCGCGGCCCGCCCCCCTCCCACCCCCGCCACCCCCCGACGGGGCGGGCGCGGCGGCGCCCCCTGGCGGGGAGGGACGGGACGGGACGGGGCTCGGGGGGGGGGGGGGGGGGGGCGGGCGCGTTCCCGCGGCCGGGGCCGGTCCCGGTGCGCGGCCCCGCGGAGCAGCAGCGGAGCCGGGTGCGGCGCAGGCCGTTTATTGAGCAGCAGAGGCGAACGGAGCCGGGGCGGCTCAGAGCCAGTCCCGCGGGCCCGGCCCCTCCCGGCTCAGCAGGCGCACCAAGCGGGCCCGCAGGTTGCCGGGGGGTTTGGGGCCCGGGCGCCCCCCCGGGGGCTCCTCCGCCGCCCCCCGGCCCCAGGGCTGCTGGGGAGGGGGCTGGGGGCTGCCCCGCCGCGGGGCCGGGGAGCTGCGGGGGTCGTAGACGTGAGCGGCCTCGCTGCTGCGGCCCTCGGGGGCCTGGCGGCTGCCCAGCTCCCACCGCCCTTCTTCTTCTTCTTCATCCTCTTCCTCCTCCGGGGGGGCACCGGGCGGCCCCGGCTCGGCGGTGAAGATGTTCTCGTAGAGGTGCTCGGGGGGCGGCTTCCCCCCCGCCCAGGGCTCGCCGGGTGCCGGCCGGCCCGGCCCGAAGAGAGGCTGCTGGCCCCGAGCGATGGAGGCGTAGACGATGGGGCCGGGGGGCTCGGGCTCCGAGGGGTGGAAGCAGAGACGGGGGGGCGGTGGGTGCGAGCCGGGCTGCGCCCTCCCCACAGGCGGGCTGGGCTGGGGCTCCTTGGCCCCCGGTCCCCTTGGAGGGGGCTCGAGGCTCTGCGCTGAGAGCTGGGGCTCCGCCGCGTCCTTGCCCTGCTGCTGGGAGGCGATGGCGGCGGCCACGGCCCGGCACAGCTCCAGGGCCCGCGGGGTGCTGAAGGTGAAGGTGCCCTCGCCGGAGTCGCTGCGGCGGCCGGCCTCGAAGGAGAAGACGTTCTGCGGGGTCGGAGGGCAGGGTGAGGGGCTGGCAGCTGCCGGGGGCAGGCACCGGGCGCGGGGAGGGCGAGGGGCACGCACCTGATCTTGGCCAAATTTTCGGAGGTAGGGGTAGGGCCAGGTGAGCAGGGGCTGCCGGGACTGCGCGTCCTTCAGCGTCAGGCTGTGGGGCAGGGCGGCCAGCAGGTAGTGCCCGTGGAGGCCGCAGCGGGTGGCCGCGTCCGTCCGCAGCAGCAGCACCGGGAAATCGGTCACTGGGGGAGCGGAGCGAGGCCGGGGTCAGCCCCGCCGCGCCCAGCCCGAGCCCACCCCGGCCCCGTCGCCGCACGTACGGTCCTGCCGCGAGGAGTAGAGGGAGTTCTCCTCCATGGGGACGTCGGTGCCGGGCTGGGGCTTGGCGCTGCCCGGCGCTGCTCGCTTGGTGCCCTGAAACAGAGGGAGGTGAGCGCAGCCCCCCCGGGCTCGCCGGGAGCAGCGCGAGCGGTGCCGGCGGTACCTGGAAAGCCAGCTGGCAGAGCTGCTCGATCCACTCGTCCCGCTGCTCGGCCGCCAGCACGTAGCTCTTCTCCGTGGTGGTGAGGTAGAAGGCGGCTGTGGCTTTGGGGCAGCTCTCGGCCCCCGCGGGGCCCACGGAGACGCAGTCCGAGAGGCGGATCACGCGGCGGGCGCAGCGGCGCAGGGAGGACTTGCCCAGCGCCTTGCCGTCGTCCCGCACGTCGAACTTCTCCATGCGGGCCACGCCGGAGGGGCTGGCGGCGAAGAGCTGCGCCCGCACCTTCCTCCAGGACCGCTGGAGCGCAGGAAGGGCACAGACAGGGGGGAAAAAAACAGGGTCAGCAGAGCTGCCTGCCACGTCCGCGCCGCCTCTGCGGAGCCCACAGGGGACGGGACAGAGGCAGGGGCCTCGCTGCAAGCGCCCTCAGCATCACTCGCTGCGGCTCGCTGAGCACCAGGTCCTGTGCTTTGTTCCCTGCTGCGAAGGCCAGCCTGCCGCTGCTGCTGCTGCAGCTGAGCCCCGTGAGCTGCTCTCAGGACGGATCGCGATGCAAATTAAAGCCATTTTGAGCTGCTGGGGCTCCTGCTGGCAGCCTCACATCTGCACGGGGCCTCAGCACAGCCAGGCCCTGCAGCTCGCAGCCCGCTTCCTCCCAGGGGAGCTCTGCGGTACCAGCGCCTTCCCAGCCCGTCATGGAATAGAGGGGGTGCGTGGCCCCGTGCACCTCGAAGCACACGGCCCAGCCTCCGCCCTGGAAAAAAAAAAAACACGCTGCCGAGCACCCAGAATATCTGCTGCCTCCCACGCGGCAGGACACCGGCCCCACGCACGTAGGGACCGCCCGTTTCACCTCCGGGACTCGGCTCCTGCTTGGCAGGGAGGCGGGAGCAGCTCTGAGAGCACCGGGGGCACGATGGCAGCCCCGCACATCCAGCGATGAACACCCCACCTTACAGCCCCCTGGCGCTGGATCCACCCTACAGGGACCGCCACAGGCACCCGCAAGGTCCCCGCAGGGCCACGGCACCCGCTGCCCGTCCCAAGCCCAGCAGCTCTCCCTGCAGCGCCGCCCCAGGGCGATGCTCAGCCCACCGTCCCACGCCCGCTGCCACCCCGGGCGCACAGGCACGGAGCCGCGCCTCGTTACCACGCCTTTATTCATCAGGAGTCCGGCGGTGACCGAGCGAGGAGAGGGACACAGCACGCGGGGCTGAGCACCAGCAGGTGCCCGCACGGATGGGTCCCCTGGGCCGCGGGGGAGCCCGCTGGGGGGGGGCTACGGAGCGCAGGGCTCGCCCTGGGGGGCCCAAAGGGGTCTGGCTCCGCTCCCCCCCTTCCCCAGCAGCGGGGGGTGCAGGCCTAGCGTGAAAACGGATCAGGGCAAACCCTGTAGCCAGCCTCAAATCCCCCCTCTGCCCTTTACCTTCCCAAACTTGCAGTGCTGCACGTAGAGGATGCCATCCTTCACCGGGCTCTCCATGGGCCCCGCGCAGCCCCGGCGGTCAGTGCGAGGCTCCGGGACTCGGGCAGGCAGCGGCACAGAAACGTGACTGCAGCCGAAGCAACTGCGCGGGGCAGACGGACTTCCTTCTCGCAGAGACTTCCCCTTTTTGGTGTGTGGGATGAGGGGCAGAGGCTGGGCCACAGGAGGTGTCCGTCCGCCCTTCCTCTCGCAGGGGGGCAGCGGGGCAGAACGCATGCCGCGAGAGCGGGGGAAGCTCTCAGGGGACCGCCCGACGCGAGCGCGGCGCGCCCAGCCCGGCTGCATCAGGGCTCTTTTGGTGGCAACGGGAACAGCCACGAGCTGAGGACGCACGGAACGAGGTACGGGGGCGAGGCTGAGGGGCTTTGGGGGGCAGCGTGTAAGACCCTGGACACACCACTGGGCAGGGGGAGCAGCCCCTGGAGCTTCCTCGTCCCACTGGGCGCCGCTACCTGCTTGCTCAGCACCTCACAGCAGCGTGCTGCTGTAGTGGGCTGCTGCAGTACTGCTCCACACACCTAGCGCAGGAGTTTGGGCGAGCAACAGCCCCAAGACCAGGCGACAGCAGCGCAGGAGAGGCCTCCGGTCCAGGCCCGCTCTGGGTTCTGGAATGCGAGCCCCGGCTGAAAGGGAACCGAAACCCAGCCAGGCTAGAAGTCCATGGAGCTGTGGGCCAGGTAGTCCTTGCGGCCGATGTTGCTGACTTGCTTGGTCTGCATCGCCTCCAGCTTGGGGCAGTCCGTGATGCGATGGCCCAGGCCGCCGCAGAAGGCGCAGCCGCGTTCCCCTGTAACGGGAGGAACGGGGTCAGGCTGAGCTGTAACCACGCCAGGCCGGGCGACGAGGCAGCACCCCGCAGGGCAGGGAGGCAGGAGCCGCCCCGCGAGCAACGGGGGCGCCGTCTGCAGCCCAAGTCCCCGCAGAAGTTCCCAGTTCCGAGCCGGGCTCTCTCACCTCCGATCTCCAGCATGGTCTCGTCCCCGCAGTGCAGCACCTGGAGCACGGGTGGCACCTTCTGCTTCGCCTCCAGGAGCAGAGCCTTCAGGTCCATGAGCACCGACTCGTCTGGGGGCAGAGACGTGGATCAGACGCAGCCCCAGCAGGAGCCCGACCCCAGAGCGCCCCAAGGACGACGTGCAGAGCCCTGACTTCCCCTCCGTTACTCATCCCTGCTTGCTTGGGAACATTTCCCGCGTCAAATCCAGGGCAGCTTTGTCCGGCTGCTCGGGGCTGCAGCCCACCCCCCGACTCCCCCAGCCGGTGCTCACCGCAGGCTTTGTTGATGAAGGTGGTGGCAATGCCGGTGTTGCCTGAACGGCCCGTGCGCCCGATGCGGTGAACTGCAGAGAAGCAGAGAGGGTCAGGCTCGGGGAAAGGCAACGCGACGGCCAGCCCCTGGCCCAGCGAGCAGCAGGACAGGCACGCAGCCCTGCACCCACGCAGACGCCCTCCCGCAGCGCCCGTTCCGCACCGTAGTTCTCGATCTCCTCCGGCATGTCGTAGTTGATGACGTGCTGGATGGCCGGGAAGTCCAGGCCCTTGGAAGCGACATCGGTGGCAACCAGCACGTCCTTCTTCCCGTCCCGGAAGGCCTCGATGGCTTTCGTCCGTTCCTCCTGATCTGCAAAGGCCCAGCGCAGGAGATCAGCGGGGGCAGAGCTCCCGGTCCTACCTCCTGCAGCAACCCCCGCGGCCTCAAAGGCGAGCACCACTCGGCCTGCGTGAGGACCCCCGCATCCTTTCCCCAAATAAAGGGGCAGAGGGACCTGCACGACGTTTACACCTGCTGTAACAGCGAGCACAGCGGCGCGCACTCCTAGGACTGCCGACACCAGCACAGTCCTCCCTCGGAGCATCGCAGACCGCTGCGTGCTGGGACCCTACACCCCGTGAGTGGGATCAGACAGGCTCACGCCTCCCCGGCGCTCTCACCGACCTTTGCCCCCATGGATGGCCACAGCCTCCACGCCCTTGAGCAGCAGGTACTCGTGGATCGCATCGACGTCGGCCTTCTTCTCCGCAAAGATCAGCACCTGCCACGACGCAGACACCTTGGCAAAAGCGGCCTGCGCGTGCTGGCAAAGAGCACGGCGCCCCGAGAAACCCGTTCCCTCCCGCCCAACTGGGGCTGCGACGGCTCCAGGCCCCGCACCGACACGGAGCACGGCTCCCTCCTGCGCCCGCCCCCACGCAGGGCAGAGCCTGGCAGCGCCACGGCCACGTCCCCGCTGCCAGCCAGCACCCAGCTGGGGGCTGCGGCGTGCCCGGGGCAGCCAGAGCGCGTTACTCACGGGTGGCGGAGTCTTCTGCAGGCACTCGAGGAGGTACACCATCTTGGCCTCCTCCTTCACGTACTCCACTTCCTAGGAAGGAGCACAGAGACGGGTCGGGCAGACAGCAGAGAAATTAACCCCACGGCTGGCAGGGAGAGGTACCAGCGCCCCCGAGAACCATGCTGGGTTCCACACAGGGAGCTCCCAACCACCTCACCTGCACGACGTCCAGGCTGGCAGCACCCGCTCGCCCTACGTTGATGGTGATGGGCTTCACCAGGGCACTCTTGGCGAAGTTCTGGATCTTCTTGGGCATTGTGGCACTGAAGAGGAGCGTCTGCCGCTGGCCCTGCGCGGGGAACAGGGCACAGGCAAGGACTCAGCGCTCGCCCAAAGAGCTGGGTGTAGGCATCGAGCTTCAGGGCGCTCGTATCGTACCAGCCCAGTACCTTGAAGTAGGAGAAGATGGTGCGGATGTCCCCCTCGAAGCCCATGTCGATCATCCTGTCAGCCTCGTCCAAGGCCAAGTAGCGGCAGATGTCCAAGCTCACCATCTTCTTCTGCAGCAGGTCCATGAGGCGGCCCGGGGTCGCCACCATCATGTGCACGCCACTGTGGGACGAGAAAAGCCGCGGTCGGGCGCGTGGATTCCTGCCCCACACAACACCCGGGGCCCGCACCATCTGCCTGGCACGTCCCCTTGGCCCCCGCCGCAGGCAGGCCGCCACCCCTCGGCCTCCCGCCAGCAAACGCGAGCGCAGCTCCTGACCAAAGGGCTTCCGCCCCAGCCGGGCCTTACTGTTTGATGGTCTCCATCTGCTCCTTGACGGACATGCCCCCGATGCAGAGGGCGCAGCGCAGCGGGGGCAGGCCGTCCTCTTGCAGCAGGCGGCAGTAGTACTCGATGATGCCGTGCGTCTGCCGGGCCAGCTCCCGCTGCAGAGAGAGAACGCGTTAATTCCTGCACGTTAATTCCTTCCCACGCGGGGAGAGCGTGGGATCGGTGCCTGACGTCGATAAAAGCTTCCTCCCCGCCTCCACCGCACCCCAGGCACTCACGGAGGGACAGATGATGAGCCCGTAGGGTCCCTCCCGCTTGGAGAAGGGCAGCCTCTTCTCCTGCTCCAGGCAGAACATGATAACGGGGAGGGTGAACACCAAGGTCTTCCCAGAGCCAGTGAAGGCAATGCCGATCATATCCCTTCCCGAGAGGCTGCCGGAGAAACAGGGCTGACGGTGAGCCACGGAATTACAGAGGGGGGTCAGGCCTCAAGGCCTGAGCAGGGTGAGGGGGCTCGCTGTCACCAGGGCACGGCGCCCGCTTTACCCTGCTTGGTGGGGGGGGGGGGGGGGGGGAAACAACTCCTGGGAGGGGGTGAGAGCACTCACATCGTTGGGATGCCCTGGATCTGTATAGGCGTTGGCTGCTGGATTCCCTTCTTCTTCAGGCCCCTCAGGATAGCTGTCAGAGAACAAGGGACACGCACGCTCGCTACCCAAAGTTTGTCCCCCGTTTTCCCTTTTAATTCCTCCCTCAGCAGCAGCCATTTGACAGCAGCAGCCAGGTGACGCAACCACTTGTGAATTTAAGCTAGGACAGCGCAAAAGATCTGACACCTTTGCTCGCTGCCGGACACGAGTGTCCCCAGAGAAGACCCCCCCCAGGTCCCACCTGCTGGAAACTTCATCTCCTTGAAGCTCTTGATGGGAGGCGGGATGCCCTCCCCCTCCACCAGGATGTGGTACTTCTTGCGGACGCGATCGTGCCGGGCCTCGGACATGCCCAGGATGTAACGAGGTGCTCTCCAGCTGGGAAGGCAAGAGAGGAAGGTCAGGATGCAAAATGTCCCGGGACTTCAGAGCCAGCAGCACCAACAGAGGCCGAGGAGAACTCCCTGCCGAGCTGTTATCCCACCATGGAGAAGAGGTGACCCCAAGGGGCTTCATAAGCAGACCCAAGCCAGTCCATGAAATACCTCCCCCAGCTCCAAGTACGAAGCCCCAAGCTAACACCCGAGAGCAGCCTCGAAGTAATGGGTGAACCACGCCAACAGCACCTGGACACATCCTGGTTGTTTCCCTGACACTGCGGAGCTTTGAGCAGCGCTGGCTCCTTGAGCTTTCCCCTTTTTTCTCTTACTTAGTCTTCCCCAAAATCTGAAAGCCCAGCTCAAGCCTTCAAGTTTTACGTAAATGCATTCTAACAAGTCTTACTGCACATAAAACAACATCCTGAACAACTCAGCAGCCTTTGATTTGACGTACAGAGGCATGAAGCCAGGCAGTGCGGTAAAGCTGGTGGCCACAGAGCAGTGCTCTTCCTACCAGGCTGCGCAGCGTCTTGCTCTTGTCAGCTGCGAGGAACTGAGGTTTCCGGAAAGACAACTTCCACGCTGTGAAACGCACCTGGTTTTAATGGGATCATCATAGGTGATACCCTTTGCCATCTCTTTCACTGACATCAGGGCTGCAAGAACAAGGCCAACGAGATCAGAGAGCGCTCTCCACCTCCATGCACGCAGACGTTAGGGTAAGAGTGAGCCAGCCAGCACCTCCGGGTGCAGGAGCACTGAGGGCTGCAGCCTGCTGGGTCTAGGGGCCTGCTCCAGCACGCTCCCAGCTAAGCCAGGCAGTCAGAGGCCAGCTGGGGAACTCATGGCGGGATCCCTTTCCCAACCCCAGGGTGGAACATCACCGAGCACTGCAAGGCAGGCAGCGCCCCTCCTGCTGCCCGACAGCTCTACAGATGTGCCCGCAGCCCACAGAGCTCCCAGCACTCACCTCGGCCCTCCGCCACGCTCTCCAGGATCTTCTCCTCCTCCTTCAGCTGCTTCTCTTTGGCCGACTCCTTCCGAGCTGGGGAGAGTCAGGGAAGCCGTGAGATGGCCCCAGCACCCCCAGACGGCCACCCGGGCCTACCAGCCGCCCGGCCCTGCCGCCAGCTTCCCCCCCCCCACCTTCCGCTTTCTCCTTGAGGTGCTGGTGCTGGTCCAGCAGGCTGATGTTAGACTGTGGCCCCAGGGGGATGTCATCCTCGTCGCCGCGCTGCTCGCCGCCGCTGTCCCGCTGCTCCTCCTCCGACACCACCTTCCGCCGCATCTGCAGCAGCTTCTGCAGCTGGGGGGCACCGCGGGGAGGCCGGGTGTGAGGCGCCGCAGCGGGACGGGGCCGCCCTGCCCTCCCCGGCCCCCCGGCCCCCCGTTACCATCTGCTGCTTGCGCTGCTTCACCGGCACGTAGGGCACGTAGTCAGCGTCCTCCTCCTCCCCGGACAGCTCGGACGACTCGGCCGCCTCCTCCCGCTGCCGCTGCGGGGAGAAGCGAGGTGAGGGCGGAGAGAGGCGGCCCCGGGGGGGGGGGTGGGGGGGGGCCGAGGGGGGCCGGGGGGCCGCTGCCTCACCTTCCTGCCCGCCGCGGCCTCCATGGCGCCGCCGCCCCGGATACAAAATGGCGCCCGCCGGAAGTGCCGGGCTGCCGCCTAGCAACGCCGCGAGCCGCTCCCCTCCTTCCGCACTCCCTACGGGTCGCCTCGGAGGCCAAACTTCCTCAGAAGGCGCGCGCGAAAGCTCTTCGAGCCCCCCCCTCCCCCGGGCGCAGAACAAAAGCAGCAGAGGCTGGGGTTAAATAAAATAAAAAATTAAAAAGTTCTTTATTGGGTCCAGCACGGGCCTTTCTTCCCCGCAGGGAGCCGGGCGGAGAGGGGCGAGGGGACGGCCGGGGCGGGGGTGACCCCGCGGCGGGGAGGAAGGGGGCGAAGGGAGCCCCGGGGGTCCCGCGGGGCAGGAGAGCACCGGGACCCCCCCGAGGGGGGACCCCACAGAGGAGAGCCGGGGGGACCCCCGGGGAGGGCGGTGGCGAGGGGCACAGTGAGGAGAGCGGAGCGGCCGGGGGCGGGGGGGGGCGGCCCCGCGCCTCACTGCGCTGCGCTGGAAGTGGTTTTCTTCAGGGTGAAGTTGGTCCAGTTCACGGCCACCTTCTGGCGCGTCTGCTTGGCAGAGTCCAGACAGAACCTGGCGGGGAAAGGAGAGAGCCCCCATGAGCCAGCAGCTCCCCGACCAGCCCGGGGCTGAGAGCCAGCTCCCGGACCCAGCCCCCGTCCCGTGCCAGGTGACGCCATCTCACCTCTTGAAATACTCCACTTCTCGGTCAGTCTCGTCCATCTCTACCCCGTCTAAGTCCTTGGGCAGGAACACGTCATCTGGCAAGGCAGAGAACAACGGGTCAGCATGATATGGTGGCATGCCGGACGCCCAGCTCCCTCCCATCACCGTTCTTCCAGGGACGGGACTCCCCCCACCAGGGCACGGGGACGGGAAGGGGGGTGGCAGCGGGCAGGGGAAGGGCTGGTTTGGGGAAGGGACCATAGAACAGAACCGCTGACACTCACCAATAGAGGTACTGGATTTCTCCACCTTGTTCCGGCTCTTCCTGCTCTTGCCCTTGGGCTGGGGGGACCCCCCCCGGGCAGTGGGGTGAGGCAGCTGCCGGTCCCCGGGGGCCGCGTTGGGCGGCTGTGCCGGATCCGGCAGCTCAGCTTTGCCCTCTCCCCTCCGGCCCTTCCAGTCGCCGCTCCTCTCCTTCTCCGGCCTGGCGCTGCCGCAGCCCCAGGGCTGCCCCTTGCTGCCCTCCACCGCCTCGGCGCAGCCACCCGCCCGCTGCGGCTCCGTGGCGCCGGGCTTCGAAGGGTGCTTGGTTCCCAGCACCTGCCCCTTCGCGCCAGGGCTCTCCAGCCTGGCCTGGCCCCCGGGCGCCGCAGCACCGTCCCCCTTCTTCACCTGCCCGCTCTGCCGCTTGTTTTTCCGCTGCCGGCCTCCCGCCGGCGCCTGCTCCGGTGGCTCCAGCCCCTTGGGCTGCGACCCCTCCTTGGGCTCCGGGCTCAGCCCGCTACCGTCCACGGCGGAGTCCGCGGCCTTGGACTGCACCCAGATCATGCGGGAGAGGCTGGGCACGGCGCTGAGGCGCTTCACCACGCCGTTCTCAGCCGGCGGGGCTGGCGGCGGCTCCCCCGGCCCCTCGCCCCATCGGGGGCCCAGCTCGCCCCGGAGCAGCGCGTGGCTCTTGGCGGGGCCCAGGCTGAGCGGGGCGAGGGCCAGGTCTATGTCCTGCAGGTCGGAGGAGCCGTTGAGGTGGGAGAGCAGGTTCTTCTGCTCCAGGACAGCTGCCTTCTTGGGGAAGTCGTTGACGTCCAGGTTGAGGTCATAGACGCTGAAGCTGGCCCGGATGGAGTCCTTGATGGTGTTCTTGATCTCCTGCAGCCGGCTGCTGAGGAAGCTGTTCACTCGCTCCAGCTCCAGCTCCGGCCACTCCAGCAGCTTCTCCTCGGCCGGCTCCCTGGTCTGGCTGGCTGCAGGGGCGCGCTCTGCTCGCTTCTGGGCCTCCGCTTCCAGCTGGGCTTTCTCCTTCTCCTGCAACACAGGAGAAGATCAGATGGGTCAGAGACACGCATGCAGGCCGCGCATTAGCCTTGTCAGGCAGCAAACTGAGGGCTAGTGCTCAGTACGGCTTTCCCATGTCGTCCACAGCTCCCAAACTGTCAGGTGTCCACTGTGGGCACCACAACAGCCACCACTCTGGGCACGAGGCAGCAGCAAACAGCAGAAGCTGTCACAGCACTGCCTCTCTCCACTACAGAGCCGTGCTGTCTATCAGAGCCCCAGCCTGCAGCAGGCAGAACAGAGCAGTCTGGCCCTCCCAGGTGTTTTGGGTACCCTCTGTATGAACAGAGGCACAGGAAAGCCCCCCATGGAAGCTCCCCCCACGGAGCACTGCTGTCACCTCAGGGCAGAGGGGCAGTAAAGGACACAGAGCCGAAGAAACCAAAAGGATGAAGAGAGAGAAGGCAAAGCCCTCGCAGTCTTGGCCTGACCTTCCAAGATGAGGAGGACAGGCCTCCCCTCTTGCATGCTCTCCCCACCCGGCACAACAGGACGTGGCACAGAGCAGCCCTTCCCTCTGCCCAGCCTCACCTTCTTCTTCTGCTTGTGCCGTGCCCGCTTGGCCGCCTTGGCACTGTTCAGGGGCTTGGGCTCCGTGCTGTTGATGTAGTCCAGCAGCTCGTCCACGTTACGGTGATCCACAGCCGGCTCTCCCGAGCCGCTGTTGTGCCCTAGCTTCTGTGGCAGCTCCTCTTTCCTCTTGGTGAGGCGCGAACGCAGCTTCTCCCGGATCTCGGCGTAGTTGCGGCTTGTGGGAGCGGCTGGGGGCTGCGGGAGGCAAAACCTGTCAGGCCTGGCAGGCACAGGGACCAGCACAGGCAGCCCCAGCTTCCACATAGGTCCCCCACTGCCCTCCCCAACCGCTCCTGTCCCTGAGGTCACAGCGGGATGAGTGAGCACAGCCCCTGCCAAACTCTCTTCCAAGCCACAGGGTTTGACAGGCAGAAGGCTGGGAGCAAGGGGACCAACAAGCTGATGAGGCAGGAGGGAAATCAACGGGGTGCAGGGGGTACACATGGTGGCAGAGGACAGCTGCGGCCCGAGCTTGCCACCTTCCCACCCTCCACACAGACTTCATAACTTCACAGCACAGAGCAGAGCCGAGCCCGAAGACCGGGGGCGGCTGCAGAGCAGCCCCTCACTCACCGCGTTGTGGCCGAAGAACTCACAGTAGCAGCAGTCGCAGAACTTGCCGTCCTTCTGGTTGGTGGAGGAGGACGTGCAGGAGCTGCGCTCCGAGCTGCTGTCCTCGTCCTCCCCGAGCCCCTCGTCCGCCTCGCACGGCTGCGGCGGGTGGCAGCCGGTGCCGTTTGGGAACTTGTGCCCTTTGCAAGAGGGGTCCCTGGGGAGAAGGGCAAGAGGTGAGGGGGAACCCAGGGGCTCAGAATCACCCGGCGCTGGGTGTGTAGGAGCACCCCTCCCGTGCCGGAGCACGATTCGCAGGGCAGACAAACCCCATCCCCTGCACCCTCCTCCTGCAGTGGAGGAGCCCAGAGCAGAAGGCACCTCTAGCTCCTCGCCTCCCAGCGCCTCTGGCACGGCAGAGCTCCAAAAACCATCCCCTGCGAGGCCACGAGCTGATCCCAGGGCAGGGAGCGGTACTCACTGGGGGCAGCAGGCAGCACGGGAGAGAAACGCTGGAACCGCACGCAGCTGCCAGACATCCCCACGCGCGGGCGGGCCCGACTCCCGCGGGCACGGCCCGCCCAGCTCAAGGCCGGGGTGGCCGGGGCAGAGCCCACAGCGCCATTCCTCTAGCTCCTGCTCGAGACCCGGCCGGCCCTCAGCGGCGAGCGCTAAGCAGCGGAGAGGGACCAGCGCCCTGGGCTCAGCGTGCTCTCTTCCCAGGCACAGGCAGCCCGAAGAGGGCCAGAGGAGCGGGCGAGCAGAACCAGCGGTCCGCGGGCTTCGTCTTCTCGAGGACCTTTGCCCGGTCCCTTGGGTCTCACTGACAAAGGTCCTGGTGGCCACCAGCAGGCTGGCCAGGCGGCTCCTCTGGGTCTTTTAACTGGAGGAGGAGCAAGCGAGCAGAGTCTCTTCTGCACCGCAGTACTACGGGACAACCGCACAGAGAAGACACACGGGGAGAAAAAGGGCTTAACCCCCTGACACCAGGGGTCTGCGGCTACGGAACCGGCCCGCAACCACGGCAGCTCTGCACCACCGCTCCAGAGCGGTCGGTGCCTTCACATGGGGAAGGAGCATCCTTGGGCAGGGCGGGAGAGGGGGCGTGTTGGCCAGGAGGAGAGGTTGGAAGCACGCAGGGGTCGCCCGCTCACCTGTTCGTGCCGGGCAGCTGGTGGGAGGCAGGCGGAGGGATGAGCGAAGTACTGCAGTGCCCGTTGCACGGGTGGGCGCAGCCGGAAAGCGGAGGCGGCATCTTCAGCAGCGGCACGTTGGCGGGGGGCAGGTGGGGGCTCTTGCACGACCCCGGGCCGTGGGAGGCGACGCCAGCGGGAGGGGGCTCGGACGCTGGCTTCGGGGCTGCCGCCTGCACGCTGGGCGCGGGGAAGAGCGCGGGCTGCGGGGAGGAGCCCGGCGGGACGTGCGGAGGGGAGCCGAAGGGCCCCGGGTGGGCGGGGGGCTGCTTGGAGGGCACCAGCGCCGGCGGCTGCGAGGGGAGGCCGGTGGGGCTGTTGGGAGGAGCGGTGAGGTCCGAGTGCTGATGGTGCTCTGAGGAGTGGAAGGCCTCACCTGCGGGCGGGCAGAAGCAGAGACGGTCAGATGCTGGCTGTCCTACGTGGGCCAGGGACATGCTCAGAGCCACCCCGCGCCCAAAATCGCACGGGTCCCTCAGCACGAGCTCCACACCAGCCTAGAGAAGGCTCCCACACGTCTGCTAGTGCCAAGAGGTGCCACAGCGCATCCTCAGCCAGCAGACAAAGCACAGGGGCTGCTCCGGAGGGAGCAGGACAGCGAGCACCTCTGCTCTCTGGGCTGCTTCTCCACGGGACCAACCCTGCCTCCCCGCAGGGAACGTGGGCTCGAAGCCATCCCTGCTCACAAGGGGCCTCGGCAGCCCCTTGTCTCCCCCGCAGGACCTGGCCCAGCCCCACATGGAGCAGAGCGAGGGGAAAGAGGGGGCTGGAGAAGGCAGCGCAGAGCAGCGGGCTGGGAGGACGAGGCCAGCCCTGCCCCGGCGCACGCACCTGGCGGGGTGGCCCTCCGGCACATGCTTTTGAACTGCTTCGGCAGCGTCTTGCAGAAGTCGAGTGAGGTAGGCAGAGGCGAGCCCGGGGCGGCGCTGCCGGCTGCGGGGGAGGCCGCGTGGCTGTAGGGACAGGCCTTGAGCCCCGGCGCCGCGGCAGGAGCCTGGCCGACACACTCTGGGGAGAGAGCCAGGCTGGGGTGCTTGTCGCCTGAAAGGAAAGCAGAGCGAGGGCCTGGCTACTGCCTGGCGTCCCCTGGCCATTTCTGGGGGGGAAAAGCAGCTCAAGCATGCTTGCAGCCACCCCGCTCTACCCTGCCCGCAGCGTGGCACGCCAACACGGTGCTGGAGCAGCACTCACGGCAAAGCAGAACGCTCTGAAAGCCCAGCACCTCTGCCTTTGCTGCAGCAGAGGGTGGCACACAGCAGAGGGTGGCACCCAGGCACCCAGCCGGCATGCAGAGACCCAGCCCACCTCCCCTGCACGCCGGACCGGTGCCTGCAAGGAAGCAGCCTCAGCCGAAGAGCAGGGAGAAAGCTCTGCTCAGCCCCGCAGGGGTTCAACTCACCTAGTGCTGCAGGGGGGGCCCCAAGGGGACTGCCCTGCGCGGCCCCGTTGGTGTGCTGCGAGTTCCAGAGCCCCGAGAGCTTGTGAGCAGACAAGAAAGAGCTGGGGTCCCAGTCCCCTGAGTTCCCGTGGCACGAGGAGGAGGAGGAGGAGGTGGAAGAGGAAGAGGAGTGGGAGCCACCCCCACAAGACTGCGACTTGCAGGACGTGTGGGATAACGAGACCTGGCAAGGAAAACACGGAGTGAAGCAGCAGCGGGCCCCTGGGGGAGGCGGGACGCCCTCAGCCCCGCGGTGTTGGGGCCAAGACCCCCTCCACTGATCCGAGCCCCTGCTCCTCTCGCTGCCTCCATCCAGCAGCGACGCACCCTGGCTCCCAGGGCCCAGGCCAGCAAGCCAGGTGGATGCCAAAGGCCAGGGCTAAATAGACCCACAGGGGAAGTCACCGCTTTGCCCCCCGAGCCCCGCACGCAGGCAGGCACCCGCCCTGGCACACGCTGCCCCATCGCCCTGGGTGCCCGCAGCCCAGAGCCCCAGGGCTGGGCCAGGCAGCGCGGGGAAGACGAGCACAAGGCGCTGTGCAGCGGGGCTGGCACAGAAGCAGCGGCACCGCCGGCCCTGCCAGGCAGGCAGCTCCTGCACTGCTCAGGCTGCCAGGGAAGCCTCCGTACCACCCTCTGACCCACCCGAGCAACTCTCGAGGAGCTCAGGTCGCGGCGAGGAGGGGGTCTGCACACCCAGCTCACGCCACGGGGCGATCGATGCTGCGAGGCCACGCTCGCGGGACACCCAGCCCTGCCACCCGCCGCTGCCCGGCCGCGTACCGCCAGGGCCTGCTCCTGCACCGCCCGCCGCTCTTCCTCCTCCACGCTCTTCCGGCAGCTCTGGCAGATCCACAGCGGCATTTCTCCCAGGAGGTTCTGCACGAGCGTTGGCACGAAGTCTGGCGGCAGCCTCTCGCCGGGGGAAACCAGCCCATTGTGGGACGGCCCTCCCCAGTCCTTGCGCTCGCGGTGGCAGAGCAGGCAGCACGTCTGCACCGACTGGTTGGCGGTGGGCAGCCCCTGCGGCAGGACACACGGGCCACAAGTCACCCCGGGGCACGGCACGGCTCGCGGCGGGGCCCAGCCTGGCACCAGGGCAGCCCTCGGGATGCTGGCATCAAACCGGAGCACTTCTCGCAGGCTACACGTGGGTCTGCGCCTTGTCCCAGCAGCACAGAGCGGCCTCGGGCTTAAGATGTGCCAGCTGTGAGCGTCTCAGACCACTGGGTGGACCACGCTGTGCTCAAGAGCCGGTCCCACCACCAGGTAGCACCACGCCAGCCTGCGAGGCCACCAGCAGCTCCCCCTGCACCTGCGCTACAGCGGGACCAAGGAAACTCCCAGGGCAGAGCAGGACCCGCGGACGTCACCCCGCAGGGCCGGCCTGGGGGTCCTGCAGCCACCACGCTCCCTCCTTGCCCATCGCAGACCCCCTATCACAGCACCCACACCCCCTGAGCCCCCCCGCCCACCTCTTTGTTCTGCAAACCCAGCAGCAAGGATGCGCCAGGGCGGGGAGCAGCCCCCGGTGCTCTCCGTGCGCGGGGAGGACGGGACGGGGCTCGCAGCCTGGCACGGCAGCGGGCACGGGGCCGCAGCCTGCGGGCTCTCCGGAGGCCGCGCCGAGCCGAGCGCTGCGCGGGGGCCCCCATTGTCTGCGGCTGCGGCGGGCCCCGCGACAATGAGCGCACACCGAGCCGCCGCTGCCAAACAGATGGCGTCCCCCGGGCTCAAGGTGACGCTAAGGTCAGAGGCCAAGGAGAGGGTGGGGGGCGCGCAGCCCCCCGGGCGGCTGCGGGCCGGGGGGCGGTGGCCGCGGGACCACCCCGCGCTGCAGCAGGGGCAGGCGGCACCGCTGCTGTAGGGGATGCTGTAGGGGACGGCGCTGCCCAGGGCACCCAGCGCACCCCTGCGGAGCGGGGACCCGTGCCCCCCGGTCCCGCCGCGTGCCCCCATAGCGGGTGGCGGCAGCACCCTGGGGACAGCGGGCAGCATCGCCCAGCAGCGGGGCCAGCCCGCCCCGCGGGCGCTGCGGCCCCCCGCGGCCCCCCGGGCACAGGGAGCTGGGGGGGTCACCCCCCGCCCCCCCGGGAGGGGGGCGCACACCGCACCCCCAGCCCCCGGGGGGCGGCTGCACGGCGGTCCCGGCGCGCAGGGGCTGCGGGAGCGGCCGGCCCCCGGCTGCAGGCGAGCACCGGCGGCTCGGGGAGCGGCCCCCCAGCACTGCCGGGGGGCGAGGGCTCCGGCCCCTCCCCGGGGGGCGGCCCCGAGCAGCGCGGAGCCCCCCCGCACCCCCCGGCGGTGCACGGGGAGCCGCCGCCGTCCCCGCCCCACCGGCCCCCCCCGGGCACCCCCGGCCGCCCCCCAAGCTCCGCACCCCCCGGAGACCCCGCGGGGCCCCCGAACCCTCCGGGACCCCTCCCCCCGGTACCTGCGGGGCGGCTCTGCCCGGCTCGGCGCTGCCGCCCGCCGCCGCCGCCACCTCGGACGGGGCGGGAGGTTCCGGGGGGGGCGGCGGCGGCGGCGGCGGGGCGGGGGGGGTCGGCCCGGCGGCACCCCCGGGGCGTTCTCGGCGGTTGGCGGAGCCGCCGGTGGCCGCCGCCGCCTTGTTCCGCCTGCGAGTCATGGCGAGCGCGGCCCGGCGCCCGCCGCAGACAGGACAACAGCCAATATGGCGGCGCGGCCCGTCCGGCCCCCTGCCCGGGGGGGGGCGGCCCGGCGAGGCGAAGCCGCCGCCGCCATTTCCCGAGCGGGCAGCGCCGCGCACCGGGGCGCCGCCCGGCGGCCGGAGGAGGCTCGGCGGGAGCCGCCGCCGGGCTCTGCCCGCCCCCGAGGCCCGGAGCTCGGTGCGGGGGGCTCGCAGGTTTCGGGGGGGGTCCCGTCGGAGCCCCCCCCTCGGTTCTGCGGGGAGTGCAGCGGGGCCCGCGCCCAGGGGCGTCCGAGCACCCTGCTCCCGGTGCTGTGCGCGGACAGCGCCGCCAGGCCCCCCCCGGGGCACCCCGAACCCACCGGCAGAGCTGGGGCCGGCTCAGCCCCTCGCCCCCCTGTCCCCCTACAGCACGTCGCCCCAAAAATCCCCCGTGGGATGCCTCCATCCACGCCACAGCCTCGTGCCGGCGGGCCTCCTGCAGCGGGATGAGCGCAGTACATGGGGACGAGGACACCCCCTGAGCCCCCAGCCCCAACACACAGCGCTACCCACAGTTGGGGGGGGGCAGGGGTCCCGCTCACGGTACCGGGGACGTGGGCGCGGTGCTCGGGCATGGCGGAGCCGAGCCCAGCGGGCCCCCCGGGACCGGCCGTGCCAGCCGTGACTCAGGGACTTCCTCCGCCCGGGTGGTGCCTCGGTGCGTCCCCAGTGGATTTTTGGCTGGTGAATTGACCTCGTTAGGCTCTGAGCCATCGGAGTTATCGCCGTCCGCAACATCCCGGGCCACGGTGCCGTGTGGGAGCAGCCGCCCGCCCCCGGACCGTCCCGCCCTGCAGCCCACGGCCGGCGGGGGCGGGCACCGGAGGGGCCGCGGGGGCACGGGGGAACCGGGAGGAGCGGGAGGGAACCGGGCACCGACACCGGGCACCCTGCCCGCCCCGACGGGGATCCGCCCGCGGTGAGACGGCAGCGAGGAACCGGCCCGTCGGGGGGCCGCCGGCACCGGGCAAGCCCCGGGTCCCGCCGCGGGCCGGGCCGGGCGGGGCGGGCAGGGGTGCGACGGGGAACGGCCGACCGCGTCCCCGCGGCCGTAGACCCGAAGGTGGGCGGACACCGCCCCGTCACGCCCCCGGGCGGTGCCCGGTGCCGGCCCGCCCCGTCGGCGAGCGGCGGGCTCGGGGAGCCGGGCGGCGGCGGCGGAGCTCCCGGTCGCGCCATGCTGCCCGCCGCCCTCCGGAGGTGGCTGCACCGGCCCAAGGTGAGAGCGGCGGCGACGGCCGCCGCCGCCCGCCCCGTCGGGGCCGCCGGGGACCGTACCGGGGACGGGGCGGCCGCCAGCCCCGGTGCCCCCGGAGCGGCGCCCCCGCGTACCGGGGCCGGTGGGCACCCGGGGCCGAGCCGGGGCGGGGGGCGGACGGAGCCCCCTCGGGGGGGAGCGCTGCCGGTGCTGCCGGGCGGGGAACGGGGGCAGCCCCGGGGCTGCGCTGCGGAGGGAGGAGGCGGCCCCGGGGGCACCGGAGCCGGGCAGCGGGACTCGGGGGCTCGCCGCGACGCCGGTGGGTGCCGGGAGCCCGGCGGGGCCCGGCCCTCCCGGGGCAGGGCGGAGGAGGGAGCGGTGCCGGCGGGCCCGGCCGGTGACTCACGGGAACGGGACGGGACCGGGCAGCTCCGCGCCCACCCCAGCGCCGCCGGGACCGGGCCTCGGCACCCCCAGCCCTGCGGGCCCGGCCCTGCGGAGAGATTTAGGGAGCAGCGGGGCACGGAGCTCGTTTCCTGGTGCCCCAGCGCTCCCTGCCCGGGAGCCTTCCTGCGGACCTTTCACCTGGTCCGGTGTTTACAGCTGCGCACGGATCCGTGCCCACGCTCGCGGGATGCAGGCGAGCTTGTTCATCCTGCTCTGCCCTGGGGAAACTGAGGCACGGGTGGGGACGGCCGCCTCGGCCGGGAGCGCTCGGTGCGGGGCTGCCCCGCGGGGTGCTGCCCCCCGGGAGCAGACCCCAGCCGGTGCCCTGCGGCGTGGCACCCCCCCATCGCCCCTCCGCTCTCCCCGCAGCGCTCCGACCCCCGGCTGCTCTCGCAGTTCTTCTTTGCCGACGAGCGGGTGACGCGGGTGGTGGCCGAGATCAACGGGCTGGACGCCGAGCTGGACCCACAGCAGTACCTGGTGCTCCTCAACCAGCTCCACCTCAGCCAGGTACGGCCCCACCGCGTCCCCCGGTCCCCATGGGGGTGGCTGCGGGTGACGCCCGTGCCCTCCCCAGGCTCACCTGCTGGCCGTCATCGAGCGCATCATGGAGGAGTGCATCCCCACGCAGCGGCACAGCCGCGACTACCTGGTCAAGTTCCCTGAGGAGCTCTTGGTGGACAACCTGGGGAACCACATGCTGTTCGCTGCCGAGGTGAGCCCTGCGCCCCGGGGAGGGGGCGCTGGAGACCGGGTCCCCCAGGCTGGGGGGGCGAGGGGCGCACCCCACCACAGGCAGACTCCCGGGGGCCGGCTCCTGACTCCCCCTCGGTCCCGGCAGTGTCTCCTGGCGGGGACCTTCATCGAGGTGGAGGAGGCGGAGGGGGAGCAGCTGCGGCCGCGGGCCAGGAACCTGCTGTGCAGCCTGGAGCTGGTGCGGACGGTGCTGCGGGAGCAGAGCCTGAGCCAGCCCGGCACCTACCCCGAGCCCGTGCGGGCTGCGCTCGTCCAGTTCGACCGGCTCTTCGCGGAGTTCGAGCTCAGGTAGGGGCCGGGGTGCTGGGATGGGGGGGCTCGGGGGAGGCTGGTGGCACCTCACGGCCCCCCCGACTCTCCAGCTACGTGTCCTCGCTGGTGGCGGTCAAGTCCCCCGAGGAGATCTACAGGCAGCAGGAGATCATCGTGCTCTTCTGCGAGACGGTGGAGAGGTGAGGGGCACGGCACACGGGGAGGGGGGGCCGGGGCTCTGAGCCCCCTGGCCTTGCCCCAGCCCCGCTGTAAGGCTGCGTGTCCCCCACCCGACAGAGCCCTGCGCTCGGGCTACCTGACCCAGGAGATGATCGACGGCTACGAGCCGCTGCTGATGTTCACCATCCCGCGCCTGGCTATCATCAGGTGGGTGCAGCCCCCTGCAGACGGGTGCCCGGGGGTGCCCCGTGCCAGCCCCAGCGGCCACCCCGTGTCACACGCCGTCCCCTCGCAGCGGCCTCCTCATCTACCCCGAGGGTCCCCTCAGCCTGGAGCGCGGCCCCGAGCAGATGTCGCGGGTTTTCAGCCCCTTCTACAACCTCCTGAAGAAGATCAGGTATGGGGGCAAGAGGAGGGGACACGGCTGCCTCCGCGGGGTGGTGGTGGGGAGGTGACACAGGGCTCACTGTGTCCCCTCGCCGCAGGGACCTGCTGCGGGTGCTGTCAGCGGAGGAGCTCTGCCTGCTGGAGAGGAGCCTGTGCGCAGCCGAATTGGAGGATCCCTGCAGTCCGGCCACCCCTCCGACCTGGGGGGCAGCCATGCCTGGAGCAGGTCCCCCTGCTCCGTGGGGTCTCCTGGAGGCCCCGCACACCACCCCCCCACCCCACACCTGCACGGGGCGGTTGGGCCCTCCCAGTGCCGTGGAGAGCCCAGGCACGGACAGGCACGTGAGGGTCTGCGTGGGGAGGGAGCGGCGCCGGGGTGTCCAGATTTTTCTTGCCGCCCCGTGGGTGACCATCGCCTCCCCCCGTACAGCCCCCAGCCACCCAAAAGTAGCCCAGGGCCACGGCTCGAGGCCCCACCGGCTGCCCGCTGGTCGGAGCTGCGCTCCCACTACAGCAGCACCAAGGACATGCTGCACACCCTCTTCGTCTGCATCTCAGGTGAGTGAGCGCCTCGCCTCCCCCTGGCCACCCCGCGCCCCCCCAGCAGCACCAAGAGCCCCGCTCTCGCGGCGCAGGGGTGGCCGATCAGCTCCAGACCAACTTCGCCAGCGACCTGCGGAGCATCTTGAAAACGGTCTTCAAGATCGTTGCCTCGCAGGGGGACCCCTCAGAGGATTTGGGCACCAGCAGTGAGTAACGGGGCACGGGGCACGGCTCCTCTCCTCCAGGCAAGACGGGGCCGTGGCAGCAGGCGTGGGGACGATGTGGCCGCAGCACCCGGCTGGGGTTGCTGGCAGCCACCCGGGCAGAGGCTGCTGCGTGTCCTGGCCACTGAGTCTACTTCCCTTGTCCCTGCAGAAGAAGAGGACGGCGAGCTGCACGTGGGTGACGCACCCCGAGTAGCCGACTGCCCCCTGTGCCACAGCCCCACGGAGGGAGCCGGGCTCCGGAGGGCAGGTGAGGGTCACGGGGGCTGCCCTCGGCTGGGGCACGGTGCCGGCACGGTGGCACCACAGGGCTGGGGACGTTGCTGTGGCCAAGGTGAGGATGGGGCCACAGGGAGCTTTCACCTCTGTGTTTTCCCCAGCGGGAGCCCACGGCCGGCCGGAGTGGGTGCCGGACAGCACGTGCAGCCAGTGCTGTGCCTGCCGCGCGCCCTTCACCCTGCTGCGCCGACGGCACCACTGCCGCAGCTGCGGGAAGGTAACGGGGGGCTGGGGCCGGGCACGGGGCTCCGGGGCCAGGCACGGGGCTGCGGGGGTCCTGGACCTGCTCAGCACCACTCCGTCTCTGTGCCCACAGATCTTCTGCGCCCGCTGCTCGCCGCACACCGCCGCGCTGCCGCACTACGGCCAGCCGAAACCCGTGCGTGTCTGCACGCACTGCTACGCCGTGCACCTCTCGCCCGCGCCACGGCGCTCCCGGAGCCGGTGAGGCCCCCCCGGCTGCAAGACCGGGCTCCGTAGGAGGACGCAGGACCGCTGGGAGCGGCTGTGCCGAGGCTGCGGAGCGGCTCCACGGCAGTAGGGCTCCGTGCCCGGCACCACGCCGTGCCGGCGGGGCCGCGGTGGGCGCAGGACCGCCTCACCCCGCGCGTGGTGGCCGTGCCCCTGCTCCAGGTGGGGCTCGCGGGGCCGCCGCCAGGCTCCTGCCCGCGGGGCTGGAGATCTGCTTGGGGCCCTTTTTGCTTCGTTGCGTTTTTTCAGGTGAACTTTGGCTGCTGCTGGGCCCAGGGCAGAGTCTCCCCCGCCCCCGGGGCCTGTCCTGAGACGGTGCAAACAGCCCTCACATGACGGCGGGGCCGCCCGCGCCCCGGGGTGGGGTGGGGTGGGGGTGGGGGTGGGGGGGGCTGGCTGCCACCCGGGGGGCCCCCCGGCGCCCCCTTCCACCGGGGGCAGGGTTCCAATAAACGGCTCCGAGCGCTGCGTGCCGCCCGGCTGTGCTCTGCGGGGCTGGGGGGCGGCGGGGCACCCGTGGGTGCGCGGGGTGGGGGGGTGGGGGGGGTGAAGGTGCCCCAACGTGGCAGCGGGGCGGGTGCGAGGGGGGGGACAGCGGCCACACTGGGCGCGGGCTGGGTGGCAGCGCTGCTGTGCACGCGCACACGAGCACGCGCACACGCCCGCGTGCACACGCAGGTGTGCACGCACCCATGTGCACGTGCACGCCCGCCTGCGCGCGCTGCCTGCACACGTAGCCACGGGTGCACACGTGCACGCGAACGGGCGCGGCCCCGCGTACTGCCCCGGGATTTCCGTGCACGCGCGCCCGCCCCGTGCCCGCCCACCCAGGCGCGCCCCGGCCCCTTTAAGGGGCGTGGCCTCGCCCCGCGGGCTGGGCGGAGCCACCCGCTTGTGGGCGGAGCCTCCAGGTGTGGGCGTGTCCCCCCCCGCGCGGCCCCGCCCCTTCCCGCCGATTCAAATTTGAAGGCGCCGCTTTCCCGCCCGAACGTGCCGCCCCGGCGCGCCGACGTCAGCCCCGCGGGGCGCGGCGGGGCCAATGGGAGCGCGCCCCCGGCGGGCCGGCCCCGCCCCCTCCCCGTACCCCCCCCAGGCATGGAGCCCGCGGGCGGCAGCATCCAGGCGCTGCTGCGGGCCGCGGAGTTCCTGGAGCGCCGGGACCGCGGCGCCGCCACCGGCACCGGGAGGGGCGGCCGGGCCCCGCCGGGCCTGGCGGAGGCTGAGCACGGCTACGCCTCGCTGTGCCCCGCCCGCGCCCGGCAGGCGGCGGGCAGCGATCGGTGAGCGGGGGGACGGGGGGCGCCCGGTGCCGGTACCGAGAGCTCGGTGCCCGTACCGACCGCCCCCGCTCTCCCGCAGGTCGGTGCACAACGCGCTGGAGAAGCACAGGTACCGGCGGAGGGAGGGGCGGGGGGGGACCGGGAGCGGGGCCGGTACCGGGCAGTGCCCCCGCGCTGAGCGCCGCCCGCCCCGGCCGCAGGCGAGCCCAGCTCCGGCGCTGCCTGGAGCAGCTGAAGCAGCAGGTGCCCGCCGGTACCGGGCCGGCCCGGCCCACCACGCTGAGCCTCCTGCACCGCGCCCGGCTGCACATCCAGGTGAGCCCGGCCCGGTGCAGGGGAACCCCCCCCACGTCCCCCTGCCACCGCCCCGGGCCCGGTGACAGCCCCCCCCCCCCCCGACCCCGTTCCCCGCAGCGGCTGCAGGAGCAGGAGGTGAGGGCGCGGCGGGTGAAGGAGCGGCTGCGCAGCCAGCAGCGGAGCCTGCGGCAGCGCCTCGAGCAGCTGCTCGCACCTGCGGGCAGCGAGCGGCTGCGGGCGGACAGCCTGGACTCGTCCCGGCTCTCGGAGCACTCGGGCTCGGACGGAGGTCAGTGCGGGGACGGGGCGGGGGGGGGGACAGGCGGGGAGGGGGGTGCGGGGCGGCCGCCGGGCGCTGACCCTCGCCGCTGTGCCCAGAGGAGGCCGAGGTGGATGTGGAGGGCGCGGTGTTCGGCGGGGAGCCGCCGCTGGCCGCCTTCAGCACCGGGAGGGACCACAGCTACTCCAGCCCCCGCGGGGCCTGGTCCTGACGGCGCCGCCTTCCGCACCGCCGGCCTCCTCCCGCTGCCCGTGCCGCAGGAAATGCCGCCGCCAGCCTCACCGCCCGGGCACGGGGCACCGGGGGACACCGGGCACCCGGGCGCTGTGCGGAGCCGGGCACGGCGCAGCTAACGGCCCCCGCTGCGCGCAGCAAAGCACTTCGAGAGGGCGGAAGAGGCGCTGGCAGCCGGCCCGGCCACGGTGGGGACGCCGCGGAGCCCGAGGCTGCCCGCAGCTGGCACTGGGCAGCGCCCAGCCCCCCCAGACGCGGCTACCGGCCCGCTCCGCCGCCCGCCGGGGCCAGGAAGGGGAAGCGAGGGCGTTGAGCAACTCGCCTGCACGCTCCCACTGCTTCCTCGGCCCCCCTCCCCTGTACATACCCGACACTGTTGCAGTAAAGGCACTTGGTCAAACCCGCCTCTGCCTCCTCCCTGCTGCCCCCCCTGCACCTGCACCCCCCGGAGCCCAGCTCTGCGCCAGACAGGCCAGCCCTAGGCGAAGTCAGAGGTGGAAGTCGATTCTTTAATGATAATTACATCTTGGAAAGGATCTACCAGCAGCTGATTGTCAGACTAGTACAGTTTGTTTAAAAATATAAAATCTAAGGAGGTTCCTGTCTGCTGTGGTGCAGCCCGACCCTTGCCTGTGCCTGGCTCCTCACACGTACTGCTTCTTCTTGGTGGCCGCCTTGCTTGCCAGGTCCTTGGCTTTCTCTGTAGCAGCTAGAGCCGTCTCCTTGGCTTTCTCCGTTGCTTCCTTGGCCGTCTCCACCAGCGTTTTGGAGGGAGCTTCTCCTGTAACACACAAATCGTTATCCCCAACCCCGGCTAACCCCGTCCTGGCTGACGCGAGCTGCCTGAGCCTGAACTCTGCCTCCTGCCCCGCGCCGGGAGAAGCGGAACCCTGTGTTCCTGACCCGTGTGCATCGCGGCACGTCGCAGCAAGCTGCGGGCACGTGACTGCTGCCGTGCTGCTTCCCCCTCCCGCCTCAGCTCCACCCCTGCCCAGCCTCCCTGCAGGCCGCGGCAGAGCCTGAACGCGCTGCCTGCCTGCTCCGCTCCGGAAGAGCGGGCTGTGCCCTTGGGGGCAAAGGCGAGGGACAAGGATTTCACGGTCAGTTTAGCTCAAGCTGCGGCCTGTCCACAGACTGGAGCAATGCCAGCGTGACCTGTAACCCCCCTGAGACCCGTCCTGGTCAGGCGCAGCCTCCCCTCAGGTGCTCACCTTGCATTTTTGCTAGCACGTATTCAAATCCCTTAGTACTCTTGGTCACGTTGCTTTTGAACCTCGCCAGGCCAAACTCCTGCAACAGAAGAGCCTGTGAGGGTGCAGCCCCGGACCCCTGCTCATACAGGGGCGCTGCATACGGGGTTCTGTCCCAGCCTGACCAAACACCTAGTGGCTCACAGGTGTTACACCGCCTGAGGTGGACGGTTTGGGGCTTCCCAAGAGCTTGTGGCGGTTGTGGGAGTGATGGGGAGAAAAACAGCACAAGGTAGGGGTAGAGCCCAGCAGGAGGAAACAGCAGCACTAAAACCTCTTCGACCGGGGGGGCAAAGCGGGGGCTGTCGGCAGCACTCACCTGGACAGCCCGCGAGACGCCAAACAGGCTGGAAGAGACCCAGGCCTCCCGCTTGACCTCGGTCCAGTTGCTGTTCTCCGGGTTCACCCGGTAGACGCAGCGCTCCTCCACCACCTGCGGCACAAACCCCAGCCGTCGGCGCCGCCCAGGGCCCGTGCGCGCCCCTGCCCGTTCCCCTGCCCGTTCCCCTGCCCGCCCGCACCCACCATGAGGCGCGCGTGGTTGATGTTCCAGGTGAAGGTGGTCATGGTTCGGTTCTTGGGGTCCACGATCGAGTCCTCCAGGATGTAGACGGAGTGGGCGACGTTGGCCGGGAAGAAGCGCTCGGCCCAGCGGGGCATCCGGTTGGTCTTGGTCAGGAGCCGCCGGGAGAGCAGCTTGTGGTCCGCCGTCACCTCCCGGTGCACGATGTCTTCGGTCAGGACGTGTTTGCTGCAGCGGGGACAGGGGGGCGGCGGTCGGGGCGGCGCCGGGAGCCCGGAGCCTCCCCGGGGGGGCCGGGGCGGCCCCTTGGGGGGGGGGGGGGGGGGCAGAGGGCCCGGGGGGGGGACCGGGGGAGGCCCCGGCGCCGCGAGGGCCGCGCGCACCTGTAGGGGTTGGGGTAGCGCTGCCAGAAGGCGGCGAAGACCTGGTCCCAGGGCCCCTTGAGGACGCCCAGGCTGGCGCAGTACTTCCCCATGGGCCGCCCGCCGCCGATCTACGCCCGCGCCGCCGCCGCCGCCGCCGCCGCCGCCCCCTCCGCGCCCGCTCCGGCCCGCGCCTGCTGGGCGGCCGCCATGCGGCCCCCGCCCCGCCGCGCCGCCGCGCACTTCCGCCCGCGGCCGCGCACGTACTTCCGCCGCTAGCCCCGCTCCGCCCCCTTCGCGCTCCGCGCGCGCTTCCGCCGCGCCGGCCCCGCCCCCTTTTTCCGTCGCCCTCCCGGTGCGGCGCGCGCGGCGAGGCCCCGCCCCCCCCCCTTTTCCCGGCGGCCCCGCCCCCTCTCCCGGCGGCCCCGCCCCCGTCCCGGCGGCCCCGCCCCCCGGCGCGGGCAGGATGAGCGGGCGGCGGGTGGACGCCAAGGTGGTGCTGCTGGGCCAGGAGGGCGCGGGCAAGAGCAGCCTGGTGGAGCGCTGCGCGCACCGCCGCTTCCGCGCCGGGCCCTACCAGAACGTGAGGCGCCGGGAACCCCCCCCACAGCGGGACCCTTCCACCGGAACGCGGTGCTCCACCCCCCCCCCCCCCCCCCCCCGCAGCGCGCTGCGCGACCCCGCCGGGCCGTCGCGGTGTCCCCGCCGTCGGGTCCCCGCTGCCCGCCCCCCCCCACCCCCCCCGCTCCGGGCCCGGTGGCCCCGGGGTGGTCCCCGCCGCGTCCCCGCCCCGGTTCCCCCCCCCCCCCGCGTCCCCGCCCCGGTTCCCCCCCCCCGCCGTGCTCGTCCCCGCCCTGCCCCCCGCCAGTCCCCTCCGTGTCACCCCGGTGGAACCGGGCCGGGCCCCCTCGGCATTCCCCGGTCTCCCCCCGCCCCGGGCCAGGTGTCCCCCCCCCGTGTCCCCTCCCGGTTCTCCCCCGTGTCCCCGGCCCGGTTCCCGTCCCCATGCTCGCCTCCCCGGGCCTGCCCCCTCCGTGTCACCCCGGTGTCCCCGGGCCAGGCCCCACAACCCCAGGCTGGTTCCCGACCCCGGGCCGGGCGTCCCCACCGTGTCCCCGGGCCGGTCCCCACCCCAGTTCCCCCCCCCCGTCCCCCTGCCGGTCCCCACCGTGTCCCCGTCCCCACCCCCGTTTCTCTTCCAGACCATCGGGGCCGCCTTCGTGGCGAAGGTGATGGCCGTGGGGGACCAGACGGTGACCCTGGGGATCTGGGTGAGCGCAGGGCCCGCGGCCACGCCGGGTGCTGCCACCCCCGGTCACCCACCTCCAGGACCCCCCCCCTCCCCCGAGCCCCACACCGACCCCCCCCCCCCGCTGTCCCCCCGCAGGACACGGCCGGCTCGGAGCGCTACGAGGCCATGAGCCGCATCTACTACCGCGGGGCACGGGCCGCCATCGTCTGCTATGGTAAGGGCACGGGGAGAGGAGCGGCCGGCGGATGAGGGTTACGGTGCCGGGGGCTCGGGGGCTGCACCGGGGGGGGGGAGACGTGGGGGCCCGGGGCAGGGCCTGACCCCTCTCTCCCAGACCTCACCAACAGCAGCAGCTTCCAGCGGGCCAAGTTCTGGGTGAACGAGCTGCAGAACTGCGAGGAGGTAAATACGGGGACGGGCCCCGCTTTGGGGTGTTTTGGGGTGTTTTGTTTTTTTTTTGGGGTGGGAGCGGTGGTGGCAGTGCCTGGTGCTCACCGCCCCCCCCCCCCCCCCCACGGCCCCAGGGCTGCCGGATCTACCTGTGCGGCACCAAGAGCGACCTGCTGGAGGACGACCCCAGGACACGAGCGGTCGACTTCCACGACGCGCAGGACTACGCCGACGGTACGGCTGCGTGCTGCCTCCCCGCTGCCCGCATCGATCCCCGGCTCCGGTGCCGGGGCTCCCCGCGCGGCGGCAGGGCCTCGGCTCTGCCAGGAGCCTCCCCGAGCACGGCGTGTCCCGACCCGCCGGCTGGGGCCGCTGCCAGCTGGGCGGCGGGGACGGGAGCAGCGCGGGGCCGTGCCCTGGGCCCCGGCCAGCCCGCTGTCAGCAGGCACAGCTGAGGGGTGACCCGGGAAGAGCTGAGCCCCAGGGGCACGTCCGGCACCGCTGACCCGGGTCCTTGTTTCAGAGGTGAAGGCAGAGCTCTTCGAGACCTCCAGCAAGACCGGCCAGAGCGTGGGTGAGTAGCGCCCGTGCCGCGGCAGCGCCCCTCGCGCGGGGCTGGCGGGCGGCTGCGCGGGGCCTGGGGCGCTGCTGGCACCCACGCTGCCCCCGTCCCCTCCCGCAGATGAGTTGTTCCAGAAGGTGGCCGAGGACTACGTCCACTTCACCGCCTTCCAGGTGATGACAGGTGAGCGGGCAGGGCCCTGCTGAGCGCCCGGCGCTGGGGGTCCCACGGGGAGGGTGCAGGGGATGAACGCTGCGGGGGTCCCAGGACACTGCGCTGGGATCGTGCCATGCTGCTGAGGACGGTCCCCGTGCACGGTGTCCCCGTGTCCCCCCACCCCGGGCAGGGGGCAGCCAGGAGGATCCGGACGCAGACCCTGCTCGGGACTTTCTAGAGGTTTAGGGGGGGCTGTGAGCTCTGGGCTCTGTTTGGCATCGCGGCACGGACGTGTCAGCAGCCTCCTCCTCCTCCCGTCTCTTCCAGAGGAGAAAGGCGTCGACCTGGCCCAGAAGAGCAGCACCTACTTCTACAGCTGCTGCCACCACTGAGGCCTCGTGCCCGAAGGGAATCGCTGCTGCGGGGCGGCCAGCCGGCGCTCTCTGGACTCCTCCCGTTTTTTACTTGCTGTATTTTAGCTGCACGAGCCGTCCGCGGCGCTCAAAGGGAGCGTGGCCCCACGGACTTGCTCTCTTCCCCGGACTCGGCGTGCAGAGCTGCACGGTGCTGGAAGTCGCCTGCGGCGTGAGGAGCTGCGGGTCGCTGCCCCCCGGGCTCCTCGCCCTGCCGAGGGTGCCCCTGACCCCGCGCCCGCCGGAGCTGCTTCCCCGGGGCCCAGCAGCAGCCCCTAACTTATTCTCTTAACTAGCGCCTGATTCTTTGCAGATTATTTAAGTGTCTCCTACCGAGGTGTACAATGTAAATAAAATGCATTGTGGTCTGAGAACGGGCTCGTGGACGTGACACCGGCACGTGCCTCAAGCCGGGGCTGGCGCCAGGGCTCGGCCGTGGCCGTGTGGGGCCTGACCTGGTCCCTGCACCCGGGGCTGAGCTCCTGCACCCTCTGCGGTCCTGAGCGGCTCCCGGGGCCTGCCCGACCTGCTGCGCCAGCTCCGCAGCCTGGCCTCTGCCCGGGATGCGTCCCTCGGCTTTGTCCTGACGTGCCCCGGCCCTGCCGTGCGGCACAGGGTCACTTTGCACCAGGGTTTCTGCCCTCGGGGGGCTCAAGGTTTCTCCCGCCCTCCTCCAGGCCAGCGGCACGGTGCCCACGGGGCTCTCCCGTCCCTGCCCCGGGTGCCCGGTGCCCACGGTCAGCCTCGCAGCAGGGCTGGGCCCCCCCCCCGTGCTGCCTCCGCGAGCACCACTCGCCCGCTGCCCCCCCTCAGCAAGACAAAACACAAGAGGACATCGAGAGTAAAGTTAAACTTTACTTTACAGTAATTTTTCTTCTATATACAAAGAATTACAGTACATGTTCTGGGAGCACCTGGGCAGGGCAACCCTCTTTTCATTATAAGTTTCACATACACAGCCAACAGTCTAAGGGGAGCAAAATGAAAGTAATCAATGGTCCGAGACTCTCCCCTCTCCCTCTTCTAAAAGTAATATACATGCTGGAAATATGTAGGTTTCTCTCACCCGCTCTGGCACTCCCGCTTAGAACCGACAGACACGACCTGGACAGCTCTGAGTGACCCCGCGTACCCCCCGGAGCCCCCACCCGCCCCCAGCACCCGCCCGGGCTGGGCACCCCCGCTCCAGCCACGATTTCCTTCGGCGAAGCCCGAGGAGGGGACCCTGCGCAGGACGCCCCCAGCAAGCCTCAGCGGGTGACACAGGGCGGTGTCCTGGCCTCTGGGAGTCCCGGCACCGACCTCACGGCTTAAGCACAACCCTACGCCACCACCCGAGCACGGCGTTCCCCTGTCCCCTCCCTGGCAGCAAAGGAGGGGGAGCGGGCACAGCTTCCTTCCCCGGCAGCCCCCTGCACACCCAGGTAGGTCCCCTCGGGGCCAGGAGCGGGCCACCCTCCCCGGGGCCCCAACCCAGGGCGCATGGCACCGGAGGATGGCTGAGGCTGCTCGGGACCGGGCGCGTTACCCCAAGCTTGGTGTCTCGGAGGCGAGCGGGCTGGCGGGGCGGCAAATGCAGCGCCGTGGGTTATCGGGGTGTAACGTGCCCTTGGCAGGGAGAGGGGCAGTGGCGGGGAGTGTGCCCCTGGCACCCTGCTCCCCCTGGGCCAGCACGAGCCGCTGCTGGCACAAGCGCCCCCCTGCCCTCCTCCCTGCACATCGACCGGGGCCACCCTCAGCTCCAGCCACGCTCCACCTCGAGCCTCCTGGTGCTGCTGCTTCTGCTTTTAAAACAAGTTCCCAGTGTCTTAAAAAAAAAAAAAAAATACACAAAACCCAGTTCCTTGAAGTCAACAACTCGGAAACATCAGAAAAACAAAAACTGAAACCAGCTCAGTACCAAACGGACACACAGAACATGCAGGTAGCGGACGCCTGGCTTGCTTCATGTGGCTCCACTCGCTCTCTACGCTCACAGGGCCCACTGGCACGGCTGGTTTGGGTCTCAAAACCATCACAAATCAAAGGAACCCCATCTCCCCGGGCGCAGGAGACATGCCTTGTCCTGTTTTGGCCACAGGCACCGCAGCCCAGCCCCAGCTGCGCGGGGACGGGGTTCGGCCCGTGGGCTAGGAGCCGTGAGTCCAGCCCTACTGTGCTAAGCTGCCGAACGTTTTACAATAGCACCACGATAGCCCAAGAGCTTAGCCGAGGGCAAACTGATTAAAACTTTACCTTGAAATAGGACATAGCAACACCCATTTCTCAGATTTCCCTAGGAGGTAGATTCAGTGCTGTAGGACTGTCCGTCACCGCCGCTGCCCCAGCCCGCGCTCACGCACCCTGTCCCGCTGCCTCGCTTGGAGGGCGCCTGCCCCTGGCTCGGCTCGGATCCATTTCGGAGGCGTTCCCCTACCCGTGCTGACCGAGGGCACCGCACCCTGCTGCCACCACGCCGGCCAGCTGCCCCTAAAGCCATGTCCCCAAGCCCCATGCCCCATAAAACAGCCCCCGGGAGCCCCGAGCCCCCGCCAGCCAGACCTCGGCTGCAAGCGCCTCCGTTCGCGTTGCCACTATCACGGGGAGTCATTAGCACAAAGCTAATTTGGGGTGACCAAACCACGGAACGAGCCCTCGCCAGACCCGGGTGGCGGCCTCTGTCGCTTCCTTTCGGAGTAGCCGCACGTTTTGCCACTTTGCTTTGACATTCGCTCGCTGGCGAAGGCTGAAATGACTCATCGGGAAGTTAGGGCAAAGCACATTACAAGCAGGTTACAGTTATGGTTATTCCAAACATCAAGCAAAATCAGAAGTTAAGGCGGAAATTAAAAATAAAACAGAAGGTGTTGAAGGTCTGAGGTTCCTCAAACGGCCTCGCCTCTGCCCTGCTGCAACACCGGCTGCGGCATCCCGGTACGAGCAGCGTACGCCAGCGGCATGCTCGGGTTAAAGCAGCCGACGATGCGTTAGGGTTAGGTCTCCTTCTTGTCGTTCTTCCCGTGAAACACAGCTGAAGCTCCTCTGGCACCCTAAGCCCACATCTCCTCACCTTAATACGTGACTGCTCTTCAGATTTAACCATCTATCCGAATTGCATTCTAATAGCCACACCTCCGAAGCCCTGTGCCTGTAGGGGGGTGGGTTTAACCCCAATTGTAACGCATGCACCCACAGTACTACCTGGAGTTTGTGCATGGAAGTGAATCTTTGTTTTTTTTTTTTTAAATAGGAAAAAAGTATTAGCATGTGAACAGCAATAAAGAAAGCTACCGTGAGCTAGTTAGCATCAGAAGGTACAGGTAGGGGATTATCCCTTAGTGATCTCTTCTCTGCCAGCCTCACCGGAGCCCCGCTGACAGCAGGAGCCAGCCCCACAACCCTCCAGCACCACCTCGGCAGGCAGATCGTGCCCATGCGAGGCCCATCGCCTTGCCGTTATCCACCAGAAGAGCTCCTCCACCAGCAGAGGTGAACTGGGACTCAATTCTGCTCGTGGTGGGGCACTGAACTGAGCCGTGCCGTGGGGCTGAGGCCACAGGCGGTGACCCCAATGCACTGCTCGCAGCGGGGGCAGGCTGCCCCACCAGCAAGCACGCTGCCAGGCGAAGCAGGCTGAAAGCTGTGAACGCTTTCAGCCCTTTCTCCACGGGGAAGGGAGAGCCGTTCCTACAAGGGGACTGCTGCCGGGAAGTTCCCGCGAGCCTCCCCGATGGCAGGGAAAGGGAAGCTACTCTGACCAAGGTTCACGACTGCCCTTGATTCACCTGCTGATCGGAGCACTCCAACACACCAAAACGGTGCCACAGCTGCCGACCTCGGCCACCTCCAGCCCAGCGCTGGGGCTCTGGGAGCCGGAGCAGCCCGCCAGCAGTTTCTCTTGCACGAGCAGCGTACCAGGGGTATGAGTTACCTGCCACCTTCCTCTACGTCAACAGAATCTGTGATTCGAACTGGCTGAACTCTGCAAGGCAGAAAATGAACCGAACCGCTTCCGTACACACCTCTCCTCCTCCAAGGCTGTGCCACCAGCTGCCACCAAGTCACCCGAGCGCTGAAGCAGCCCGCGTTTCCTCGGTGGCGTTGCCATTGCCTGAAGCTGCTCACCCCCAGGTGAAGGCAGGCTGGGAGCAGCAGGACTTCAGGGACCGACCTCCCCACCTCAGGCCATTTTACTGGGGTGACTGCAGTCACTGCCACAAGCACGTACAGAGCCCTGCACACATCTCAGAAGCCCTCCTGATCTGGCAGAGAATTACCCACAAGGGCTGGGAGGGAACAGCAGCTTGCTAAATTAGACTTTCCAACACGTAACTGGAAGGGAGCAAGTCGGAAACCTGGATCCTTGCGGAAAAGGCATGAAGGGAGCGAAGAGAGGTGGGGTACGGTCAGATGCGAGGTATAAGGCTGTGGGTTTGAAATGCCATGCAACAGTTCAATCTATGGTCACTGCTCAGAACAAGCTTTTGGATAACCAACGCGCTGCGTGAAAGGCTTCTGCTGCCGTGAACCTCGCCCTATTGTTTGAGCACATGATTTATAGAAGTGATTTTTCAAACCTGCACTTACGAGAATTCACTGAGAACTTCTCCATTTTACAGATTTAAAAAAGCCTGCACCAAAAATATTCACAGTTTATTTTTCATGAAACAAATAGCTAGTTAACACGTGACGATGCAAAGCGGAGCTGGGCAGAGCAGCGCAGACCCCTCTCTGTTACAGCTGTAGCTGGCTGGGCGGCTGGCATGGAGGTAACCCTACTTACATACTCTACATGACTACGTCCAGCTCATGGGAAGGCCTATAAATGTGAGTTCAAGGTTTATTTTCCTTCTCACACATGATAAATACTTAATATACTGAAACTCATTACCATTTTTATTTCTGTTTAAAAAAGTTAAATGCCCTTAGATTACCTTCTCTCTCAATGGCTCTGAGGAGTTGTCCTGATTCCCTTTGTGCAGGAGTCACGCAGAAACACAAGCTGCTTGCATGTCCCCAGTTTCAGCAGCGAGCAGGAACTGACCTGCCAGTCTTCCCGGAAAAACATCATTAATCAGTAAGTTTCCATAAGCCGTAAAGCTTTTTGAAGTCGCTAGCTATTCTACAAAGGATCTGAAATGATGCGGACTGGAAGAGATGCACCACCGCACTGGTAACGTCCCCTGTGCCCAGCACACCCGGCCTTTACAGCAGGACGTTGTCTTGGGGTGCACACGTAAGGAAGGGAGAACGGATCAGGATTTGTCTTGGTACATGCGCCTGCCTCCCTTCATGGAAAACAGCAAAGCTCGTGACCACCTGCTCCAGGAGCAGCAAGCAAGCACCTGCAAGCCCAGGGATGTGCTCCCAAGTCAGCGGGAAGGGGTCAGCTGGAGCCAAACCCAGTCTGGGGAGGCTCCTGCGCCTCTGCCCCAAACAAGGGGGTTCTCCGGAGCCTGGTGGCGGGCACTGAGATCGGAGGTTGCGGTACCCGGGTCAGCAGAGCTCAGGAAAACCAGAGGTAAGGTGTTGGGAGAGTGGGAGAACGTCCGGGTCAGCAGTGTGTCCTCGGCAGGGTGCCGACCCCACCGTGCCCGGGGCCACTCGTCCTCCTCCTGCCTGAACGGGCGGCGCTGGCCCGCGGCACCCACTGCGAGACGCCGCTGCGGCCCTCTGGGACTCGCCCCCAACTTCTGCCTCAACGCTGGGGTGAGCTGCTTTCAGCAGGCCTAGCCTGGACACCCACCAGGTAACAAAGGGGCTCCTCAGCCGGAAAAGGGCGAAGAGGAAAGAAGGCGGCCAGCTGCTCGAGCCCCGCGTTCCAGTGTGAGAACTACGATTGGGTCGGAAGGACACACACGCGCACACACACACGCACACCGACACAGTCCAGTTAATTCAAGTCTCCTTTGGTTGTAGATGAGTGAAGCTGGAAGCTACCCGAGGGGAAGGTGCAGAACGGGTCCCCTACACGCACAGCACCCTTGCCTCCGCGCTGCAAAGTTAACGACAGGCTTCGACTGCAGCTCTGCAACGCCCCATGCTGCTGGGAAGACCTGGTGGGATGCGAGCACGTCCTGAACACGTCCGAGGCAAGGGGAGAAAAGACCACGCAGGCTGCTGGCTCACGGTGCCGGCACGAGTCACCAAGAGACTGGATGGAAACGTCAAAGGGAGCACCGACACCAACGCCCAGCACCAGGGGAAGTCCCTCTGCCTGACTCTGCTATTGCTGCTTTACAGGTCTGGGTGTTGGCAAGTGCAGGAAGCACGCCGCGTGCCCCGTGCTAAAGGGTTAAGACACAAGAAGGAAAAACCTGCCAGATGGCTTCTTCCAAGATCTTTCTTTTTCCCTGACCTCCTTCAGATTCCCCGTTTCTGGGGCCTGGGCAGTTGCAGCTTTGTATCAAGGAGCCTACGCGGACACTGCCTATTGCTGGAGAAAACCGCACCGAGCGGGTGCAGGAGGCTCCTCTCCTAACTCAGCCGGACACAACGCCTGTCCTCGGTGTGCCGCGCACGCAGCACGTCCCGGTGAACATACGGACAGAACCTCGCAAAGCAAAACCCTGCAGGGCAGACAACAGATAAACCCCCTCCCTGCCTTCTGCAGAGGTCGGCAAGAGAGTACGCGCCTGACTGCTCCCCATCCGATCCCTGAAACCTCTCCGATCCCGGGGCAGCCTGACGGATCTGCTTCCTCTAAATACACTTAGCAAGAGCGAGGCCCCTCGCTGTACGCGGGAACCTGCCTAGGAATTGGACCTGGAGCTTGAACATGCTGGATCAGTAATGTGACCATTTCAGTGGAATTTGAGATTTTACCCAGAGTGGACTCTTTATTTCAGCTTTACCATTCGCAAAAGGAAGAGGAAAAGCTCACGGATGCTCTCTCCCTTTGGCTGGGCCACACTCAGACTGAAGTGAATGTCCTTGCTCATGTCACGAGAGAATATGGATGGGATGTGCATGGGTTAGGGGCTGGGCTCAGGGAAGTGAATAAAGAAAACAAAACAAAGAATATCCCCCTCCCTAAACATTAAAAGACTGAAACCTGCCTCCCATGTTCACCGACCTCACTTTGGCTCTGAGTCAGCCAATTCGTGACAGACAGAATCCTGGTTACGGGCTAGCGCTGCGTTCTGTTCAGGCAAAGGGTCCTGCCCCCGAGGAGTATGTACTTTTCCAGCCAGCCAAGAAATCTGGTCAAGAGTCTGAATGTTTGTGACAATCCACTGCGTCTGCTCTGGGGGCACCGGCGCTTCCCTGGCAGGCCGGGGGGTCTGCTCGAACGCACGCAATCTCTCTGATGTCCAAGGGGTTTGCTCCGCGGGGGCTGAGGCCACTTCCCAGACAGGCTGAAGAGTCGGCTCTGGTAGCTTCTCTGCTGTCCGGGGAGACTGCTCGGCAGGCGTCAGGGCTTTCGCAGCGGGCCAGTGGGTTTGCTCGTGTGTCTGGAGCTTCTCCGTGGGCCAAGGTAACTGTCCGACGTGCGGCACCGCCTTCCCAACCGACCACGAGATCTGCTCGCCAGCTAACAGGGTCCTCTCCTTCTGCTGGGGGTTGAGCTCCGCGGCGGGCGCTCCCCTGTCCTTGGGCTGGGCGTTCTGGTCGACGGGCCGCAGCGCCTTCTCTGACAGCAACAGCCTCGGGGCCGATGCGGCTGGGGGCTTCTCCAAGACTTGGGGCCGAGGAGCCACAGCAGCAGCCAGCTTGTCTGAGGCCTGAGGCCACGGGGCCGTAAGAGCCAGGGGCCTCTCCAGGAGCTGAGGCCGAACGGCCCCGGAGCTCGGAGCCTTCTCTGGAGGCAAGACCCGCAGCGCCCCGGCATCGGGAGCCTTCTCTGGAGGCAGGGGCCGCAGCACGCCGGGGCTCAGAGCCTTCTGCGTGAGGGGGATCCGCAGGGCCCCCGAGCCGAGAGCCTTCTCCACGGGCAGGACGTGGGGTGAACGGGAGCCATGGGCCTTCTCCAGGGGCAGCGGACGTGGTATCCCTAAGCTGGGAGCCTTGTCTGGGGGCAGGATGCGTGGCATCCCCAAGGCAGGAACCTTCTCTGGAGGCAGGGGATGGGGTGCCCCAGAGGCGGGAGCCTTCTCCGTGGCCAAGACCCGCGCTGCCCCGGAGAAGGAAGCCTTCTCCGGAGGTGGGGGCCGCGGCCCCCCCAGTCCAGAAACCTTCTCCGTGGGCAGGATCCGTGAGACCGGGGAGCTGGGGACGTTTTCAATGGGCAGAGGCCACAGCACCCCAGGGCTGGGAACCTCCTCCGGTGCTGGGACATGTTGCACCACGGAGCTGGGGGCCTTCTCCACAGGCTGAGGCTGCAGACTCTGGGCAGCAGCTTTGCTCAGCAGCTGAGGCTGATCGGCCACGGGAGGCTCATCCACGGGCTGGGACTGCAGGGTCCCTGCCGTGGCGAGAAGTCTGTCCGACAGCTGAGGGTGCAGGCATTTTGTCGGAAACTCATTCAGCAGCTCCGGCTGCTGGGTCCTGGTGTCGCCGAGCGACTTGTCCGCTAACTCCAAAACCCCAGCAGCGGCAGGAGGCTCGTCCGACAGCTGGAGCTGCAGGGCCCCAGCAGGAACGAGCGCCTCGTCCGATGACTGCGGGCTTCCCGGAGACTTGCTGGGCAGAGGAGGCTGCGAGGCGTCGCTGGAAGCCTCGTCCAGCGGCCACAGCACGGCGTTGGCGGGAGGTTTGTCGGGCTGCTGAGGCTTCAGCGCTACGATGATGGGCTGCTTCTCCGACTGCAGCCTCAGGGACAGGGCAGCCTGGGGCCTGTCTGACGGCTGCAGGCGGAGCGACAGGGTGGTGGGAGGTTTGTCCGAGGGCTGCAGCCGGAGGGACAGGGTGGTGGGGGGTTTGTTGGACGGCTTCAGCCTCAGCGACAAGGTTGTGGGGGGTTTGTTTGACGGCGGCAGTCTCAGCGCCAGGGCGGCGGGCGGTTTGTCTGGCGGGGGCAGCCGCAGGGCCAGGGTGGTGGGGGGCTTGTTTGACGGCTGCAGCCTCAGGGCTAGGGTGGTGGGGGGTTTGTCTGACGGCGGCAGCCGCAGCGCTAGGGTAGCGGGGGGCTTTTCTGGGGACTGCAGTTTGAAGGCCGTAGACTGAGGTAGCCTGTCCAAAGGCTGAACGCTCAGGTCTGTATCTGCAGGCGGCTGCTCTGGCGGCTGGGTGTCGTCGCCGTTAGTCAGTGCTCCCATGGGAGGCACATACTCACGAATTTCTCCTGGCTCTAGGGGGTTAGGGCCGCAGGGATCGTGCTCTGTGCAGCATAAGCGTCCATCCAGCTTGGAGATGAAGAGCATGCCTTCCCGGTGCTGCTTGCAGAAGGATCTGGGGCACATCTCGCAGAAGGAAGCTGCTTCCTTACCACACATGTCACACTGATGCCATGGGCACTCCCATTTTCCTGCAGCACAAACACAGGAGAAAAGACATAACTTAGGAGTGGTATAAAGGGAAGATAACGAGGCCTGCTGCAAGAGTTTAAGGGCAAGAGGGAACGCCCCTGTAAGACTCCGATGCAATTCTACATGTTCTTCTCGGATTCTGTCATAGCTCCTACGCTTGAAGGGCAGTTAACAGGAATCTGCATCCTTGGAAGCAATAAGGGAAATCATAACTGCAACGAACATAAGCTCTGCCAGGTCAGACCGAAAGTCCATCTGGCTCCAGTATGACACAAACCAGTATGGGTCCCTAGACAAAAGAAGACAGCCCCAGCTTGCACTTCTCTGTGTCTCCTATTTCCAGATGAGAGCAACAGTATCTGCGCAGAATACACCCAACAGACTTTAAGTAGATATTTCAGGTTCGTCTTAAGTCTTTGTTTAGTTCTGGGCCAACATCCTCCCTTCCTGTTTATCAGAAAGTAGTACTCGGAGAGCAGCGGACATCAGGGAGTAGGTTTCTCTCGTCTCCATACCCAAAGGCATATTTAACCCTGTGCACGGATATGATAAAAGTGCTTCTTATCATAAAGCCAAGCTGTGCCCCGAGAAGCTCAGTGCCTACACTGAATCTATTCACCACCAGTATCAATGCCATCATGGAGGAAAATAAACAAACAAACAAGTCAACGTGACAGCAGAGAGGTTGTTGTTTCCTTCACTTGAAGCTGGATCTCACTGGTCCAGCTCCCCACTCCCCTCAGCCAAGGCTGCTGCTGTCTCTGCCAAAAGCTTCTCTTTAAGGGCCCACTTGTACCCAGGGCACACAAAGCAGAGGCTCTGCCCTCTCACTGCGGGATCAGTGTGGCTGCCTTTCCAAAGACACCCCCTGCCTCTGTGCTCCCCTCAGCGCCCCACGCTCCCAGTGGTTCCTCATCCTGCTGTAAAAAGCATTTTCCATGGCAGCCGCCCCCCCGCCCCCCCGGCACCTTGAGTAGAGCCACAGGCATCTGCACAAGCAACGACGGAGGACAGCTGTGGGCACCGGCAGAGCACTTCCCACCTCTCTGAACCAA
Source organism: Cygnus olor (assembly GCF_009769625.2). Taxonomy (NCBI): domain Eukaryota; kingdom Metazoa; phylum Chordata; class Aves; order Anseriformes; family Anatidae; genus Cygnus; species Cygnus olor. The sequence goes on along the minus strand of NC_049182.1, from coordinate 9,301,195 downwards.
GCCCACACATCCGTGGTTTTTGCTACCAGCTCTTTTCCAGAGAGGCTGGCAGGCTGCAGCACTGTGCCGAGCAGCTGTGGTCATCTCTTGATGCTGTTGTGCAACATCAGCTTTCCACTCCCCCCTCTCCTGCTGCTTTTCCCCCTGGGCTGAAGAAAACACGCAGTAAGTTTTTCCCCTCCTTTGAAGCCAGTCCAAGGCTTCTGTTCTGGTCTTAAATATGTACACAGATTCTGTGTGCCTTTTCCAGTTTCTTGACATAGTTTTCGGGGCAGGGTTGTTTAAAATTACATGCGTTCTCCCCTGCCTGAGGCTCACAGTGCTGCAGCACGGGCTATATCACTGCTCCCCCCCCGTCGGTGTGCACCGAGCCCCTTCCCACCGCAGGGCAGGGCGAGCTCTCGTGGTGCACTGCTGCTGAGCAGAGAGCAGCCGCTCTGAACACTCACTTTGACCAGCGGAAAGATTCTGGAATTATTAAACAGGTCGCTTGTACAGACGGAAAATGAAGTCAGTCAAAAAGTGCCAGTGTGTTTCAGGACGGATAAATCATATCAAACCACTCTAATGGTCTCTGACAGGATAAAAAGGGTAATGAATAAGCCGTCTCTCCAGAGACGGCCCAGAGCTGAGGGGCTCTTGGAAGCAGGATTGCACCATTAGTAACATGCAAACAAGCAGGAAATTCCAATTACTTAACAGCAATGCCCATGACAGAAGAAATATTTGAAGTAAAAAAAGACAAACCTTTGATGTCCTGCATGATATTCTAAGGAGCAAGCTAGGAAAACAACTGCCTACGTATAAAAATGGTAAAATGGTTACAACAGGCTGAAAATCGTTCTCAAAACCAGCTATTAGTGGTCTTCTGGCAAAGCGCAGGGACTTTTCAAATGAGGTGCTTCAGGAGTCTATTTTAGCCTGTATTTTAATTTTCATTTCTGGCAGCAGAATACCAAGTACTCTTACAGCCTCGCGGTTATCTGCACAGTCCTGGGAAGAACTGCAAGAATCTGCTTAGGCAGGCTCAGAATTCATAATGGTATTGATAAACTGGACAAACACTCTTGTACCAACAAGGTGCAATTAGGTAAAGCAAGAGCAGGGCAAAGAAGGATTGTAGGAGGAAGAAACAGAATAAATACGTGAAGAAGATCAAGACAACACGACTCAAGGATGATAGGACAAATCACAAACTGAGTATCAAGTTATTTTTGCTAAACAAGTCAGATCTCATTTCCTGACAAATTTTATGTAAAGCACAAAATAATATTCTGTTCCATCGGTTTAGCACAATCTCAGTTGCAATACTGTTAAAAATATGTGTTACCAGAGTTTAAAAAAAAAAATACGGAGGGAAATGGGACACATTCCAGAACAGACCAAGAATAATAATTTTAGAAAAATAAGAGCTGCAAGGAAAGGCTGTTCATTTCATCTGGAAATGCACTTAGGAGATAAGAGTCCTCCAGTATGCAAAAGAATGGATACCGGAGAGGTGGCAACCCATTGTTATTTCATGTCAGACTCTCAGGAGAAGTTTTTCAAATGGAAACCCAGAAAACAGGCTAAATGCTAAAACCTCCAATAAAGGAAAATCTAAAGCATGAGAAAACCTGCCAGGATGTTCGAATGTCCTGTGTTAGCACACAAAAATGAGAATAGAAAGGTGATGTTCAGGACACTCTCACCCTCAGTTACTGTTTCCACAGGAATGACCTGTGCTCCTTGCTAGCTTTTACATCGCATTTGTTCAGTGATCAACCCAAGCTATTCTGTATAAATACATCACTCTCCCCAAAGCTTAACACGCACACTTTTTGCTATCTACAAAAAACGCCGCTAGCACTTGTATATGTTCTGGTAGTCAGAGCTGAAGGTGTTGAATGCTCAGCTCTGATTCCCTGTGGAGCTCCAGAGAAGCCCTGCTGCAGCCACTCTCCTGACAGGTAGCTTCAGAGACCTGGTTACACGCTTCCCAGCCTGCCTCAGGTGTGTTCAGAGAGTATTTCTAATAATGATGATGCTTACAGTATTAAATCAGAAGTGTTACAACTCCCTAAACCAATTACTTCAATGCAATTGCCTTTATTAACTGAATTTATAATTTCATCAAGCCTAATTGAGTGCTTTGCTGAGGTATTCTACTTCAAAAACTTATCTGGTATTGCTTATATTCTTACCATTTAATTCTACAGTACTTGATCCCATGTCAGGCTAACCGGCCTACCAAGACTCAGGTCAGACTTTTCCCTTTCTGAATATCAGTTAAACCTAAACACTCATTGAAGGTCTCATGAACCTCTGCAGTAACCAAAAATTATTGGAACAGAGGAAACATTCCCCTCAACCAACTCCTGTAAGACTTTTAAATGCAATTTAAGCCTTTTCCTCTAATAGATATTATTTACTCCTGAGTTACTAACAAACTAGAAACCGTTTTACCACTCATACAGGTTGCCTGCTTCTCTCCGCACACAACTACAAGTACTTTGGGGATTTTTTTTCTTTGTACTTTAATCTTTTGCGCCCTCATTTCACCACAAACTAGGAGATTCTGTTTCCTTCCTTAACAAAGGACTCGTGGCTAGTTAAGACATGTAGCACATTCTTCTTCTTTAACTGCCATTTTCCACCAGTGCTTCTCGTAATTCTTTTCACTTGGTCCTCTGCAGCTTTGGAAAGCCAGCAGGAATTGACTCTTGCTGGGCCTGCTCTCTGCCAGGCCCCAAGGATGGGTCAGTAACCAACGTGTCTGCAGTCACAGCATGGCACAAACCAGGGCCGTGCCCTGTGGGCCACGAGGCCTGTTAAAGAGAGAAAAATCTCTCTCATTTGCAGAAGATGTGAGGAGAGCAGCGCTGGGGAGCCCGCGCCCTCCCCTGCTCCGCTGGCAGAGACAAGCCGCACCGCACTGACCTGCGGGCCTCTTGGTCAGGTTGAGGCAGTCGGCGTGGTACACTTTGGGGCAGCCTGGCTTCTTACAAGAAACCAGCTGCCCTCCGTCCCCGCAGCTGAAGCACTCGTCCTCCCGTTCCTTCATCACCTCTGCCTGCGACCTGCGCTTCATCTGCGGCCGTCTCTTCATCTTCTTGGACTTCTCCTCGGTGAGGGTGGGCTGGCTCTGTGGGTAAGACAAGACAACACGTTAACACAGCCCCCTGCCATCCTTCCTCTTCCTGATACAGCGCAGAAAGCTGTCAGCCCTGTGACTGTCCAGTGGGATGTGATCAAACATCCCACTGCCAGCCATACCTGAGCATACAAAGTACCTCTACGGTGGTTCTTAATATTTGGCAACCAATTCACTCAAGTAAATTTTTAAGGAAAGAGTCCGGAATCCCTGCAACAAAGCCTGGTTCAACATGCAGTATGTGCAATTAGCAAGAGCAGAGCGAGGAGCCGAGGCCTGCCTGCTGCCATGAGGTCGTGCCACCTCTCACAGATGCCTCAGTCAAAGCAGTTGGGTCTGTCTCCTCATGCCCCTGACCCTCACCAGGAGCCTCTCCCCAGGCCTTCCTGGGCTTTTAGCGTTTCTCACCCCCATCGTCATTTTCAGCCCGAGTTTATTTGTGATCAGTTTCAACCCGTTCTCGTGTGAACACTGTTCTCATCCCACAGAGGTCACTCTCCCTCCCTGAAGTAACCACCAGGCTACGCCCTCCTGTTCACAAGCCAACGCTTTTAGTCTTCACCCCCAATCTTCCTAATGGCTTTCTTCTGCCTCTCTCGAGGTCATTTCTCCCAAATACAAGTTACAGAACTGCAGACTCTGCCCTGGATGATGTCCCCCAGGCCCGTGTAGTGACATGAATACCTCTCGGTATTACAGAATACCCTGAATGTGTTTGTTTCTTCACAGCTGCATGGCAATAGCAGCTCACAGTCACGCCAGGGCTGAACACCACGGCGGCTCCTTCTCCACCATATTACTTCCCATCAATGGCCTTACTGCAGATTTGTTTCTGCTATTACCCTCCAGGTGTACTCTGGAGTACTGAATCACTACCTTTCAGCCCATTTCCAGTACTTTGCAATTGCCCAACTGTCTCCACGCTGATGGCACCAGACACCTTTGTGTTATCAGTACACTTAAGTTCTCATGCTTCCAACATCTGTCTTACAGGCAGTAATGGAATAACCACAATTGGTCCCAAGATTGGCATCTCAATGGCTTAAGTGCTCTTTTCCCTGGCCTAAGGCTTCCTCTTTCAATGTCCCACACCACACCCTTTCAAGCCAGGTCCTCCTAATCCCCAGCACTGATCCTCCCCAGGATAAGCCTCCCATTGTACCAAACACTCAGGTTCACACAGATAATGACACTATCAAAGAACTACCAATTTAGTTTATCTAAACTGACACAAGCTAAATTTTATCCCATTTTCCACCTATTCTTTATGTCCAAACTCGCGTTCTGCACGCAGAACATCTCTGCGTGCTGAGACGGAGCCTGTGAGGTGGTTTTTGCATGCCTTTATTCTGCATAAACATTAGGCACTATTTTTGTCATTCTTCTCAAGATAAAACCAACATCTTTTTGAAACCTTTGTCTCCAGACCCTACAATTTAAGAATTCTGCAGTACTGACTATCTGGTAGCCCTATCAGGAGGGTGTTACACTTCTTGATGTTTGCCTCCCCTTCACACATAGATATTTCTGTTTTCATACCATCATTTCCACTAACAATAGGGACAGGTCAGGCCTTTCTTATTGTAAATGCAGGCAATGTAATCACCACAGGCCATACCTAAACTATCTCACCTATTCTCACCACCTAGCACTTAGTTACAAGGAGAACAAGAAAACGTTTCACAGTTAATTTGAATATCTAAGCAACTCTAGCATTTCTCACTTTTCAACTGCAGTACATCAGACTCCAGAACGTTCTTCCTAGAATTCCTAGTTAGAAAGGTCACTTTTAAGAGTTAACTTGAGTATATATGCAGTGAAGTTTTGTCTTGCTGTATCTTTAGGAATCTTAAAAAATGCATCTTTTGTTGGATGAATTAGACAAAAAATACCACCGAGGTACTGTTTGCTTGGCATTGTTTCCTAGCCCACCTCATCAAGATGGAATATATCACCTCAGTCATCACAATGGAACATTAATGCCAATTTAACGGCACCTTTCTCTGATTTCCATCATGCAACCTGTAATTTCAGGGCAAAAATGACAGTAGTCAAGCCACGTATAACATGGGAGCAGCACGAAAGAAACTGAACTTTAAACCACAACCAAAAAAGAACTAAATACACCAGATGTATAATTCAACTCATCCATCAACCTCTGAAGACACATCATTTTTTTCTTAAGTTAATTTGTCTGCAGAACTAAGCTCTCTGGGAAATTCGCAAACCTACCCTATATATTGACAGGGCTTAACAACTACACTGCTGGAGCTTTTAACCCTTAACTGTGGGTAAGCTGCTGGTATCGACATGCCAGAGAAGAAGGATTACAGACTGATTTGGTGAAGCTCTTGAAACAAACCAACAGCTGAGACAGATTTAGCTGGTGACAGCTGGGAACTGGGCCAAATGCTTCTGTCATTTCCTTTTCCCAGTGAGAACCAGCTCACAAGAAGGTATCGGAAATCAATTCCTGTTACTGCAACACTGCAGTTACAAAACACAGTTCTCCAAAGTCAGTGAGTTCTCAAATGTAGTGATTTTTCTACTATAGACGTAGCAAATGTATTATTCCTGTCTGATATGTACACTTGAGCCACTTAAACAAAAGAATGAAAAAAATAGGAACTTTCTTATTGCAGGAAAGATAGCGATGCAGAAGCCTTCTAGCTCTAAGGCAACTCGGAGCTAAAGGAATCCGAGTTTGCTGGCCTCCCATGCATTCTCACAATTTACTCAGGCCTTCATGTAGGGAAATGAGCTGAGCAGAACTTTCCTGGTTATCCAACAGAAGTCTTTCCTGTGTCTATCTTTTACTGCTCTAGAGTGACTGAAATTGCCATGATAACCAGCAGAAAATTCTGAAAAAAACACATTTATTTACTGTTTGGTTGGAGCACGTCTTCAGCAAATTCAGACCCCAGATCTGCACTCTCAGAACGGTAATTTGAGCATTCATCTCAATTCAAGCAGTGTTCTCAAGACCACGCTGAAAGTGGACTACCCTTCCCAAAATATCTGCAACAAATGCACCACATCTATGCAGAGAGGTCATTTGGAAGAACAAAAGCTTAAGGGAGGCATCATACCTTTGGCCGCACTCCTAGGAAGCCACTGCAATTTGGAGCACCACATTTGCAAACTGTCTTTCCATTTCCCAAACATTCCAGATTGTAGTTGAAAGTCAGCTCAGTCCCTGGCACAAAAGCAGATAAAACCCAAAGAAGTTGTAACAACCTATGTGGCAGAATGCCTTATTGCTACTGCTAGAGTAAAAGCACTTTTGAAATAAAATGACACAAATGACCGTCCCAACTACGTAAGGGTACCAAATATTCTTCTCAGCACAGATCTGTGGGAATTAAGAATTACGTGTATCCTCCCTCACTCTCCCACCACATCCTACAGCCAAAAAGGGCATTCTGTCCCATACTGTAGGATGCTTAGTTCCATTTCTTGGACCTATAAATTAAATCTATGAACCTCCATTTATAGTATGGATATGTTTACGTTCCACTATGGCAGTGCTGGTGTTGTAGCTGGTGTGAAATGAGAAAAATTAAGCGTGGAAACAGAAAGATTAAGCATCTCCCCAGGTGAGCTACATACCCTCCTCTCCCCTCCTTTCCTTACAGAAAGGTTCCCATGCTTTTAACTGCAGGTACTGACAGAATGGGGTTCCTTACCAGCTTTGATATTTACAATTGCGAAGAGCCCAACCCGAGTATCACCATTCACACACCATTTCTGAGTCTCACAGTTTGGCTGGCAGCAGTGGTTCATGAACCGAGCGTAATTGCCCTTTGGGCCAGCGTCAATGATTCTGTCCTGGAATTGCAATTAAAAAAAAAAAAAAGCACATTCAATAACTGCCACATCCCACTCAAGCCATTGCGGCAGAGGTACCAGTGTGCCAACAAAGTCTTTTTCGGTAGTGAGAAGTGCAACAACTGAGACATCTGGTGTCTGGACATGAGGACATCTTGCAAAGCACCTGAGTATGCAAACACGTTTTAACCAAGTGTTAAGTGCAGGTGTCAGTCGCTCTGTTGCCTGGACAATCAACAGATGGCTGATCAGTTTCCACACTGATGTCTCTGATCAGACTTGGCAGAACACGCACCAATACAGACTCCTGCCCAATATCATCATCTTAAAAGGGGCACAGCCTCCTGGACAGCCATGAAGGCACTACCACTGCTTTCTGGGAAGTTAGCACTCTCTGTAATGTCAGGACTGAATAAACACCAATGAAGCTGGTTCATACTTTGCTCCTGATTTTAAGATCCAACCTGAAACTTCTCTACGGCACATTACGTCCATTCTTTCAGTCTTCACTTTAAGTGGAAATGCAGACCAGCTCATCAGTGTCTCTTAGCACCTTTTTACTTGCTGGAAAAGAGCACTATCATGCCTACCTTGAAATAATTTTACTTCTGGCTAGGCTTCTGGCAAGAGAAGTTCCTTCCACATACCTTATCCAGTGTCAACATGTAGAAATTGGTGATGTCGTGCTCCTGAGCATAGCGGATTCGGGCTCGGCACTCCTCTTCATCAATTAGCTCCCCAACATACTCGTTAACAAATTCACCCTGCCACAGAGAAAACAGACTGATAAGATATGACAAATTCCCTCCGAGATGGAGGGACATCCACCTTTGTGCTAAAAATTAGTTCCTGTTTCCTTTGTGGAATTTTTTTCATAATCCTCCTCTGTGCTTTGCAGTTGGTTTGACCTATAATTTCATTAAGAGCCCTGAATTACAAATCCATTTTACACACAGAAACAAGTAACTTGAAATAAATTAAATAAAGCAACAATGGCCATCAGATTATTCTCTGTGCTACAGACAGAACTAACACTCAGGGACACCATGAACTAAACCACATGTGTAGTTCTTTTCTGCAAAGCTCAAGGCACTGCATAACTGCATTCCAGCTGGAACAACATCCTTTTGGGGACCTACCACACTGAGCATGATACACCAGAGGCACCTGCTCCTGCAGTAAATCTGTGGTGTTCACCTGCAGTAAGTACTACAGAGACCATTACAGGGAACCACAGCTCTGCTCCACTGGGGCCAACAGGTGCCTCCATTAAATAATTGAGTTTTGCTGTTTCCAGACCGTCTGTTAAAAGTGAAACATAAGGTGCATGAAATGGCAAAGAGACCCTCTAACCTATATCACAGCAGGCAGCAAAGCCTAAACAGGACAGACTTGCATTTTTCCCACAGATATCAAGCCTTCCCTGACTGCCCTCTTCTACTCCTTTTTCAGACATTCTTCTCCTACTACGCTGTCTGTGGCCCTCTGTGTCACTTCACTGTTTCTTAGCTTTGGGGTTCTCTTTGCTGGAAAACTCTTCCTTCTTCATTCAGCATGGATGTGTGTACGCAGAATAATTACTCTCGGGATTTAAAATATGCATACAAGTATTTTAGCTGCCTGCAGATACTACTTTCCACAATAATTACAGCCATCTCTAAGACATTACTCTTTTGAAAGAGTCAAGGCTTGGTCTCAGTTTGTGATACAAGACTTATACTACAAGAGCCTCGCTATTCAAGAACTGGGGACATGGGTGTAATCACTGTTCCCCATCTGAAAATCCTGAGTAGTCTTTTACGTCAGTATTCTGGTACATTCATAACGTCTACCATCCTTACAGACAGATTATGCAATCATCTTTCTTATCCTGTGGGAAATTAACATAAAACATTTTCTTAGTTAGCTGAGCCAAAACATGCTTGTAGGACAGTAAAAAATTAATCCACTTCTTTCCTGAACAGCATTTTATAGCAACAAAGTCCTTCAAATTACAGAAGACAATTTTTCAAATCTATTAAAACTGACACTGAGCAAGAGAGAAGTGGCAAGAGAAAGCTGCATGCAGAAGCAGAGCACGTACCTTTCTGATGTCTGTTTTGGCTTGCAAGCCCCAGCCTCGTGCCAGCGTGCGGAAAATTTGTACCTCGGGATACTGCCGCTTAGAGAAGCACTGGTTCTGACAACGTTCCCCTGCGGGGCAGACCAGGGGGTGGCACTCGTAGAGCAACATGCGATTGATGCATTCAGAGTCCAGGCCGCAGGGGTTTTCGTCTGTTGGTTTACAGTTGCACCGTGGTATCTCGGACAGGTCTGCAGTGAAGATCTGCACCTTACCCACCGGCCGGTTCACCTTGAATGCACACGGAGGATGTTAGCTAATTAAGAACAGGTCATCACGACACACACTTCTGTGCTCAACCTTTGCCCATGAGCCGACAGGCTGCAGTGCAAGTTACAAGGGGTAGGACGACACACACAGGCGTGTATGTTTTTTTTTTCTGTGCACAATACTTCAAGAAGTGAACGTTTAGAGGGAAGAGCTAAGGAGGATGCAGATCCCCCATTAGCACCACCTGGTACCGTGTGTGTTCTGCATCCCCAGAGTGGGGAGAGGCTGCAAGGTGTCCCCCTCCCAACACCGCTGTGACCAAATCCAGCCCAGATGGCCCAGCGCTCTAGCTGGGTACACAATATACCAGTGACCGACACCGAACACTTTCTGGGTGTAGCAGCACCTTCTCCAGTCTCTGAGTGTCAGGTCCTTCTCTGTATTTTGTTCTTACAGCCCTATTTTTTTTGAATCTGTTACCTTCAAGCTGTTCTGTGCTCTCAGCTGTCACTAGGAGAACCAGGCTGGCATGCCCGTGACAGAGTACAGAGGCTCTACCTACGCACCAGGCCACAAGCAGTTAGAGCTCCCTACCCAACTTTCCTGCAGATGTAAATCAAAGAAAAAACAGACAAGGGTTGGGGTTGGAAGGCCCAAACAGGAGCTCAGAGTTAAGCCAAGGAGCTCTCTAAAAACCGCTCCTGAAGGAAGCAGAGCGCAGCACCAGGTGGAGAAGCGACTGGCTTGTCTTTGGCACGAGCAGGGTCCTTTGGTTTTGGTTAAAGGCAGCGAACGCTGAAAGGCAGGCAACAGAGAGTCAGGACTTTGGAGACACACTGAAGAAAAGCTCCTTGCTGTTCTTTGCCCAGGCGAGCCACACCATTAGGTCCCTTTCCTCTCCCAGAACATGGAGATTGTTTAGCAAAACTCTTCCGGCCTTCCCCCTCCCACACCTTCTCAAGTCCCACTCACACAGCAGTTTCTGCACTGGCAGCCTACCACAGGCAGGCCAAGCTCTTACCCTCTAATTTTAAAAGCAAACCTTGCAGAACCCCCTGATTAATCTCTTAACAGTGTCCCCCCCCTCCTCCTCCTCCACTCTCTTTCTCCTAGTACTGCCTCCCATCTCTCACCGTGTCGCTTTTGCGTTCTCTGCTGCTTCCCATCTCTCACTTAAACTGCTAGCTCATCACTTCAATAACGAGTCACAAGGTTAGGACTGTCCAGCAGTGGGGAGACAGAAGAATACCAGTTTGCTGCTCTAAACTACAACGGTGTCTGAGCAAGATCAGCCCCTCAGCATTCACACACACCCAGCAGACACGGCCCTAATCACCAAGGCGCCATTGGTATGAAATCAGCTCCAAAACAGGGCAAAATTCTTGGACTAGCCACAATCCTAATCCTGATGTGATGAAGGATCCCAAATGTATTTTGCAGCCGTCTCTCGCACTGGCACTCCTTGGGATAGACCTTGAGCTGCTGATCTCATTAGAAGGTCAAGCAAAGGAGCAGACACAGCCAGATTTGTCCGTTCCATCCTCAAGCTTTGGCCAGTTCATGGAATTCTCGGGCAAAGTGATTCCTTTGCTTTCACAGAAACAAACAGCTTGCACATAGACCTCCAAAGATCTACCACGGCTAGTGACTGTAACCAGTATTATTAACATTAGAAGTGTTTTTCAAAGGCTCAAGACTATTTACAAAATTCCTTTGTTTTGCAGCCAGAGACAGGCTTAAAAATACCTAGAATGAGAAACTGATTTCCTCTGCTGGAGTTGCCTGGCCCATGCTGCTGCCACAGCATTCAGCCGTGTTCTTTACACTGTACAGTACACTCACACAGTATATACCTGCCTGCCTCAAAAGTCTAGCTATAAACAAAAAGTGCCAGCAATCAATTAAGCTTTCATAGTTTGCCACATAAAAAAGGGAAGTAGCAGAAGGAAGCAATGAAAAAGAGGAACACAGTCCCTGAGTCACTAGGTTTCGGATCACTCTGGCCCATGCCCCAACCACATATACCTGCCTGGCCCTAACTCTCCTCTCAAATCACCTCCATCCTGTAGGAATTCCTTGAAATAAATGGTGCTCCACTTCTACGTCAAAAATCAGCCCTAAACCTGGCTGTCCCCAAAACTCAGCAAAAAGGATGGTGTTCCAGCACATATATCTGTTCTAGTGTTTCCGTTTAACCGATAAACAAAAAGAACCAAAACCACCACCGAAGAAACCACCCCACAATAGCAGAGATGAAACAAAGATACCGTCACACTCCACTGTGGGTTACCATCCTCCCCTCTGCTCCACTGTACCCTGACCATCTCCTGTCCCAAACCACCTTGGAGGCCCGCCTTGCCACCAGTACCACGCAGAATTTGAGCACAATGGATGATACCAGCACTCTCCCTAAGTCCCCAAGGAAGGGACACTCCTCTCACACCACACAACTGCCACAGAACAGCAGAGAGGGCCAGATCTCTTCCAGCAAAGCAGAGTACCTCTATCACTGATATCCAGCTTCCACACAGCTCTGCAGATACATGAATTGTTTCTGTGGAGGATGACTGAAGATGCCAAAGGGACCAAAGTAACCTTCAAATGCGGCCAGATGCCCAAACAGTAGAAATGTTTCGGTATACCTGGAAATCACCTGTACCGACAGCTCAGGACTTCTCTTCTGCACCTGCCCCCCCTCACTTGCCCTCACCTTGATGTGTTTGTAGGGAGGAGGTTTCTTGTCATTCTTTTTGTCTTCCTGAAGCTGTCTCAGTTCTTTCTGTGCCTTCAGTTCTTCAAATCTTACCGCAGCTTCGTGAAGAGCTATGTGAAATAACAGTGTGTGTTATGAGGAATTCCCCCTGCTCACACAGAGGTGGGCTGCCAGGATCCACCCAGCACACAGCTCCCCAGACAACACTCCCTGGCAGAATACTTTTAGAGGCAGAGGGTCACAGGGAGAACAGGACAATGCAGTAGGGCAGTCACAGGAGTTACAGTGCCTGTGGGTGAAGAAGCATCCAAGCTGCCAGCTAGCTTTGAGTGTTTTGGGGAAGAGCTGTCAGGCAGCGTCAATTCCTAACTCTCAAGTGCACTTTTATACAGATAGCGACTGTACTAGACACAGGGAAGCTGACAGAGCAGCAGCTTGCTCAGAAAGAGGAGCTACATCAGAGCTAGAGAAACACTCAAGATCTACACACCCTTGGCCCTCTCTGTGAGCTGAGACCCACGAAAATTCTAGGTGTGCACGATGATAGATAAGCAACAGTTCATTCTGCAAATTTAATTCAGCTTTAGCTCTAAAATGGTATTTTTCTTTGTTACAAGAAGATCACTTCTCCAAACAGGAACAAAGAGAAACAGAACACAGACCTCCCGGGATGAAGACAAATTACCTTTCTTGTATATGCCATCCACACCCTTCCCCATCTTGTCTTTGCTGCTGACGTCGCCTTCCATGTACGGGAACACACGAGCCTGGTGGGTCCACAGGTAATCCTTGGAGCCGAAGAACAGCACAGGGAACTCGCCGATGTCGTGTTTCATTTTCTGGATGTTGACAGGAATTGTCCTGGGATGGCAAATCTCAGCTGGCCACCACCTACAACAGAGGGAAAGGCATCTGAAACCTCTGACTTCCCCACTTCCCCCATGGCCTCAGAAGCATGTTACTTCATAGAGGCATGGGGGGAAAAAAATTGAGGGCTACCAGCAAGGCTTGGGGGAGAAGAGGCTACTGGAGAAGGAAGGCATGCACTTCAGCTGCTACGTGCGTGCTAAAAGTCAGAGGCTGCTGGACTGAACCCTGCAGAGCCAAGCAGCTTCTCACCTCAAACACCATGATCACTGCATGAAGAGGGGATAGGGACAAGTCTGTTCTACCTTCACCTACCTGTAGCGCCCAACTTTCACCCAGACTACTTCCTTGTAGTGTGGCTTTTTGCCTGCCTTGCAATCGTTACAATACCAGCTTCCCTCTGGCATCTCAATGTTTAGACACTCACGGTGAAACGCAGCCGGGCACGACTCACAGCATAAAAGGCTGCCCCCTGCGAAGAAAAGGAGGAGGAATTTATTGAAGTCACGGGGCAGAAGCCCTGGAGTACACAATTCTAGACAGAAACTGCTGGGAGAAGGGCACGATGCTCTTCTGCAAACCCTTTTCAACAGCTCGCGCCCTACCTCTGCTGCACAAAGAGCCCTTCTAAGGATCCAGAAAAAGTCCTAGCCTGAATTTGGACTTAAACGGGGATGTATAGGAAGGCAACCTGCTCTATGCAGTTCTGCAGTTCTCACCAGCACCCTCTGCACAGGCAAAGCTTCTGCCTGCTATAATGATCTCCTCCCACGGCACTTCTGTTGCTCTTTTGTCATTTATGTCAGGGCATCACTCGACAACAGGGGACCCAGTGGACACCGTCTCACCTTCCGAGCAGACAAAGCACCAGCTGACGTTGACGTGCTCATGGTTGCGGCAGCCCCTCCGTGCAGTGAAGTGGTTGGGGCAGATGATGCTGTTGGAGGCGAGGACCACGGAGCCAGCAGCGAGGCAGAAGTCATTGGAGTGGTATGCTACTGGGCACCGCACGCAGCGCATCAAGCGGCCTGCCGTCAGAACGTATCAGAAACATGGTGAATCTCTAAAGGAAACTGAGTTTTTATTTCCTCCCCAAACTACTCTCTATTGATATTTGAGCTCAAAACCATAGGTGATTTTTGGAAATGGAAATTGACTTTTAATTTCTACAGAACATCAAATTAATAAAATGAAATATGTATAAAAATAGATCTGTATTTGTATATAATACAATAGAAAATCATATTATTTAGAGGTGAAAAGCCTCCTGCACGATACCCAGGAACAGTTCAAGAGTTCACAGACTAGGACTGCTTCCTATCATACACAAGTAATTAGTAAATCAGCTCAGACACTAATTACAGAGCGAGTGTTCCAAGTACTTAATTGAACGTAATGAAACCAATCCCCATAGCTTCTGAAACATCAACACTTGCCTTTCCATTTTATCAGATTTTACTCTGAAAGTCCCAAATAGAGAACTTAAAATTGCCTTCAGGCCTAATTCATCCAAGATTTCTCAGTGTCTTTTAAGTTCCTCACAAGAGATTTAACAGGGAGAAGAGGTGGAAAGAAAGGGGTAAATCTGACCACTGGAAAGCAACAGCCGGAGGGGCACAAGGCAAATATTCAGAGGGGAAGCCATGAGCTATGGGCTTTAATGCCCTAATAGCTTCTTCCATATTAAGTACTGACATGTGGAAGGAAACAAGACTAACACAGAGCCTGAGGATAAAAATACGGCTGGTATTATTGCCACTCATCTTAAGATACCAAAGATTTAAAGAAAGGCAGTTTTAGAAGCAAACATACAAGGCACTCAAATGAAAGTTTTAAGTTTAATCATGAGAGATAAAGGTCAAGGTATTGGAGCAAACGACTCAAATATTTGCCTGAGAAGCTTAAGTGAGTAGTGTCACTACAAAAATCAGAGTTTGCATTTAAGAGAAAAAGAAAGAAAAAAACAGTATCACAATTTTTACTACGCTGCTCTCTAATGCCATTGCCTTGATAGCCACTGCTAAGGACGCACTGTCTGCAGCACTGGCATAGTGAGAAGTACAAAGAAGAGACACAGGAGTGTCCACACAGCTCCAGAGGCTTCAAAAATCCAGAGAAGAATGTGACATTGCCAGACGTGCAGGCATCCAAACGTCTGGACAGAAATGAACAGTTCAGTTCAGTTGCTGTGCCTGGCCATCAGGAGTGCTGATGAGCAGCGACCTTACACATGGACACCACCCCTTCAG
Organism: Cygnus olor; assembly: GCF_009769625.2. Classification (NCBI taxonomy): domain Eukaryota; kingdom Metazoa; phylum Chordata; class Aves; order Anseriformes; family Anatidae; genus Cygnus; species Cygnus olor. The sequence goes on along the minus strand of NC_049182.1, from coordinate 9,286,073 downwards.
CTCCCCTGAGAGAAGCAAACGCTACAGCGAGCACTGTGGCGAGGACAGGAAAACAGCATCAAGAACTAGCGGACCAGGTCAACAAAGAGAAGGCTTCTAACTGCCTCCCTGGGATCACACCGGAAGATTTCAGTACCTTTAGACGCAGAGATGTTTGCTGGGTTAGCAGCATGACAAGTCATGCATATGTGCAGAGAGCATCGGAAACCCTTGTTCTGCATGACTGTGGGCGGGTATTTCTGTATGCATTCTTCATGGTAATACTTCCCACAGAGTGGCAGCAAACACCGTTTCACGTCTTCCCCACAGCTCTTGCACACAAAGCAGGTATGGACTCCTGGAGGAAGAGCAGCAGACAGAACACCAGTCATACAGAAAGGCTAAATGAAAACCTGTCACTTCTGCCAGGCTGCGGGGCAGCACAGTATGACTTCCCAGCCTGCTGCTGTACACATCGCAGAGCGCAAGTCTCTGCAGCACGCTGGTTTTGCCTGCAGCTGCAATGTAAGTCCAGACTGGGAAAAAAAAAAAAAAGAAAAAAAAAGACCGTAGTTGTGATTGCAGGCTGGGGGAAAAAAAAAGAAAGAAAAACAAAAACCAAGAGCCATACTCAGCCTGCTCTGGACCCATCCACCCTACCACCCCTCTCCACCCTAATCCCAGATAAGAATTTCACTTTTTTATCCCCAACCCACGTGCCTGAATCAACGGTAAGACTAGTTAATTAGAAAAGGATCATCAAACCAATCACCAAAGGACTGACAGCCAGTTAGTGGCCCTACTGCTGGCATAACACTTCAGCGAAGGAAGCACCAGGTAAGCGGGCAGGAAACACTCTGCCCTTCTGTGCTCAGGAAAGCTGCTGTACCTGTGGAACACTCGTTGCAGATGAATTTGCCCGTTGGCATCTCAGAGAGCCCAAGGCACTGCAGGTGGAAAGCACCACAGCACTGCGCCTCACACAGCAGCAATTCCCCTGGCTTCTCACAGATCTGTGGGGTGGGAAGGAAGCACATCGTGAGCTCTGAGCAACCCCTTCCCCAACTCATCCTGGACAGCACTGCTCTGCATGCTGAGCGCAGCTGCCAGCAGAGAGTCCTGCGGAAAAAAAAGGTTAATTTTCAGTGTATCAGTAAGTTCAGGTGGTTTGTGCATCACCACTGCCATTTGCTGTCCTGTCCCTACTATGATGCATCAGCTAAAATGAACTGTACGTTGGTCACATCTCCCTAACATCCCTAAACTTCAGCAGGATGAGACAACGGCACAGGAAAGGCTCGATTCAGAACACTACTGGTTAAAGGCCTGTCAAAGCCCTCAGAACCACACAGCCCCTCAAAGAGCACAAAAAGCTGGTTATTTCAATAACGTGCACCTTGAGGCCACCTGGACTTAGCTGGGGGCACAAGAGCATGTCAGCACTCACATGGAAAATCTTTGGGAGTACTGAAGTTTCAAAGAGGTCTCCTCAAGGACACTACCTGGCACACATTCTCCTTGAGAGCTGCTCCTCCTCCACGCTCCCCCTGTATCTTTTTGGATGAAGGCACTCCATGGTCATTCTCAGACCCCTCTTCATTTCCCTCTTTAGGGCTTGTAGCAGTCCCATGACCTGATGTCTCCCCCTTTAAAAAGAAATTCAAAATTAGGGCTGTGTATTCTGTCCTGTCTTGCACACTACAAATTCAGCCATCGAGCACATACAAGTTTGGCAGTCAGTGCTACCCACCCTGGAGAGAACGCCCCCCGTATGGTTCCACCAAAAGACTTACAAGGAAGGAAAGGAAGAGCTCTTTCGTTTGTTAGATCATTTAAAATACACAATGAACATAACTATTTTTCTGTGCATAACCCGCTTTGAGGAAAGAAAGTCACAACTGAGGAAGAACAGATTCATAGGAACACATCCGGCAGGCTTGCATAGTCTGAAAATTGTGCCCACCAATGCCAGAGAAGCATCCTGCGTGTTGATGTCTGCTTGTACTAGAAATGCAAATAAAAAGACTGAAATTTATTTTTGTTTGGTTTTAAATCCCAGCTCACTGCAGATAGCTGAGTGATCTCAGTGCATAGCTACAGCGGCTTTTTGATCCAAGATCCTCCTTGGGTCAAAAAGCCATGCATACTGCATGTCCGGAAGAAAGCTGTGCACTTTAAAGACCTTGTTAGGAATTCCAACTCCTAGCAAGAGCAGCAACCACCACCCATACCCTGGAGCCTGCTCAGTGCCAGGTGGACAACTAATGATGACGAGAGGGAGCTTTGCACCACTTTCTGCACATGAGAATACCATAACTCATCTGAGCTGTGGTGCCACTAAAGCTTGTAAGCTCAACTGAACACTCTGAACACGTTATTAGTCTGAGCAAAACAAACGTTGGGAAAGCTTTACATCCTTAAGCTGGGAGAACATGGAGCTGGTATTCTTGTCAGGTAATGATGCTTCCTTTGCTTGATTTTTCAGTCCTTGAATATGTCGGCATGTTTTCACTTGGGAACCTTTTAAAACCACATGGACCAATGATGCACTGACACCATATTAAAGCACACAATACAAATATGAGTGGTGTAAGTTTGCTTTATTGAGCACAAAAAAGAAAACTCTCAGCTACAAACTACTGCCAATCACACGTCCAGTGTACAACCTTACAAACTATCGTTACATACATGCCGGAAGGCTGGCAATCATACAGCCTGCAGGAATTCTGAGGAGCATGTCATTTGCTGCCATCCTAACCCTGGAAGATGGAAGGGTAAGGAAAAGGTCTACAGCCCTGGTAAAACCACTTGTTAACAACACGACAGCTGCCTTTGCCTCTACACACAATGGCATCTGAAGTGCTACCTAGATACTTCTGCTCCTGCTAGGTATTTCTGCTAGGAAGGGCGCAGTCTGCCACAAGGCAGCCCTCTGGCTCAAACACTCGATTTGGCTCCTGGAATGCTCCAGGAGCAGCATCAGCGACCAGCATCCCAGGGACTGGTTACAGCTCAGGTGCTCCTATTCCTACATAGGTGCTCCCTCTTCTGCTCAGCTCAGCAGTGACCTCAGGGTTGCAGGGGTCACTGTAAGGAAGAACAAGAGCAGGGTTAATCAGCTACTGGTGTGGGCAAACGACTTCAGCTACAGCTTCTGTTTGTGCTGGGGTCAGTGTTGCAGAGACAAAGGAAGCTTGGCCCCTCTTGTGGTCACTGAGGACCCTTCCAGAGCGGCAGGAAACTGGCTAACGACCACCATCCCTTCTGCGGTTAATGACACTAGCTTCCCACTAGTTTCAAGGGGGGTTTAGAAGGAGGCAGGGGAGACATTCAGATTTGCCACAGCCAGAGGTACGAGGGATTTAGAACTGGTTCATCCTTCTGGCTGCTTTCTACCATGGCTGCTAGGACATGGTATTAACTTGTTATGAACCCAGGCCATGTTTCACGTGTCAATGGAGTGACAGACTAAAAGGTACCTCGAGTTACATAACATGAACCAGCAACCCCCAGAGCTGAAAATATTTGCTATTAGCAAGAACCTTAACAACTGGCCCCAGACTGCCCAATGTAGCAGAGCACGCTATAGCCCATATCTTTTCAGCCTCAAGCCACCCTATTTCGTTCCACAAATACCTGGCCAATCTGTACATTTAACATGTCAGGGACCTTGACCTTATTTTTTAATCAGTCCTCCCAGAAACACACAAGGAATGGGATGTCAGAACTGGGCAGGATGGGCAAGGCCAGGTACTTGCGCTCTGCGAACAGGGAGAAGGGAGATCACCATCCATCACTCAGAAGAACCTCTCACACTGTTCCCACTCTTTCCCCTACCCAACGTGAGCGCTGTGAAGCTACATACCTCCTATAGAGGGCAGGTCTCATCTTGGGTCTTCTTCCAGAGCTATTTCTGCTGTCGTATCTGGTACATCCTTAAAAGCCTGGCCTGTTCTTTGGCACAGCCTGACCTTGACACACAACCTTGACCACCACTTCAACAGTATTTTCCATCCTGTTCTCTTGGTCTCTTGCTGCCCTGATGTTGCCAACTTGCATTCCTGGCTCCACAGACAGGCAAGGGCAGAGAAAACTGCCCAGTTCACCCCAGGTAGACAGACTTTCCTCTGCCCTCTGAAAGCAGCTGGATCCAAGGCTTCACTGTGCTGCACCATCAGAACATGTATTTCTTCCAGCACCATTCAGGAGAAAGTGAGGTTCCTTGCCAGGTGTGTGGCCAGTCACTTAGGGACCAGTGTGGTCTGAATTCCAAGTGAAAGTGTAATTGCATCACAGCACCCCAATACTCACCCATGCACTCACCTAAGCCAAGGGGTGAACACTCACCGCACTGGCTCGAGAGAGACAATCATGAAAATGGATGCTGGTAAAAGGTGCCGAGTATTGATATTACATGACTTCAGGTACCCAACACAGATGTCTAAGGCTGGAGGCAGTTAAGACTCCCTGGACTTCCTCTGCAGTGAGCGGTGAGCGCGGCATTCAGAGCCGTGGCCTAGCTACCCTGCTGCTCTGAACTGCCCCCTCACTTCTTCGCTACAAAAGGTGTGCAGAGAATTTGCTGGCTCTGAACTGAGCCGGCCTCTTACAGGGTGCCTAACAGCCGAGTGTTAACTACCCCCCAGCATTGGCAAAGATATTTGTACAGGCTTCTTTGAAACATGATTCCAGGTGAGCACACTTCAGAAACAAGTGACCAGTGCTCTTTAAGCAGCACGGGAAGGCTTGCAGGGCCCTGAGGTATTACCCCAAACTTTATCACCCCCGTCAGAAATGCTTTTCAAACAGCAGTAGCAGCAGACAGCAGGGTAGCTGGCACTGCTCAGACAACTGGTGTGACGTTTGTGCTCTGCTGGAAGCTGTATAACAACAACAAATATAACAATATATGTCTATAATTGGCTCCTGAAATACATACTGACTATCCTGACAGAACAGCCTGCTGCTGAACCTGGGCCACTGGAAGTGAGAGGCGATGCTGAGAGAGGCCCAGAGGTGTCCCGCCTCTCCCAGGAAAAGTCTTGCTTCCCCTACACTTGGTGATACCTGGCTCACTCCTAAAAGGCAAAACGTGCTTGTCAGAGATATTTGTATGCCAGCTCTGCTAGGATGCAGTAGAAGGGAGTCGCCCCAATTATCCCTTTCTGCTGGATGGCAGAATGTAATCAGAGGCTCCTGCGAGCAGACACAGACAGTCCCCCCCCTCCCATCCCCTCCGATGCGGCTCTTAGCTAACCCTGGCAAGCAGGGCAAGTGCAAGAAGGGGTTGAAGTCCACAATCTAGTGCTTACATTTCATACTGGTGTGTAAAAGGGCAAGATACCCACCACCAGAAGACAAGACCTTTTACAGCAATTAGGCCTTCTGAGGTGCAAAGCAAGATGCCAGGCAAACCCTGGTTCTGTCAGATCAGAACGGACTCTCTCCTGCAGAATTAGCTGAGTAGCAGCTTAAAAATTGAGCCCGAGTTAAGCAGCCATCACAAAATAGTTACTAAATCAAGGTGATACCTTCAGCTTCAACCCCAGCTCATGCAACTACATCAGGGGGACGAAGTCCCATCTGACACCGATCTCATTCAGCCAGCCAAAGACTACTTGGCCTAGGCTTTGCACAGCACCCTGAGATGTAGCAGAGAGATTACAGGGATAAGAGCGTGTAGGAAAACCCAAGAGTACCTCAGAATGTGGGGTCTCCCCCAGCCCTTCCCCGTTTTTCTCCTTCTTGGAATGCATTGCAACAGAGGGATGGCGCTGTCTCTTCCGCTTCCGTTGCTTCTCCAAGAGCTTTTCAGGAGCTGGGATGTGACAAAGACCATTCAAGAAAAATGCAAAAATCACAATCTGCTTGCTTACTACAGGCCCATCATCAGCTTCTACACTCTTGACTGCTTCAGACTGGTTCCCATTGTTTTGGAAGGCACATGGCCTGGGGCGATGCAAGCCTGCCTCCAAGGCAGTCTGTCCTTTGTCCTGCAGCCATCAGAGGACCTGGACCACACTGACTCACCCTAATTTCAGTATGAATTCTTTTGCTGAGCTGAGGATTATCCTTACTGACTTTTCCTGAGACAGCCCCCCAGCCAAAAAGGAAGTGCTACCAACACAAAGCTAACGTTGCTATTCAAATGCTGATAATTATCTCCTCCCACCACCATGAAACAGAAATCTCATGTTGACACCAATGTGATTGATATAAAGGCACATGGGGGAGGGAACACAGTGCAACTGCACAATCCTCCATGGAACACCACTGTTGAGCCTGGGCACAGCACGCCATCAGGCAAAATGTGCAGTGGTACAGCACCTGCGGTAATGAGTTTCCTTCAACCATTCAGACTAAGAATGAACATTTAATATTTTCCAGTGGAAATATGAACCCAACACCTCCACTTTCCTTAAGGAAGTCAAAGATATAATGACACCTTTGACAAGCAATCGGTGAACCTATTTCTTCTGCCACTGCCTCAGCAGTACTAAGAGCCTAGGACACGTAAGCCCTTACACACAGCTCTCTCTAAAGCCACAGGCACTGATCCACATGGCATCAGTCTACCCCTGCTGCCCTGTCTTCACTTACCTTCTCCCAGGTCCGAGAAGTGGGCTGGTGAGTACAGTTCAGAGCTGTCGCTCTCCGAAGGGCCAGTGCCCTACAAATACACAAGAGACGATTCACCAGATGCAAATCAGAGATGCATGTTCCTCAGCCTTTTACAAGTGACTGCAACAATTCTTATTTCAGATCATGAATTCATCAATGATTATCAGCATTACAAGACGACACTTGGTTTGTGTCTCATAGATCCCACATAGAAAAGGCATTCCTCCTTGCACAGAGACTGACGAGCCTCATGCTCACCAGTATCCCCCACGGTTTCCTGAGCTCTCCCAAAAAGGCTGCTCACACCCTATAAGTTGCTGGGAATACAATCCTGGTTTCACACTTTTATGGAGCCTAAGACTGAATTACACTGGCTTCTGCATTACTGCAACCATGCTGACTGTGCCACAGAGAGAGAGAGCAGGAAAAGCAACAAAACTTATTAATTCACCTGAGAAACAATGACAGGTCTTGTGCATGTACAATGCCTGACATAACTCTTTCTGATTTTTTTTTTTTCCAAATGATGTTACTGAATATCGAGTATTTTTAAAAGAAAATGCTGCTATTTTCTGCTTCACTGCATCAAGCACTGCATACCATATGTGATACAACTCAAACCTCCATCCGGCTACGAGTTCTGCACTTACTTACCATGTGCCTGCCCAGTTGGGAGTATAACAAAGGAAATACTATTCAGAGGAAATCTGACAGAAAAGGAGAAAGCCTTGGTTCAAGCTCGAGTTACACCGTAACATAACAGGGATTCCCTGTGACAGAACAGCTCTGCCCAGAACATTTCTGTTCACACCTTCCCAACCAGTATCCAGATGACTCATTTTTCCATATAAATCAATGGAGAGCGGAGACTTTACAGCCAAAATTCCCCAGTTCTCATTACAAGCGGGGAGGGGTGGGGAACACCTCTGTATTTAGCAGATTTCTTCATCATAACACAGCAACCAGCACCTTTGGGAAGGGTGGACCCTCACTCCTGGGCCACAGCCAACAAAAACCACAGCCCATTGCACTGTGCCTCTCATTCAGCAGCGTCTGGTGTCTGGGCTCATTTTCTATCAGACTTTCAAAAGCACTGGAAGGAAAAATACCTTCTTTGGGGGAGTCCACTCCTCCTTCTTTGGCATAAAGGCAGTGTCCAAATCATTGGATTCCAAGAGCTTTTTAGTGGGCTTCCTTTGACGTTTGCTCTCAAAGTTTCCTGCAATGAAGTCCCTCTCGTTAGATAAATGGGGATTTTCTTAACTTCAGTCACACTAAGACCATTAAGCAAATACCAGCCAACAGTTGAAAACAACCCAATTCATCTCGTCTTTTGTATCACAAGCTCCTTGTGGAAAAGTGCCAATTACCTGTACACCTTACATAAAAATGGACCTCCATTTGGACCTCTTTCCAGAAGAAGATTCCAGAAGAATCCAATCCTACCACTGACAAATACAGCCCTGCTTCTTCCCGCTTCCACTCCCACACCACTCGTACCAGTGCTCTTGCTGCATACAGTAAACAGGCTATAGGACATGCTCCCAGTTAAAACCACCTGGTAAGACACGACTCAAGCAAAGTAGCTGTAAGCTGCATTGGTTTCTTGCTCAAGCTTTTTGCTGGCCCTTGGGAATAACAAGTTGCCAAATGTGGGCAACAGTAGAAATGTAAAATGACCAGGAAATTGTGATGCTATGAGTGCAAGACACTCCACAGAAACAGCCTACTACCTACCCTACCCTGTTCATCTGTTTCTTTTATCAGCCTTGACTATGTCCTTCCTACGACACACGCCTCTGCGCAGATACCAGAGACATCAGACACCTAACGGAGGACAACACATCATCGTTCAAGGCAAGCCTCTGCCCACAGCTCAGGCACTGCGTGCTTCAGCGAGACATGAGCTTTCTCACAAGTGGGAAGAGAAATGCAACCCCTGCATGCTGGATGTTTGCTCCACTGCTGCACTGTGTGCTGTTCTCCTGCATATCCAACCTCAGGTTCACATTCCCAGTTTTCCCTCCTTTAATCATCGCCAACTTTCCATTTCCATCTGACACCCACAGCCCCCCGGTCCCAGAAATAACAGGCTAACTGATCTCTCAGTGACTATACCTCTCTCTACATGCTTGGTTTATTATGATACATATTTATGTTTATTATATATTTATTAAATGTGTGTATATACACACACCATTTATTGTTTCTATAAACAAAATAAAACACTACAGGAAAATACATACACCAACAGAAACAGCATTCCCTACATGTTTACAAAGCCAGAACACCAGGGCCTTGACCCTGGTCACATCTTTACACAGAACAGTAAAAGCAGAAGATAATCAGCCACCTCACTGCGTAACACACTTCACCTGCCCTCTCCCTTCCCAGCACCAGTAATGGTCTCTGAATGAATCAAAGCAAAATAAATATACCAATAACCAAACAGATCAGCAGTTACTAACCTTTTAACTTGGACTGAAGCAATATTTCCATTGAACTTGTGACACATTTGCTTACGGGAGCAGAATCACACAACCTCCCACTTACCCGATTTCAGGAACCTCTCCTCCGCATCTGGAGAAGCAGAAACTTCAGAAACATCTGAGGAAGATAGCACAAGCTCTGGAAAATCAGAAGGTCCTTCTAGAAGTTGGTGGGTGGGATCAGTGGAATGGGATCCTAGTTCTGAGAAGGAGCACTCTGCTTCAAGAATGGGAGGGGACTCTTTGGTTGAAGATGGAGTTGAAATCAAAGGGCTTGGCCCCCGCTGGGCATCTCTGTCAGGACTGCACCGTGCAGGAAGACCTCCTTCAAATTCAGACCTCGCCAGAGAATTCACCTAGCGTAGCGAAACACGTTGGTGAAAACATTTGCCCTGCACAGCCTTGCAGACAGCAAAGACGGTCAGCAAGCAAGAACACAGCAAACGCACGTGAACTGGAGCCCAAAAGCAAGAGACATGAAGAGCACATTTGCCTTAACCTACCTTTTGCAATTGCTCCTGGACTTTCTTTGACTTTTTCTTGGGTGCAAATAAGTGATCATATTCTTCTGCATATTCCAGAAGCCGTTTACTTGGCTTTCTAAGGCGTTTCCTCTCTGAATGTACTAAGAAAAAGGAAAGCAGCTTCAAGACTGTGTTTCTGAGAAGATCACAAGACAAATTCTCCTCATGATCTGCAGGTAATAGCTGCTCCTGCCTTTTCTCTTCTGCAGGCTCCACGTGGGAAGAGCCCCGGTACTTCTTTCTCTTTGATACTGCCTTATCATTTGGAGCTTCGCATTTCCATAAGCCTGACATAGCGAGTGAGATTTTTCAGGCCTTCAAGCACTTCAGGTAAGAAATTAAACATTAGCTATCTGACTGAGAGGCTCCTAGGAATTTCATCCAACATCTTAAACAAACAACATTTATCCTTTATGCAGTACTCTTACTGAAACCTAACATCTGTTACAAACTCAGATTCACTCTACTTTTCCTGTTAACCCAAACTCCCTTGGGTTTAAGGGCAGGAGCACAGGAAAAGGCTACTTTCCCTAACACAGTTCAGTCACCAGCATCCCTAGTGCTGTCAGCCCGATTCCCTCCCTTCGCCTCCTCCCCAGCCTATCTTCTCACAGGCTTCAAGAGCCCTGCATTCCCCGTCTGCCACTGCAAGCCTCTTTATTCCCTTTGCCTCCCCACAATACGTTCTACACCGAGACCAGGATGACGAGGGAGCAACCCATCCTCCCCAGAGACTGCAAGCTGCTCAAGGCTCGGATGCCTTTTTCTTTACGCTTGCACAACACCGTCAGAAGGGAAAAGCCTGGCAGTAGGGATTTCCCCGGTACAAACCTAACCGCTCACTCTCACAACACCCAGCTCACAGCAAGCTCCGGAGAAGAGCTCTGATACCATCGTACTCATCTCTACTCAGTAAGCTGCACAAGCAAGATGATGCAAGTTTACGTCGTCATCTCACTTTCTCAAATACCTTTGACTTTTCCCCTTCACTAGTTTCCGGAGTTATCATCGTCACAGCAGTTCTAATCACAAGAACGTTTGTGATCTCCTGGGAGTTTAGTGAACAAACACTAAATATTCTGTTCTTTACTCCCCTTCCCGGGTGGAAGGTGGGTTTTTCTTCTTTGTCCAGACACGTTTCACAAAAAAGCATTCCAGTGCAACACTTACACGAACAGGGATGTTGGACGAGACTGCTACACTTCACTGGGGCTTTGTGGTTAAACAAGCACAGAAGTGTCAAACTTGGCCAAAAGAGAAGAAAGGAACTTTTTTTTTTTTCCCCAAACACAACTACTCTCAGCTGCTATTAACCCTCTGCACAGGTGTCTAAGTGAGATCTGCATTTCAGCACATACCCAGCTCCAGGCTGAGCATCTTCACCAGGTGACTACCGAGAGCCTCAAAGCCACCCAGCAGGGCACGCAGCACTGTACCAGAGGAAGGGTGGCTTAACTGCACTTTTTTCCCCTAAAGTGAACCCTGTACAAGAATCTTATATGCAATCTGATTGGCAATGGCAAATGACACACCTTAAAAAGATATTATTTGTATGTTCTCAGTCACAAATGCTACCGATCATCCGTCATTTCTGCCTTACTCGCTCATCATTTCTGCCTTACTTGCTCGACACCCAACTACAAATTTTGCAGCAGAAATATGCCGGATGTTGCCATTTGGCTACGATGAGGACTTGTATAGTTTGAGCTCAGTGGAAATTACACAGTTGTGAATGCAATCTTTTGTGGCCCCTTACATGTCTGCCTGCGGAGGAGGATTAGTCACATCTTCTCAAAGCACTGGCAAAGAGAGGAAGCCCGTTCTCTTCTGTAAGTGGCAGTTCTAACCTCCAGCACCGTTCTCTCTACTTTCTGTATAACTGGCCTACTCCAACACAAAGGAAGACCAGTTTCCACTGACGGACCTTTTCCAGCACTCACTCACTCCCTGCCCATCCTGCACTGGGGACACCGCAGCAGCCCAGACAGCTCCTCACGCACGGAGGCTCTGGTGTCTCCTTACAAACTGCAGGTGTGCTACCGAGGGCAGGGGAACCAGATTACACTACGGCTGCTGATCTGCCACTTCTGCAAGCAAACCCAGGCCCACGCACTGTTCCTCTGCTGTTCTCCAGCCCGCTGCCCCAGGCCAGCCCCATGCGGCTCCCGCCTGCCTCCCGCTGCCAGTTCTCCCGGCACTGCCGCCTCGTGTCAGCTCCTCTCTAGCTCTCTCTGCAGACTTGCACCTTCACCTCGCGTCACGAGGTGCTGGGATGCTTCAACTGCAAAACCATCAGAAAGCCACGAGAACCCAGTGGTGCCCTTTGCATAAAGCAGGAGCTCGCTTCGGCAGGCTGCGGCCCGGCCTCTCCCCACAGCCCCATCCCAGAACAAAGCTCAGCTCTCCGCTTCCTCTGGGAGGACTTAAGTCCTCAAAAACACACAGCCAGAGCAGTCAGCGAGCGATTAAGCTTGCCGTGATTTCAAAACACGACTTTTACCCAGTGCATCACACCCTATGGGCCCATTTCTGTGCCTGCTGTGACTTGCCCTTCGCAGGTCCTGTGACCATGGGGCCAGATGTTGTCTTTGCACTGCACAGGTGTGCAGCAACCGCTTGCTGACGGCAAAGTACTCGTGCAACGAAAAGGGGACACAGGGAACACGAGTGACAGTGTGCCCAGAGGTTCAGAACTCTGCCCATCATTCATGCTATTACTTGCAAACAGTTTAATTTCGGTAAGATCTTTGTAAAATTTTCATTTCAGTGAAATTAATGCATTTCATTAATGCTTGCTTCGCCAGATTCTTTGCAGAAGCCTGAGGAAGGCATGTGTTGAACATGGTTCTGCTGGAACCTTTTTCTCCCCCCCCCCCCCCCCCCCTCCAACCTTAGCTATC